>NC_137458.1:268449251-268851337 GCF_964235325.1 Thermobia domestica | reverse complement strand
CACCCGTACCTACTACTACTACTACTACTACTACTACTACTACTACTACTACTATTACTACTACTACTACTGCTGCTACTACTACTACTACTACTACTACTACTACTACTACTACTACTACTACTACTACTACTACTACTAATAATAATAATAATAATAATAATAATAATAATAATAATAATAGTACTTGGTAATAAATGCTGGCCCCCATCTGTCCGACATATGCCCAATTTGAATCTCTTCAACTAGACGAGGAATCACTTAAATGAAATGTGTAGCAAGAATAACCCATAACCTTTTTATCCATCTCTAGAACTCATCTTTTCAACAATGTAACACACCTCAGTCACCTAATCCTTTCAAATTGTGTTTCAGAACCCTGTAGAGGTAATTGATTTCGCATCATATACACTCGGTGCAGTGAATGAATGTGGAGCATCAATAAAATACAACAAAATAATCAAGATTACTATTGCCAGTCTCATTCGACTATATATATTTACGAAAAATATTCACTCCTGTTATGAAAAGGAAAACTAATGTAGCCTATATTGTGCCCCTATTTAATAATTTCATACTAAGAAGCTTGTTTATGACATGTTGTGATTAGGACATGTTGACAGTAATTTAGAAATTAGGACATGTGATTAGGGCATAATTATTAGTAAAATTAATATTGACGGATAAAGTAAATATAAATTTGAATTAAGACTGCTGAAATTAGTCTCTTTGTGGTGAACTACTTCTATTTTGCCTACAGCCCTATGAACAATTTATATCCTAAGTGTGTCTCATCTTACTTACTGTAGATGTAATCGAGAAACGAAACTATATTTGGCTAATTAGAAATCTTTCAGCTTAACATCTCAGTATAACCTTTACGCTAAGGGAGATGATGATTAAGGCAAACGAAAGATAATGAAAGGATTGATGGAATGAGATTGTGGAAGGAAACCGGAGTACCCCGAGAAAATTCACGGACACGATGTTGTCCACCACAAACTTACTTGGTCCGGAATCGAATCAGGGACTACACGCACCAGAGGGAAGCAAACTGACTACCACTGAGTCACGATGCCGCCCTGGCTTATTCGAATTTCCCCTATAGTTTTGTTAACAGTTTATATAATTAGCTCTATCTCACCCTGGATATAGGCGAAACATAAATTCCTGTTGAAAGGTCTTAGTATCTCAGAGGTTGTAGAGAATTCACCTCTATATGGGAGGTCAGTGGCGGCGCTACAGGGGGCCGAGGAGGGGCGACCGCCATCCCAATATTCTTTCTCACCCCTCCTTCGCCCCCCGGTTTTCAATGTCAGCCAGTGCATAATAATAATAATAATAATAATAATAATAATAATAATAATAATAATAATAATAATAATAATAATAATAATATGTACAACCGATAATAATAATATTCAAACCAAAACAAGTGTGGTTGCCTCGCCTCCACAAAAGTTTTCTTACCTCCTCTCTTGCCCCCCTAATATTAAGAGCCGAGCGCCGCCACGGGTTCCTGGTTCAATTCTATCTTGTGCCAATCGTTCTACTATTTCAGTTATTATCACCATCTCCGTTATCTCTGGTTAACTATGGGACGCTACTCAAATCAGTAAATCAATAAATATAAATAAATAAACTCTCTTTTGGCTTGTTCATGTTTCACCCGTGCTTACGAGAGAGGAATATTCAATTTTTCAGGGAAGATATGGCCAAATTATAATGCACTGCGTTAATGGACAATATAAGAACCATACTAACAAGGCAGGGTTCCAGGTGTAACACACCGATTGTGATAAGATTGCACAGACATAAAGAACATTGAAATAGAAGCGACATGCATTTTTTTTAAATATCGGCCAACAAGCGCATTGAAAGGGTCAAATAGGGGCATAAAAATGGGGTCAAAATGAGATTATGTGGAATATAGCGAGAACGAGAAGAGATATCGAAAAACTTTAAATGTACGAAATACTACCCATAGTCGACGCAAGGCAATGAGGTACAACGCACCCATGAGAAGAGAGCAGAACATCCGGAAATTGACCAATCACGTGTACAACATTGTCACAATGTTAGTGTTGCCACGAGACCAGACATTTCTCGTGTCTCGTCTCGTCTCGTCTCGTGTCTCGAAAATGAAAACGCTGGCGGGAATGGCCAAGATTGAAATTGCCAGTGGTCATGTAGATTGCAAAAGAAAAATCCCCTTTGTGAGAAAACATGTTGAAAAGCCTTCATAGAAAAGTGTCCTCTGTCTATTGAATGAAACGATTTCCCTCCTGACACAATACGAAAAAACAAATGCTGTTAAAATTCATACACATGACCCTTCCGGGACTCAACTCGGGGCCTTAAAGCCGATGATCTATCGCCGCAGACCGCTCGGCTTGGTATGAAGATGTACGTTGTATGATTGCAAATAGATCACGACAATATAAGAAACTTTAATCCAAAATGGCCACCCAAAAATCAACTTTTTTTTATATAGAACAAACAAACTATTTGCTGAGCAAAACACTATATTCACATAAAAAACTACATGCGTGTTACAGTTTCGCCACTTTGGCTTCATCAGACGCTATTTTTTTTTTTTTTTAGACCACTAGCTAATCTGGGTGTACTGTCATGAGTTTGTTACACACACGGGGCAAGCACCACATAGTAGCACACACCCCGCGGTTATGGGAACAGATTTGAACCATGGAGATGAAGACTGACCCCAAGCATTCTTTCGTCCGATGTGTCGTTCAGCTCCCATTACTATGGCACTTTAAGTAGAGCTTAGTGTGCAGTAACATATAAAATTTCAATCAAATACTTTCCATTACTCAATAAAATTATTTGGTTCCGAGCTTTTTTTTTTAAAAAAAAAAAATAATTGCAACAAATCTATATATGCTAAAATGGAAAGTAGTTTTTGGATTGTTATGGGTTAACACTGTGAAACCTAAAGGCTGGAATATATGGAATCAAAGTGTACACACATCTCTATCTCTCTATTTATCTATATATCTTTCCATCTCTCTCTCGCTCTCTCTCTCTCTCTCTCTCTCTCTCTCTCTCTATATATATATATATATATATATATATATATATATATATATATATATATATATATATATACAGTCACTATAAAGCAAGTGGGCTGATAGTATACGATAGTGTCGGGGATGATGAGACCTTTACATCGAACTTTGCTTGTCGTGTAAACATTATTTAACATTAGTGTCTTCATCTTCGACGTACCTATGAGCAATTTACTGTATATTCGTGTATTGAAACTGGTGAAACAAATTTCAATGTTTTAGAATGAAAAAAAAAGAAGAAGCCAGGGTCGAGAAGCCTCAGACAACTAACAGCAGAGATATATTATCTTGTAAACTATTTGTCCTTGCCTTGTGAGCTTATTTGAATTTATTTTTAAGACCTTTAGGCAACTTTGGCAGAATGGATGATGATGGGAAAATTAGTGGAATGAAGAAAGTGGTAGGATACTAGACAACTTCGAGAAAACACACACATTCGAAAAATGAAATGAAATCTTTGAGTTTTACGTTCCACGGTTATGCCGGTTAGGCTAAAGGAAACAGTGATGATGAGTAATGAATGAAATGGTGGAATGAAGAAAGTGGGAGGAAACGGGAAAACCCCGAGAAAACCCACGCACATGGTGTTTGTCCACCACAAAGTTCACTTGGCGGGGCTGGGATCGAACCCGAGACCCCAAGCACCAGAGGTGAACGCTCTACCACTGAGCCACCGCGGCCCCCACACACATTCAATGTTTGTCCACCACAAAGCTCACATGGCACTAACCGAGATCGAAACGACTACCACATACACCAGAGGTGAAGACTTCACGGTGTAGCTACAGTGACATTTCTTGTCTTGTGTGTTCTGGGTAATACTTGTAACTTAGTTGTACCTTGATTAGCATGGTGCAGCCTGCCACATTTTACTTTCGTTCCCATGGTATGCTGGTTAAATTTTACGAGACAAAACGAGATAAACGAGACGAGACGAGACGGGACAGAACCTCTCGAGACGAGACACGAGACGGGACGAGCACATTTTTTCGAGACGAGACACGAGACGAGACAAGCTTAGCACGAGACGAGACGAGACAGCCTGAAGTCTCGTCTCGTCTCATCTCGTGGCAACACTACACAATGTATTACGGAAATGAGCGAAATGGGTGGTAAGAAGCAGGAAGAAAGAAGAAACGAAAACAAGAAAATACGTGTTTTTGTTTTGGGTGCATACATCACCCATATATATATATACGCAGTTTTATCTCAATGTACGAAGATGGGATAACACACAGAAAGGATGCAAACGCCATTCGTATAGGCAGCCAGCGAGACAGTACTGCGCAGTGGGTTGCATATATCGGGTAATGGGAACAAAAATTCATAGCACAGTAGAATAATAGCAGGTGGTCCACATACGTAGACAAACAGCAATATCAATACCAGTGCCACACATGAGTATCAACATTATATCACTACGAAAATACGCGTACAACATAACAGTAATAGTAACAATTCTGTTTATGTGTTACTACTGCCTACACACATTTTCGTTTCTAATATCCATCTCATCGTTGTTATTACGCGATATATGGAACCCATAATTAATACAATTTAGATCTTTTCAGAACATGGAAATAGATACTTGACCTTATTATATTATATAATGGCTGATATGGATAATCACTTGTCAGAAATTATGTATGTTAGCGTACAGCAAAACTAAATTTGTTTGTTTCAAGCTTTCCATTGTTTCAGTACTGTGCCGTGGGAGGGAAGGCGAGTGGGGAGGCAGCCCAAATAAGAGGGCGCAAATTTCGGGAGGAAAAACAAAAGGAAACATAATATTGAAGGAAAAAGTAAGGAAAAGTGTTCAAAATCAAGGAAAAGCAGGATATATATTTGAAAATGTTCTTACGCTTTGCACCAACCATCCTCGCGCTTCGCGGCTGGGCTATCGACCTCACTCATATGTACGGGAGCGCTGTTGTATGCTCTCGCCCCTGGCGCTGATTTTCCACGGCACGACACTACTTTGTTGATATTTGTTTTTTTAATGTCTTTTTAAAATGAAATTGTAAGTGAATTATTGTTGGTTAGAATAGCATATTTTGTTTTGTCTGTCTCTCATCATCACCGTCTCCTTTAGCCTAGCCGGCATAAACGTGGGACGTAAAACTCAAAGATTTCATTTCATTTCTTTTGTCTGTATGTTATTTGATTACTTTTACTCTGTATCAAAGGTGATTTGTACAGGTGTGGATAAAGTTTGTATAAGAGTACCTCACCAAAGTATCATTTTGTAGAGAACGTGTAGGCCAGGAAGTTAGACACGCCATACTTTTTCTGTCTGTGTGCGTGCGTGTGTGTGTGTATGTGTGTGTGTGTGAAAGAGAGAGAGAGAGAGCGGGGAGAGATTAACTTCTTTCCATTTCTGGGCCAATATTTCACAGAAGGGGTCCACGCATTAATTTCATAACATGTAGGCTAATGGTAGAATAATTGAGGATAGATTACGTTGGAGCAGGATATGAAAAAAAAAAAAGGTAGGATAGAGTAGGTTAGTTTACGTTAGAATGGGGCAAGTTAAGCCTGCACCCCTACCCAAACTTAATTCTATTTCTGATGTAACTTATGGTAGTTTTCCTTTTTAGTTGTAAACTGAACAATAATAGGAAAAAGAGAACAATATTAAAGATCGCTTTCCTAACATTAAAATTTGATTTTTTAATATTACCAACTGTGTTCTAAACTGCGTTTATAATCCTTGTCTTTCTGTAACGTACCGCTGGGAGCTAACTAGTCATCTATTGTGTTTTGTTATTTGTGTTTTAATTATACATATATTAATCATTCCATTTTCAGCTACCCCTATTTGCTCAATGAAGCATTTCGAAATCTATGTTTATTAGGGTATAATAATAATAATAATAATAATAATAATAATAATAATAATAATAATAATAATAATAATATTATTAATAATAATAATAATAATAATAATAATAATAATAATAATAATAATAATAATAATAATAATAATAATAATAATAATAATAATTAGAGATGCAAAGGCTCGGAAAAAACCGGCTTTTTTGAAAAAAAACTCGGTTTTTTCTGCTTCGCTTTTTTGCTTGGGAAATTTTGGGCTTTTTTCAAAATACTGCTTTAAATTGATAAAACAGACTTTGTATCGCTTCTCTATAGCACAAAAAATCATTTAATTAGTGGTTGATGCTGATAATAATATAAAACATCGAAAATAAACTATGAATGTCGAAAAGATATTTCAAACAATTTTTCTTCAACATATTTACATTATGAATTCCACAGGATTAACCAATGTATATAATAAGAATTTTTTAACCTCCTATATACAAAAGTAAGCAGAGTTGGCAAGAACCATGGTTGTTTTTGAAAATGCCAAAAATCCGTTTTTGGGGGGGATGTTTAAACCAGGCTTTTTTGGTTTAAACGAGGCTTTTTTGATTTAGGTTTTTTGCTTTATGTATTTATATTACATATTCACAGAAATAAGTTTGTTTCGCCTTGGTGTTATTATGCAACAGCGGAGTTATGCCGGAAGAACTCCCACAAGCTTAAAGAAGTCCGGTCAGTAAATTTCTTAAATTGAGAATCTCCCGCCGTAGGCATTGGGAAAATCCCGTCATTACTTGAAATGTAAGACAATAACGGGAAAATCCTGTTATTGCTTTGCATGTAAAATTTAAAGGTCAACGTACCATAATCAGTCCGCTAAAACTGAGGTATTCAAATTACAAATTTAGTACGTAGATATCATTGAAAGTCCAATCCAAGCTAATGTTGGAAGCTACGTAGGCAATCGATAAATTTTGCCAATTTCTATCAAAATATTTAAGCAATCTTGGCTTCTTTATAAAACAACAGACATTTAGGCATGCAGAAATATACAATTTGGTTTGTTTCGTATGTTTAGGCTTTAACATCCTTACGAAATATCGACGTTATCAAGGAGAAGACTTTCGCTTAAACTGACATCCGAACCGCTACTTGGGTTACGCATGAAAGAAGGTTTGTGGTTCGACCGAGAATTGAACATGGGGCACCTTGATTAAAAGGTGAAAGGGAAATAAAACTATTGCAGGTGGTTTGATATCTGGAAACGTCACCATGAAGTTCACACGATTCGCATTTTTCATTCTTTTTATTTTTGTGGTTTAAACCAGTTATTAAAAAAAAAGTTGGTGTAAACCAGCCAACCCTAAAAGTAAACACTTCTTTTAAAAGAATACACAAATAACTAGCAAAATAGTATGTAGTATTTTTACTTCAAAATATTCCATACCCTCTTTTTGAAACAAAATAAAATTAAAATAAAACATAAGAGAAATACTTAGATTTATATGATACACTTAAAGGCTGCATATCTAGAGCTTTTGGTTCTGTATATTCTTGAAATTCTACAGTTAAGTTTTATAGAACCACCATCACAGTTTACCCAATCCTCAAGTTTTCTGAATTTTTAACAAGAGGGATTCAACATATCATTACGGAACTCCCCCCCTTGAAAAAAAAAGGACTACGGAAAATATTTAAGTTAAGCTAAATACAACTGCACAACAAACATGACTGAGTGATTAGCTTTTGCGCTTCTATCGGGAAGTCCGGGATTCAACCAGCATTCGACCATTTTGACAAAGCTTTTCTTCATTCCATCTGTGAATGTAGAAATAGTGCGTGTACTGTGAGTTGGGCGACTTCCTTTCTTATTGTTTTTAAATCGTTATTATTACTAATTACCAGCAGTGACGGTTTTGCGAAGGTTAGGGGGGCGGTCTTTCGGACTGAAGCCCGTTCCCGAAAGTTACGGAATGTCTGCAACAAACGAAATATCTATTATTTATGCCTTTACTCATAAACTTTAAGCTCCCGTCAAATAAAAATTACGAATGTTTAAAAAAAACTAAACATTAGTAAGAAAAACCCTTCCCAAAATACTTTTCTAAATCCGCCACTGATTCTCAGTATAAAATGATTTTTAAAGTTGTATCCGGAAGATTATTGCTAAACATGTAAACGAAACGAAATATTAGTTATGCCTGTACTCATAAACTTCAAGCACCCCCCAAATAAAATTAGGACTTTTTAGGAAACGAAACAATCAGAAAAACCCCTCCTAAAGTACTTTTCTAAATCCGCTACTGATTATTTGTATAAATTGGTATTCAAGGTTGTGTCCGGAAAATTATTGCTAAATCACTTCACAGCCACAGTATAACAGAAATGTGGAAGTACGGTTTGACGGATATATTGAAAAACGTACGCTTTGACGGATAAATAGAAAAACGGGCAAGTTTAACTTTTGCGCTAGAAGCTAGAATACTAAAAGCTCTTAGAAATGAAACACGGATGACAAACTAGAGAAGAAAAAAGATGTCGATAACTCAAAAGTTAAAATAAAGTTAAATAGCCTCTAAAATTATCCTCAAATACTACATTCTTCATGTTGGCTTTAATTCGTAAAACATGTGCTCAATCCATCTTGATGGTGAATTTCAGAGCGAAATATCATATTCAGGTCATGGAATTCTTATCTAACTATAGAATATACTATAAGAAAGCTATTTAGATAGAAAAATCATGAAATTGAAAAAAGCCAAAATTTCCAAAATTCTCGTTTTTTCCCAAAAAAGCCGGCTTTTTATGTGAAAAAACCATCGATTCAAAAAAGCCGGCTTTTTTGCATCTCTAATAATAATAATAATAATAATAATAATAATATAATTTCAATTATTATTAATATAATGTACTATTATCACAATTATTTTTCTTCTTCTTCTTCTTCTTCTTCTTCTTATTATTATTATTATTATTATTATTATTATTATTATTATTATTATTATTATTATTATTATTATTATTATAAGTTCACCGAATTTAGAAAAAATCACATTTCTACGATAATTGTTTATATTATTTAACTTGTCAATATTTAAATGTAATAGCTGTAGTCATATCCTACTCGAAAGGATAATTATTTTGGCAAAAGAATTGTTCAAATTAGTAAAGGTATTCCGCTCGCGCAACGACTGTCAACTCTAAGAAATGCAGGCGCTCGTTGTAACTCGCTCTGAGCTGACGGAGAAACCGATTCAAGTGGGACACGAAATTGTGGACGAGTTTATGTGGAAACGAAGTGTTTTTGTGTACAATTAAACCCATTAGAGATAAAAAACCCTCGATCTCAACCGTTCCGGAGATATAGAGGAATAAGGGGAAGGTTGGTGCTATAATATTTTGAGAATTTTCGGCTATGTTGCGAGTGAATATGTTTGAAAATTGTATTGAAACGTTAAGAAAGATACACCAGGGTGGAATAAAAGTGGTGTTGAATATTGAAGTGAGTGGCGTAGCTTTTACCCGGGGCCGGAAAAAGAAGAAACTTAAGGAATAACAAACGCCATTGAAACGAAGAACAAAATTGTATAATATTACATGCTAATATATCATGTCGTTAGTTCGTAGAAAATGAGAAAAGGTGATATAAAAATGTATTAATTACATTGCCAAAGGAACAGAGACGTTATTGTGTGAACAAAAATACAATGTTATATTCTGTGCCAAAGTGCTATAGAAAAACAAATTAAGTAATATGAATCATAAACAGATATTGCAAACGTAAGTATGACAGTGTGTAGTTGTGTGACATAGCTATATTAAAACGCAATGTTTGAATCAATAGGCAAAAATAGTATCTTCAACTTAAAAAACGAAAACCGGTACGCCTTTTATACTGTATATCAAATACAGTTCCGATCGGTTAATAAATGTAGGAATTATAAATGTTTGGAAAGTTCGGACGGCCACCATTTTTTTACATTTTTCATCCTATTTGACTAATGATGTTTTTATTCCATTTAGCATACCAAGAAATCTGAATATAGATACCTGACACGTCTATTTCAGGCAACAATGGAACTCCGGTATTTTCGCCTTCCCAGTCCAAAACATTCTCCCCTAGAATATTTTATGGACTCTTCGGTTTTGTAACCCTCATGTCTAAGGCGACGTATTACTACAGTTTCTTGAATGAAGGAATTATTCATTTTTAAAAGACTCCTTTACTTGTACTAACGCTACATATTCAAAAATTCTCAAAATATCGGAGCACCAGCCTTCTTCCCCTTATTCCTCTATATCTCCGAAAAGGTTGAGATCGATGGGTTTTCCCTCTAATGGCTTTAATTGTGTACAAAAACACTTCGTTTCCGCATAAACTCGTCCACAATTTCGTGTCACACTTGAATCGGTTTCCTCGTGGGTCTGAAGATGGTTTTATCAGAACGAACATTATACAATGCCAAGCGTTCAAAAGAGGAGAAAATCTGATGGTATGAGATCTGGAGAGTATGATGAATGAGAAAGTGCTTTCCATTCGAGATTGGTTGTATTGGTGATGTGAGGACTGACGTCATTGTTTTGAAAAAAAAACATTACGCCTATTCTGACTTTTTGCTAAACTCCTTACTGAGTCGTGCAGTGGTTGAACGTAGAGTTCCTCATTGAGTGTTTGGTAGTAATGAATTATCCCTCCCCAGTCCCAACATACACCCAACATGGTCTTTCCAGGATGAAGGTCTTGGTTTACTCACCGAGTCGCTCCTTTGCCGGGGGTGAGTCATACTTTTTCGCGGCTTCATATTGACGTAAGAACAACATTTTTCATTCCCAGTGACAATGCAAAAAATAATTTTTTTTATGGCTATTGATTATGTCGGGCGAGCCAAACGGCGGCAATTGTGGGGCGTTAATTTTGGTTTTTTCCATTCAAAGTTTACAGCACACAAGCGCCGAGTTCCTAAACTTTGCTCATTTAATGGAAGTGATTCATCACATTTTTAAAAATATCGCAATTCATCTGCTCTACCAATTCTTTGGTTGTATGAAGTGAATATTCGTTAACAAAAAATAAAAAAGAAAAAGAAAAAAGAGAGAAAGGAAAAAGTGGTCCAATTACTCTTCATCGAACTATCGAACTTCAGTTGGTCGTCCAGTATGATCCGTCCTTTAGATCAAAATTTCCATTTTCAAGCGTGAAAACCAACAGCGGGCAGTGCTTTGAGTCATTACTCATACTCCATACATAGCACAAATTTCAAGAGTAGCTTCGGCAAGCGTAACACCTCGATTACATGTAGATAGCAAATGGTGTCGAAAATGCTGTTTTGTCAATTTCACATTCCATTTTAATCTTTCGAAAACACCAAAATCAACACAAGTTTTTTTTTAATCAAAACATGTTATTTTATATAGTAAACAATTCACTGTTCAATACGATAAAGCCTTTTGTTAATGCATTTTATTTCTGTGTGCTTTTGTAAATTTAAAAGGAAAATATTTATGAATTATCTCTTAATCCAATACCAGTAGGCCTATATTAATAGAAAGATCTCATTCGGCAGAACAGAATAACATGCGTGAGAATAAATCTTCATTCGTAATTTTGCAGAAGATGAACGAAAACGAATTTTTATGGCCTAGAAAAATACGTCATTCGTGAAGAGATTCGAAACTAGAGGAGACTCGAAAACACGCCACCAATTAAAGTAAAATTGATACTAACACATACCCGCATCAAAACTCATTATTACACTAGTAAGAAAACAGAAGTTAAATTTTAAATATATTTTAACATTCGCCCAGCGAAGATACTAGATATAGCGTATCCGACGAACATAGGGTCATTTTTGACCCATCAATATTTTAATTATTTTTTTAAAGGAAAACATAGTATTATTACTAGATTTCCAATTAATTTAAAGTTTGATATTAGTGGTGAGCATATTGGTCTTCAGTGGCGGATCTGGAAGGTAAAAGTTGGGGGGAAGCCAGAACCCAGACTTTTTCTTTCTTCTTGCACTCTCTTCTTGCTGTTTCTTTAGTTCACGAAATATCTCATCTGAAGTTTTCAAAAACTTTTGCTCGGACATTATTACCGCACAGAGAACAGACGCACATAGTTTATTTACACTCTTCGTCTGCATGAGTCAAATTGGACTAAAATGTTTGATATTTACTCTGACAGGCAGTGTTACCAATTCATGAAAGGAAATTTCCCGTCCGTATAGACATGAAATTTTGCAATATGATTCAATGGCTCCTGCAAATATATAATGCATACAAACACACCCAGATATGCACATATATTACCACGCGTTCCCATTTCTACATATTTTGAAGAAAATTAACTCATATCCTCCATATTTAGAAGAAAATATCCCGCATAACGGCCACTGATATAAATTTCCCGTTTTGTAGGAATTTTTTGCCACCTGGCAGCACTGCTGACATGTTGGAGCATGCTAAGGAAATGAACAAGTGATCATGAGTAGAAGTGATCATGCAGAGTGAGTAAAATGGTAACAAATCGGACAGTGTGAGGTAGACAAGACAAATATAATATCCTTCACGTAAACAGCGAAGACCGGGTCATTCAAGACCCAGACAAATAATTGTTTATTTGTGGTTGGCAAATAAAGAATGTTAGGGTAATAGAAGGGTTACTACATGGTACGTAGGTTAAAAGAAGCATACCTAGGCCGATGACTGGAAAAAGGAAGAAGAAATGGGAAAATGTTAAAATTAAACATTTATGACGAGTCAAAAATGACCCGATCTCTGTTGGGCGAGTGTTAATTAACGATTACAAAGCTGTACATATTTCTAAAAATTAGTTATCATAGCACATGCTTGAAAAAAATAATGTACTACTGCAAGGAATATAGAAACTTACATATGAACCAACAAGTAAGTGTTAGAACAGTGGAGGAAATGACAGAAGAGTGCAATTGGAAGAAGGATTTGATAGGGATGCTGTCTCTAGCCAACACTATTTAATATCTATCTAGTAGAGATAGTGAAGAAGATCCTACATGATGGAGACGATATAGGAGGTAGAATGATTAGGTGTATATAGTTTGCAGATGGCATGGCACTTGTTGAGGAATCTGAAGAGAAAATCAGTAAAAATGTTAGAAAACTTCAGGAAAAGGCTGTGAAGAATATGGGATGAAAATAAATGTTACAAAGACAAAAGCCATGGTCATATTCAACGAAGTGGTCGGTGTCAAATATAGAAATAAGAGGGGAGAAAATAGAATAGGTGACTAGTTTTCGATATCTTGATAGTATTATTAAGATGATATGAAGTGCGAACAAAATAAAAGCAAGGATAGGAATGGCGAAAGAAACTTTTAGGAGGAAGAAAAGACTATTTTGTGGAACCATGAATAAAGAATTGAGAAAAAGACTCATAAAACTCTTCGTGTGAAGTATTATACTGTATCGGTCAGAAACATGGATATTACGCACAAATGATGAAAAACAACTGGAAGATTTCGAAATGAGGGTGTGGAGGAGAATGGAGAGAATTAGCTGGGTCGAGCGAAAAATGAATGAGAGGGTCTTAGAAATGGTGAGGGAGAAAAGTACAATTTTGGATATTATTAAGAAGAGGAAGAGAAACTGTTTGGGACATTGACTAAGAAGGAACTGTATCATGAGGGACGCACTAAAGGGTATGGTGGCAGGAAAGGGAGGCAGAGGGCGTAGAAGAATTCAATTAATGGACATATCAAAACAGAAAGATGAAGACGTGAAGATGAAGACGTTAGCGGAAGACCGTGGAGCATGGAAGCTTCTCAGTTTCGGCAAGTGACCTGCCAATCCTGGGAGAACACCTATGATTATGATGATGCAAGATATAGATAATTAGGTATTTTCTGGTTATTTAAGGTAGTGCTAAAATTTATCTTAGACGTCATAGAGACAATAAACAAGTTTTTTCAAAAATTTTAATTTTAATTTCTTTGCAGATCGTAATGATAGTAATCTTTTGGGTAACTGGTACACGAGGTGACATTTCTCTAATGAAACATGGTCGCCAACGTTCTCCAGCTGAACTCCTGATCACTGAGGCCATTTTCAAACAACCACCTCCTATTGATGAACTGGGACCTCCTGCTATATTCCGTTCTTCAAGGCCCATGGATACAGAACAGTCTTTCCAACAACCGTCACTTATGCGTTCATTTTTACCAGTTCAGAAGCACACACCACCAACTACAGTGTTTGCTAAAGCAGTAGTTCCAATTTCTGTTCCTAAACCATCTTACTCTGCCTACAAATTAGCATCAACTGGCACTGAAGAACGCATTTCTGGCGGAGTCGTCGTTCGTGACAGTGTCGGACAGTTCTCTTTAAGGTAGGCCAATCTTATTTCAATGTTTGTGTGGAACTTAAATACGATAAGCACTAAATGAAGGGTTGCAGTGTGTAAATGTAAAAGTTAATAAAAAAGAAGTGATACCTTGGGATAGCTTTTCCCAAACGTTTTATTGCGACACAGCAGTGGGTCGCGCAGTCTCATAGGGTATGTTGCGGAACTTACAATTTAAGAATAAATTTTATGCTACCCAGAAGAACTAAAGTATAAGTCTAGATTTTATATATTACGAGTTTAATATTAGTCATAATAACTAAGCCTTATGTAGAGTCGTTCTGACGCGTGATTAGTGCCATACTAAAGAGTTCTACTAACATATATTTCCTGTAGTAGTGAGGCCTTTAATAAGACGTTAATCATGCGTGAAAACGACTCTGCATGAGGCCCAGTGTCTTTAATATAGAAATAAACTTTGAGACAAACCGTACCGATCAACACCTTTAATGGAAGCTACAATGCTTAATACGGTGTTATGCATCAATTGACCAAGCGCCATTTTTCGATTTTGGAGATTTTTACATCAGTGAGTAGGAGACAATGTAAATAATGTAAAAAAGAATGGTTTGAAATCCTACTATTTGTATAAACGTTCAGAAAAAGCTATTCGACCAAGTGCCAAGAACTGGATCGTAATGGTAACATGTTTCTGTTTCCTTCAATATCTCAGAACCATGTTTTGGCACTTGGTCAATTGATGCACAACACCGTCCCAGGTATGTTGAGATGTCGTAAGCATGCAGCGAAGAGTGCCGTTACCCTAGTCTAAAAAGGTAGCAAGGAATGGTTTTCGGGGAAAGATCGTGAGCGATCAAAGAGGATGACAGAGGGGGACGCTATTACTCTGTGAGAATAAAGGTTTGGAACTTGAAGTGAGTAAATCTACACTTGGTTTTAAAACAATAATAATAGCGAAGAAGGAATCTATTCTTAGGAGGATAAATATCAGCTCACATAATGTCAACATCCCATTCTTTGAGACTTAAAAACAAGGAAACTATTGGTCATCTAACTTTCGTACCCTATGTGTGCGTAGCGAGATTATCCATAAAGTATTCTTCAGTGAAACTCATTCGTTTGTTTCGACCTTCTGTGAGGTATGTTCTTCGGTGCAGTCCATACAACCGTGTCAACTTTATTCTTAAATGACTGACACTGCTTATGTTCATTGTACTGTTCCTTTTTCCTACTGATGGATATATTGTTCATAATTTTGATGCGTAATTAATGCCTCCAAGATTCCAGCCTCCCCCTTTCTTTCTTACATGGCTATTGAGTTAAAAGTAAATTTTTAATTATATTCTTCCTTACCCAACACTACTTATTTACAAAGAAAACATTACAAATCCAAGGATTTTGTTTTGTTCCATTCTATTGTTGAGGTTATCTGCTTGTATTAATGGATACAAGAAAGAAATTTTGAACCAAAAATACATGCTTAAATTCACTGTCATGGATGCGAGTAAAACATCAATATTTTCACTCGTGTATACGACATTTCAGCTCGTCTGATAAAAGTGTGTTGTGGACGTATGTGTTCAGAATACAGAAATACAACAGTTATACATCCTCTTTCAAATTACGAATTGGGTAGTTAGCAGTTAATAAAGGAAACTGTGCACCTGCAAGAGAACTCAAAATGGATACGTTTGTAATAGGAGTAGAAAAAAAAATAAACTGAAGAACACAAACAGAAGCAGGCATGCTTTTCGCAGTATGCAGTAAGTTCCCCGTAATAGAAACCAAACTCGTTGGATAGAAACAAAGCGCATAATTAAATTTTTAAGGAGTAAGAATTTATTCCAGCCACTTCAGGGCAAGTGAAGATTTATTTACGAATGATAAGGAAAGGAAATGGGTTCTCTTTCCGACAGTGTACAATACAAAAATCTGCCAGGAATTTCCAAAAAAACTATTTGCAACATCTGGTAGATTTTTAATCCTTTATTATAGGGATGCGGTAAGTAAGTACACAAATACGACATGATAATATTGCAAACGCTGATTAGACTGTAGTATGGCTTGATGCTCCTGAAAACTACCTGTTACAAGAAAATGACGAAAATCTGATAAAATTTACGAGATAGATGGGGATTGAAAAGCAAAGATCAGTGTCAGTGACGATGCTAGCGGGGATCGAGGGGCCTGGCGTGCCACGGTAGCATCATCCCATCCCACCCACTGTCCCAGACATGTTGCATTGTAGTCTTAGTGAAGTAATATGAAATTATTATTATTGATATAAAAAATACTAAATAAATTAATTAAATAAAACTTCCACTATTCCATAATTTCAAAGGAAAACTGTGCCAAAGAAGTTTACAAGATGCGTTATAGTCTGTGTGCAACTTAAAGAAAGGATAGGCAATACATTGGATGTAGATTGCCTTTAATAAATAAATAAATAAACAATAAAACCTAGGATGAGTTCACCTCAGAAAATTTATAGAAATATTTTGCGAAGTCCCCAATTTCAGTGACCCAGAACTCGGGAACCAAATACCTACAGAACAAAATATTACACTTCCGTACTAGACGTGCTTCTGATATTGATTTTCTTTTTTCATAAAAGAAAATCAAACGAAAGAATTACATGTGAAACATGTAGAAGAATTGAATGAAACTTGCAGTGCAGACATTTTGTTATCTCATGAACCCAACAAATAGGTACTTTTCTTTTTTTAGAAAAAAAAATCTGAAGTTCCTGAAAATCGAAGAACAATTATTTTTCTCGCTTAAATATCTTTTAATCAATCCTTCTTTAATCGTTAGTCTTTACGCTGAAAGCCATCTTGATTATATAATCTGTCTCTAGTAAATATCTCTTACTTTCGAAATACCTAATAAACAACGTATTGGTTTTCATGTGCTTCAAGTATATACAGGGCCGAATTTAGCATTTTGGCGCCCCTAGGCCCAATAATTTTTTCCGCCCCCTAGTCTGGTTAAAGTTACTTTCCTAAAAACCTTTATTTAAAAATTACAGCCAGTTCTCTCGTGTTTGAGATCAATGTTGTAACGAAGTTGATGCATAATGTTGAAAAATAGTTTAACTTTACCAACAATTATTTGTTCCAATGAACTTCAAAATCAGAATGCTTTATTAGCCTGATTTTTTTTAATCAAGTCAAAAAATATGTTAAGTTATGGCTATTTATTTTCATTTCTAGATATTTTTTTATTTTTTTCTCTCGGCCGTGCGCCCCCTGGGAGCTTGCGCCCATAGGCCCGGGCCTACTGGGCCTATTGGGAAATCCGGCCCTGAGTATATAATATCTGTACATAAAGAAAAAGAAATCGTATTAAAACTAGGAGGATCAGCATGAAAATATTATATTGATTTCTGTTAAAGAATTTTCAAAAACTTTGTAGGTTCTCATCATTCTTTCCGACATTTTAAATATGGGACAATTTTGAAACTTGAAAATAAATATTTTTCCCATTTTGTAGTCCCCAACCTGGAGGCGTGAAAAGCAAGCAAAATATATGCTTTAAATTAAATACACACAAAGACAAAATGACTATTAAATAAAGACTGTGTTTTCATGAAGAACAAAGCAGGTAGAGGATAAAATTGCACTACACCAGTATGCAGATGTTTTGTTGGAAATGTATTTAAATTGGCGAGTATTATTATTACTAGTATTGATTTGAAAAGTCAATGCTGGATCTCAAAATCGCAAAAGGGATTCGTCAGGTTAACGAGCAGAAAGGAGAGGAACATGAAGTAGGTATGGTTCACGAAAGAGAAGCCAAGTAAACAATATTGGGAACCACTGTTGTAGAGCACATTTAGTATACAAGAACTTGACGTTTGAGATACTGAAATAATTAAAATTTATAAGTAAACACTATATTGGTGTCTATTGACGACAACCCGTCTACAAAAATCCACTAGCTAACATTTTTTTTTAGATTTTACTGTGTAATGGTTTACGCCCTTCGCTCTTTAACACTCGAGTCTGAGAATGCAGCGCTTGAGCATTGGAAAATAATATGCAATTGGTAACCAGCCAAGTTTGAGACATAATTAGGCAAGGAGTACAACTGTAAGTGATAATTAGTGCTTTGTTATCTTGCTTTCCTTAATCTAATGACATTTCAAACCAACATCCTCCTTGAAACTAGAAGTGAAATACACAGATATTTTTATAATAATGAAGCAATTCAATTTCTTTATAATTAAAGTTGAATGAAAATAATTCTTATTTTCTTCTAGATGTTAGCCATAAAACCCATCCGGTTGTTGTCGACAAATGCTAGACATTCCCAGCCCCTGGTCGAAGTGTGGAATGGGAAACATACTGTATTTCTTCGAATATAAGGCGCACCTTTTTGTCAGCTTTTAGACGTCCAAAATTCAGGTGCACCTTAGATTCGATGCCGTCTTGGATTCGATGTTTATACTGCAATATACATATTTATTCATTGCACGTAGGTTACAACAAAAAATCTACTGCAGTCTTTAATACTGGTAGTTACAACTAATTTGCTTAAAATTGGTTGTATTACAACAATGATAAACTGCACAAAGATGGTGATAGCTCACGTACAATGAACATTTCGTTTTACGTATAGGAAAATGCTTATCGAAATTATTCCCATTTAAATCTGTTCTGTTAGAACAACAATCACTAACTGATTCATATTAGCTTTGCTATATTCAATAAATTACACTAAAATACAATTGCTGAGCAAAGAAACGTTTTATTATAAAAGGTCAGCAAGATTACCTGTAACTCTGGAATTGTTATCACTTAAAGCTTTGGAAGTTGCAGAATCACACGGCATTCCCCGTGCAAACTTTAAAGCAAGTCGTGGCTGGTGTGATAAATTTATGAAAAGAAGTGTACTGGCCTTGCGAAGGAGAACAACCATTTGTCAGAATTTGCCAGCTGATTTTGAAGGGAATCTAGTTAACTTCCAACGTCATGTAACCATCTTAAGGAAATCGCATAATTACAGTCTGGAACAGATAGGCAATACGGATGAAACACCTGTGTATTTCGACATGCCACGGAATTACACATTTAATAAATAATAAGATTTTTTGTTTGATTAAAATATAAAATATTTTATGAAGAGATTAAAAGTATTTTTTGAGCTTAAAAGTGTTTCGAAGTTAACTGATTTCATTGGGTTAAGTAAAAAATGCTGGTGAAATTAAAACCTCATATACTTTGGTGCATTATTATTGTCTTTTATCACATTAACCTCAAATAGATGATTATTTTTGGATGAACTTCCAAAATGTTGATTAATGTTAAAACTTCACATACCTCGGGCACGGAGATATAGCTACAGTACTGACCGCTTCAATTATCAGTATAAATTCATTCACAAATGCATGTTTCGCGTAGAGTTCTCTTTAAGGCCTTCATCAGAGTATTAGTTCCGTAAGTTTAATTTTAGTTATTTAACGTATTTCAGTTCTGTTATCTTAGGGACTGTATTGCGACGTCAGTCAAGTCTACAGCTCTGCGCCGCTCTATTGGCCTCAAGCTGAAAAAAAAAAAACTTCGGAACTCATCAAGTAAGCAATGCATTGTGATTGCACTATATAAAAACTCAAAATCCTTTTCATTATGTTCTTGTATTTTTCAGCTATACCTCACCAACTGGCATATCTGAACAGAGGACCGGAAGATTAAGACAACTTGGAAACAATCTTGTAATTGTCCAGAAAGGAGAATACTCTTACATTAGTCCAGAAGGAATACCTGTAAGAGTTTCCTATATAGCAGATGAGAATGGATTCAGAATATTAAATTAATTATCAAACTTCAAACACAAAGAAACAATAGGTCTACACCTATTTTTAAAGCTAAATAAGAAGTATGTACAGTTATGTAATACTGATTTAAAGTAAACTATATTGTACAAATTTCTTTAATTATATCAGATTATGTTAAAATAATTTGTGTTGCACAAAGTTAAAAAAAAAATATCTGTGAACTAGTCTGTAATTGTATATTCATTATAGCCTATATTGTTGTACATAATTTATTATGTTTATTTTAAATAAACGTTCTTACAATTAATAATTCGTATTATAATTTAAAATCTATCACTATACAGCAGCTAGAATAATTTGAATTATATGTAGTTTTTTTTGTAACGCTTTGTTGTTTTCCACTGTAAACAGGATATTATAGGTCAGAAGAGCCTGGTTATAAGAGAGACTGAAGAGAGACCAAGCCAGAAGGATACTGGTCAAAATGGCCCTACATAAATAATGCACGAGCGAAAACAACCTCCATCAGAAAGTACAGTACCTACGTCAAAATGTTCCCGGCACAAAACGTTAAAAATTAAAAAAAAAAAAAGAAAGAAAGAAAAAAAAGAAACGAGATACTAGTGAATGACAATGAATTTGAGGGATATTAAAGCTGCTGGTATATTACGAGCATAAGTTTTCTAAGAAGCATAGTTTATGGTAATTTTTACTAATGAATTAGAAATTTCGGTGAGTTGTCTCGCGGTACTCCTACATTATCGTTCTACTAATTTTTCCTCATCGTTCATTTGTCTTAATGATCCGTCTTCCTTAGCCTAACGAGCATAACCGTGGGACGTTAAACTGAAAGATTTCAATTCATTTTGAATTCGAGATTACAATTCATAAGTCACTACTCTATCACTGAACTAGCTACGCTTCCGAAACAATCTAGCACAGGTTGACCATGTTCAGCTCGCAAAGAACCTAGAAATATACACGATGGCCAAAATTAAAGAGCAGATGTTTTGGTGCAAACCAACACTTAAAGTCCTGGTGTGGCAACGTATTTGACGAAAGTCGCCTAAATTTGTCTGGAATTTCTTTTAGACCTCAGAATGTTTTTTTAATGTTCGAATGGTGTTTAGCAGAAGATAATATGACTGTGCTTGCATCGTTTTGTAGTACTCAATGGGCCTAAGATACATCGCAACCAATTGTAATGGTCGTTTACATACAACAACATACAACAAATATTATTGAGTATGTCCTCTTTGAAATTGTAGGGCCTGGCATATCCCTTTGTCTGTGTACTTCACGAACTTGTCTGTATAATTGTGAATATGCATACATTGTTCCAGTACAAAAATATTTCAATAACTGTAACTTCTTGATGGTTTATACTCGTTATGTCTCACACCTAAAGGTCAGTATTATTTTCTTTAAAAAGTGTTGTTATCATTCTTTCCGTAAGTTCTTCCGCTGAGCAAACTATTATTAAAATGATGTATTTCGATTACTACTGTGTTAATGAAAGTCAAGTTTCTGCAACCAGGATGGTCTATACTTTTTTGTCTTATCTTGGTGTCAGGAATCACCTCCCAAACGTTGTCGGTGATGTTTTGAAACACCCTGTATATATAATACACTATATACGTACACTAATACGAGGAAGAAATATAAACACTAACTGTGTATATTGCAAGGGGTCCTCCACAAGTATTATAGACTCTAAAGGGGGTTGTAGAGTGGAAAAGGTTGGGAAAGGCTGCCTTAAAGGAAGATTTACGCACCTGAAGGAAATGCTTACGTCTCTTCATGAACCAATGGTTAAAGATGGATAGAGGTTTCCAACTATTCTGATAAATTTCGTCTTTTTGGAAAAACCTGGTACATTATGCAACTAGACAGAAGCACTCAAACATTAGAAACAGAGCAATCAATACTTATCACTCTATCCATCCAAACCCGAGATGCCTGAGATTTAGTGGAAATGTAGTATAGACATAACAGATTCAAATGATCTGGAATAGAGATCGTATCCCTGGCCGTTTTTCTTGTAATTAATTAATTAAGCACGGGATTCCTTCCTGAATTTGTCACAAGGTTCCCATTGATATCAGCACTTTACTTGCCTTATTTACTCTTATTGTCCCAATTCTGAACTTAGAACCCTGATGGTTTTATATAGGTGTTTCTTTTTGACCAAGGAAATCAAGAATAGCTTTTCAGATATTACATCTACGTAGAGTTTCTCTATGATTTTATATTCACATATGCGGCAAACTTAATTGCACCCTAATGGTTCGAGGCGAGAGACAATCACATAGCTTGCGAGAATTTATTATACACCGCAGTGGCTCGAATTCAGACACTCAGCCCTGGTCAATTGTCCAATAGACTAGCTCGTTTTGAATAATATTTCCTTTCATTAATTGAGCTATTTTTCTTACCTCATAACATGAATTCAGAAACCTATGTGGCCGTGAATAGAGTTTCGAGTTCCGTCAGCTGCTACGTCGTCGTCTGTAAAACTTCCTGATAAATTGTTAAAGAGACATAATTCATATTTCTTTGTACCAGCCGTCCTGGATTCGACGACCAGGGACAGCACACAAAGTTGACACGAAACAATCGATAAACATCTATTATATTAGTATCAGTATTATCTGTCATATGAACATTTTCGTTGGCGCCACATATTCTCCTTTATTAACTTTCATTGTAAACGTATCCCCAGAGCTATCATGTTAGCAGAGTTGTCGTGATGTCGTGCATACAAATAATATTGTATATATTTACATTATGGGGTGTTTCAATGTAGATATTTTTTATTTCACAATACAGTTCTCTGAGGATAGGTGCATTATGTTTGTCTAAATTGCAAGTTACCTTTTAAATGGTTTATAGTCCAAATACTTTCGTCACAAATAAATAAATAAACCATCGTTTTGTGCAGTTAGTTTTTATTCTTTTTGATTCAAACTATGACCTTTTCCGGCATTTTCAGTGCCAGAAGATGTAGGCCTATTTAAATTGTAACGAGTATTGTTTTAAAAGAGCTCTTTTCTTTGAATTCCATTCTAGAACATAATTACGAGGGCCATGTCGAAAGTTTTTAGATACTAAAATTTCAAACAGCATTGCCGCATGGAAACTTAGCAACTCGTCTAAAAAGCATTATGTCTTCTCGTGGTAAAAGTTATAACTGCAAGGCTGCAGGTTTGTTTGTCTGAAAATTAGAGAGCTGGAAGTGTCGATTAGTGTGAGCCTGTCAGTCGGCAACAATGGAGTTCGAGCTACATTATTTTTGTGCAATGATCTTTTACGATTTTAAGTACGGTTTACAAAAATCGGGTACTACGCACCTTAACGTATAAGTTTTTTTTTAATTGGTTTATGACAATTAGAGGCAGCTGAGAAAACCTCCCATGAGCCTCGCTCTGGGCCCCCAGCATCGCAATTACGGATGAAAATATCGCAGCAGTATGAAATCTTGAGAAAGAGGATCGCTCTATCACAAACGAGGAAATTCAGTCAACATCGAAGGCTGGATCAACTGCACTCCAGTCTCCAAAAAGTGTTATCTCGGCCTTTCCAAGTGTTGTAGTCACTGGGTCCCATATGTACTTACGCCTGAGCAAAAAGAAAAACGGATAGGGTGGTGGCGCTATATGTTGGAAAGATTTTATCAATGGCAAAGTAAAGGCCTTTTTTAATATTGTCAAAGGTGACAAAATATGGATTTTCAAATAGGACTGAAACAAAACAGCAGGGGACAGTATTGCGATTTTAAAATGAAGCTCTACTTTAAGAAGTTAAACGAGCAAGGAGCATGGGTAAAGTTATGGTGGCATCTTCTTTTTCTTTCTGTTTTTTTAAGACCGACCATGTAATAACTATACAGTTAGATGATCCATGTACAGTAACAGCAGAGTGGTACATTACTTATTGCCTTCCAAGTGCTTTTGAAGCTTGGAGATCTGTCCACCGAAAGTCTCCACTGTTCCATTTTCTTCATTATCACGACAATGCACGGCCACACACAGCAGTGAAAACTTTGAAGTTTCTACAGGAAAGGTATTCTACGGCACCCGGCTTATTTTTCAGACTTAGCTCCTTGTTGCTTTGCCCCTCTTTTTTTTCGAAAATTCAAGAAAAAGCTTCGAGGATGCCGCTTTTAAACAAGTGAAGAGGCTATCAGAGCGTATTATAACCGAACAATATCCTATATAGATGTATCTCTTATATGAATATAATACAATATACCTTAACACTTACCATTTTTGTTGTTTTCACGAGTACTTAGTAGCTTAGGAATGAACGATTTAAATTCAAATTAAAATCCTCAGTTATGTCTATAGAAAACGACATTATGAATTATAATCAAGTAAAACATTTAACCATTAAACCTGCAAAATATTTAATCACACAATTTAGTCGAACTGATGAAAAACCATTAATTAATGACAAACATTAGAAACTTTTCTCAAAAGCCTTCTTTTTCATCTTGCTACACTTATACAGTCACATACGCGCACATTATATTCAAATACTCTGGCTGTGGGTTACTATATAACAGTTTAATTCAGTGTGTCGATATATGAATGTACCATTTACCTACAATAAAGTCCGGTTTTCTGTGTCAAGTAGATTAATATTTATTATGGTACATTACGTGTGTGTATGCTAATGGATGTATATGGTTGCATATACTATACATAATAGTATAAACACACAGAGACATATAAGGCATATACAAATATGCTTTTTTTTTTAGCTTAATTATTCGCATTTTCACAACTAGTTTTCAACGAAGAAAACTGTCTGAAGATTAAATACTGTAGGTTTAATTTGTTTGCTTCTGTCTCATATGTGACAAAAGTGCTTTTTATGTTTCAAAGCAAATATTTCCGGCACTTGTAAAGCATCCTATTACTTTGAATTCATTGTTCAATGTACCTGTCATTCGCTGCATACTATGACTTAATGCCTTGGTTTTACGAGTGCAAATATACGACATTAAAGTTCCTCGGTCTTCGTCAAAATGCATAACCATCTATTTTATATCTCCTTTTCTACCTAATTCTATCCACTTACTAACCGAACAGTCGCATAAAAAAGGAATTGTTATTTGCACTATGACCTTGCAGTGAACATACTAACATTTAATCTGTTAGAACTCATGTTCTTGAGCATTTTACTCGTTTTGTATGGCGTGTAAAATGAGTTATGCCTTGTTCGATTTGTAGTCCAGGTCCACACAATTAAGTTTCCAGCAATTGATTGTAGATAATTTTCGGATTTTACGTAGATGAGATGCAAATTCTCATTCTTCTATACGCAGATTGTTTATATTTACAATTGCCATCTTTTGAGAATGGAAATACCGGACACCCTCCTGGAGTACGTATACTCTTAAGAATATGTCATCATCGCTCGTCAAAAATGCGAACAACCTAAAAGGGGTTACTCAAATAAAACTGAACGATTCGAATTTAATAATTTTAGTTACTTTTGAAGTATTTATTAAACGTACTAAGCTATTCCAGTTTTGGTTGAGTCGGCATATGTAATTTTTGTACTCTACAATCAATAATACAGGTACATCGTATTATAAACGGAAAAGCAAATATAATTGACAATATAATTTAGCCGTTCGGATGCCAAACCGGTTACTCGATCAAACGAGATTTTTCAGTAGAGAGATTTTAGTAACTTACGGTTAGATACAGTGTATTTAAATGTGAGTGATCAGAACATTTACGCATTCTAGTGGCAAACTGTTACATTATGGAGTTAATCGATTTTCCCTCTGGAAAGAACGTATCTTTTCCAAGTTAAAAATTTGTATAACTAAAATATAACAAAAAAATGGAATTAATCGGTTTGGCTTCTCAACGCCTCAATTATGGCATGCACAGAATATACTTGAAAAATAAGTCTTATCAGCTTCGCTGGGGCTGATAAAGTCTCATAATGCCTAAATACTTTCACTGGATCTGGATGCATTATTTAATTGGAAGATTTAGCTGAGGATGAAGCAGTGTTAGCTGCGCTCTTGAAAATATACTTGTTTTGACCTTTAGCAGTTTTGATAAGTTCAGTAAATTTCAGTAAATCTAGGCTCATTTTAGAATTCAGATTCAACTAGATCTACTTTTCAAGATATTAAAAAATAATCTGAATAGTACAGAGAATAGAACTAGTAAGAAGGAAAAATTATCGGACATTTAATGTCTGATTTTGAAGTCATACCGGATACCGGACAAGGAAGTCAAAAACCGAACTATCCGGTAAAATATCGGACGGTTGGCAATTCTACCAACATTTGAGAAAGCAAGGGAATGTTTCAAGTGTGGAATTATATTTAATGGAGTAATTGCCCAACTTCCCCACTACTGATTTCTCAAATTTAAACTAAGAAATGTGAATTCTTGTAAGGTTTTTTTTTTTTTTTTTAGTTTAACGTCCCTTAATGATTCACCGAGTCTAAGAGATACGATGATGATGAGATGGATAATAATAGGGTAATGATGAAAGTGAGACCAAACAGCAGAACCTTGTCAAATCCCACCTACACGATGTTTCTCCACCACAAAGCCCATTTTGTGGAAGTTGTCATCAAAGCAGGGATCCCGCCCGCAACAAGTGAGCGCTCTATCACTGAGCCACTGCGACCCCGATTTTGTTATTACATTATACATTTGTACAAACTTACAACATGGAGTATATTTTACAGTATTTTACTCCCTTATTCTTAACTTACTTCAATTACAAATAATTTTTCTTTTTAAGTTGAAGGATGTTACATACTCATAAGGACGTTACATACAATTCTTACTAGATGGAGAAAACCAGCAATCTCATATGGGATTCGTTATACATTAATATTGAAATTAAATTCACAACATATATTATAACAAACATAATTTCTAAACTAAATTATCATATAAAAGAATAATTCCTGTTTTACCATATTTTAGATTACACTTTTATCTCTCGCTACTAATGATATAAAAACAGAAAGATCATACACGAAGACGAAGAAGTTAGCAGAGGACCGTGGAGCATGAAAGCTTCTCAGCTGCGGCAAGTGACCTGCCAATAAAGGCAGAATACCTATGATGTTGATGATGACTAACTTTTTTCTAATAGTGTTAAATACCGCAACCATTTTGGTTTATATAGAAATATGTTAGTTGAAACATGTGTTTTCGGTTTTGTTACAGGGTTGTTTGTTTGTTACAGGTTACATTTCCTAACTTTATTCTCATTTACTTTAAAATAGTTTATTGAATAAACATGAAATCTCGGGATCTTAAGCCCGGAACTCCTCCCTCTTAAATACACCACTGGTCGTCTGTATGTGCACATTTTGCTATGTATTTTGCAATGAAAACAAATTTTAACATTATAAGAGGTATCAGATGCTCTTCTCACTGAAACTGTGAATACTATGGCGCCGCCACTCAAGGGGTTGGGTACCACAAAGTATTAAAAGCAAGAACGAATCAAATCATTCAAAGCGCGTGAGTCTGATAAAATTAGCCAATGATACACTTAGCTACTGCCAGTAGGAGGCGATGCAGTTAGTTACAACTCTAGCCGGTAGTGTTGCCGAATCACTTTCGTTGCATTGTGGGAAAACAATTAATTTCCATTAAGAATATAAGGAGTGGTTCATCAGGGTAACTGGTGTTATGAGGCTAAAGGATCTATCTTAATCCGCAACTTGCAAGATTGATATGTTACTATTTACTAATTGACTTAGGATATCATACACAAAATCAAGAAAATGATCACATTGTATCTCTGTTATGTACAAGTATCTGCGGTTGAAACTGTAGATTGTAGTAATGATGGTTTGTAGGAGAACTAAAGTGTGTTTTCGACCAGCTTCCAATATACGAAATAAAAATTGATTATTGCGGTTTCAATGAAAATATGGGGAGTTATTCCTCAGTCTGAATGGTGATGATTGAAGTAAGCAACACCAACAATGGAACAAGACTAACAAGTATAGAGCAATCAAGAATATTTTAATTAAATCTGTGTATTTCCAGCGTAAAGATACCCGTAAATATAAATAAACATATAGCACGATCAATGCACAAGGAATCAAGTCCATTTTTGGTCATTTGGACATATTTCATCTTTCAGATCCTCTATTTAAAGCCCCTTTCAGAGCCTAAAAGATTCATTTTTTTGAGTTTAACATCCAAGTTATGCCGTTTAAGATAAGGCAGACGATTATTAAAGCAGGTGAATGAT
The DNA here is from genome assembly GCF_964235325.1 of Thermobia domestica. Taxonomy (NCBI): domain Eukaryota; kingdom Metazoa; phylum Arthropoda; class Insecta; order Zygentoma; family Lepismatidae; genus Thermobia; species Thermobia domestica. The sequence goes on along the minus strand of NC_137458.1, from coordinate 268,823,049 downwards.
AATGGAAGGATTGGCGGAATGAGAAAGTGGGAGGAAATGGGAATACTCCGTGAAAACTCACGGACACGATGTACTCACACCCACCATGAACTTACTTGGCAGGGGATTGTATCCTCGTCGCCATAAGTGTCTTTACATCGCAGTGACGGGTATGTGACCGCGCAGTACTCCAAGGAAGGGATGGTTGTATAAGAATTTTTGATTAATTTTGAAGAGTTTTTATTTTGACTAGGGAATTAACATAGGTATAGGGAGTAAATACACAGATTTGAAGCATCAGTGCACGAAAAGATTCGTATTCTCAGTTTTTCTATTTATTGTTTTATATGTTAAGTTAAACACCACAATATGTATCACTGATATCGCAGATCGTATTATTTTGTAAAATCGTGTCTGTGACCTATTGTCAAAACATTCATCTCAAGACATGATGTAGAGAAAAGAGAAAGAGATGAGACATCTGTAATATATGTATAATTACTCAATAAGTAATTATAAGTAAATTAGACTCAATAAGTAATTGTAGAAATTAGTTAAAGGACACGTAAGAGAGCGAAAAGGAGGTCTAGAAGTCTGAACTTTTTAGAAACGGCCTAGATAGGTGAAAATATAGTTAAAAATTGCAAAAGGTATCATGTAATTTATCTCTGTTTTCTTATATCCTAGTATATTTTTTCTTTCACATCCAAACATCTCTATTCAGAATTACGAGATAAAGGTGAAGAGAGAAACATTTCCATCTCAAGAATTATATCAGAAAAAAATCTTTTGACTTAGGCTAGATTCGAACTCGTAACCCTTGAATCCATAAGTCTGCGCTCTACCGATTGAGCTAACAATTACTCCTGCAAAAGCCAGATGTCTACAACTACCGGTTGCTGAATGGTGTGTATTAACGAAATTGGCCGAGATAATTGCTTCATATAGCTATTGCAATAATAATAATAATAATAATAATAATAATAATAATAATAATAATAATGAAGAAGAAGATGAACAGAATTTAAAAAGTCGCATTGTTAAAAGTTTGGTGTGCGAAGTTAGTCCTAATATAAGATTTTATTAATTATATATAATAAATGTAAGCGTGGTTTATTCGTGCGTGCTACTCAAACTGCGCAACTCACTACCGTAGTCTCATAAGGATTGTACGCATATGGTACAGTAGCCTTGCGTCCTCCAACCGTGAAGAAAGATTCGGTTTGAACCTATGCGTGTCCTAAGAGGAAGGAGGAGATTCAAAGAAAGAAAAGTGGTTTAGAAATTATGCAAAAATAGAATTTCTCACGAGGTGAGGTGATACAGAGTTCAGCGTGTCTTTTAGCTGTGACTCTATACAAGATGTGCATCTACGACGTAACGTGGAACCCAACCACACGACTCCTGCCGGGAATTGAAACCCGTATCATCTCTAGCTCTCTCATGAGAGACACACAAGGGCTCCCATATTGTGGTTTTCAAAGGGGGCAAGTATAAGCGACATTTCAAATATAGTTGCAAATTTTGGGTAAATATTCAAACAATTTTTGGGTTTTTGATCTTGCAAAGTATAATTTCCTCTAGAGGGGGCAAGCGTCCCCTCTTACCCCCTTAATGGGCGCCCCTGGAGACACAGGGACATGCAAAAATAATCGAAAATAAACGATTTAATGTTAAATCCATAGCTATTGAGTACATGAACTATGAAACCTTCTATATCGTTCACATCAAAGTTTAGCATTATCGGCATGGAGGTTTAATGGGGGGGGGGGGGTGAAAATTTAATAATTCTTAATTGAAAGATATGAGTGTTTATTCAATAGTTTTCGGGGTTGCTGAAATTAATAATTACACTCCAGATACCATTAAAGCCCAAAGCTTTACTCTTTCGTTAGCAGGAAGGTTATTCATTTACTTAATTCAGGAGACCTTAAAGTTAAGGATATGAAACTCGATGCATATATTTCTAATTCAAAATTATTAGATACGTATTGTAGCTTAGACTTCTAAGGAGGGGAAGGGTCAATTTATGCAATGATTTCCTTCACATTCGAATAAAATACTGTTCCATTATATTGCGAAAACTCATTTCGAGTAGTGTCATTGCTAATAGTTTTCCGTATTTGTTTAGACCCTTACTCATTTATAACAGAATCTCACTTTTCCTGTAACACCTAAGCAAGCACTCAGTAAAGTAAATGCCATTAAAATCTATATTCATAGGACAGTGGTGCAAATGCAGTTGAGCTCTTCGGCAATCTTTAGCATGGAAAGCGAAAAAAGCCATCGCATTGATATTGGAAAAGTAGCTAATGAATTCCTCCCCGAAAAAGGTCACCCGCACATTTATTTTACAGATGGTGGTTTATAGCTATACGTAAGTTTGTTGAAATTGCTCCATAGTTGTGGAGGCGAGACACTGAAGCCACCCGTAATAAGGGGGGAAGTGGCATGTAAAAGTACTCAATACGAACAATATTAATATCGAAATCGTTATGGTATTAGTTTTCGTGGTCGCAGATGAATAGTGAAGCTGTCGATGTTGCTTAAGTTCAAGTTAAGCCTTGGTTGGCATGGAGGTCAGAGTGGGAGGGTGTCAGGCAAATAAATAAATAAATAAATAAAATAAAATCGAAAACATCCTTTATTTGTGTCGAATATATATTTTTCGGGATCTCTGACATAAACGGTAATATTCCGGATGTGGTATATGACCAAGGTTGGCCCCATTCGCATGCGATTTCAGAGGAGAGAACCGGTGAAGATTTCAGAACAGTTCCTTTGACTTAAGTTTTAATACACTTAGAGTGAGGAGTGGTAATACACAAATACTGGTGTCACATCCGGACCTATCAAAGGTATGATTTCTGGGGAACTGTCGTTGCTCCAGGGAGGCATTACCCCATGATCGGTCCCTAAAATTCTTACTGCTTTACAGGAGCGTAGGCAGGAATTTATTTCAGTGATCGAAAGCATTTTTAGGGTTAAATTGTTCAGATGGTAATGTATACGTATACTAAATTCGTTTGAAATCCCTCCAGGAGCCCATGTTGCATCGTACGTTCAACTGTACTTTCTTCTGAGTCAAAATTTTCTCTCTCTCTCTCTCTCTCTCTCTCTCTCTCTATATATATATATATATATATATATATATATATATATATATATATATATATCAGGATCGGTTGTAGACATTTTGTAAGTGTAAATAAACAATATTTAGTCGCCCCCGCCTATAATCTATAAGAATTACCTGTCGAAAACAAGACGTCTACATGCAAGCCGCCATATATCCTCACGTCACCAACTCAGTTCACCAACACAAACCCAACACACAAGTAAAGGATTGCTCTCTCCTTTGCTATAATGGTGTATCAGAAAAAAAATGTGTGCTTAATACAGGATTTAGTTCTTGAAATGGCCAATAACTGTCACCCGGCCAATAACTGTATGGTTTACCCTATATATATATTGGAATGTATTTGATAATCGAAAGTAGATCACACTGTAGTACTGCCTCCCCTTTAGGCGTGCGGCCTGGTTCAATACAATATATATTTTGCAATCCCACTGACTGGCATCTGAAGAAAGAAGTTTCTCCAAGTTGAAACTGACCAAAACTGAGTTGAAATTATTAATTCAGCAAGAGCGTTTGAATAGTTTGGCAATTTTGTTCTTTGAATCTGAAATTAGCAGAAGTTTGAGAGATTTTGCAGAAAAAAACATGAAAAATAACTTTAATAAAAATGAATAATAATGAATCATTCACAGTTTATGACTGTTAAGCAACTTTTAGGTGTTTAAAAAATATAATTTGTTTTTAATAAACCATTACACAGCCACTTAAAAAGTGGTAGTGTGACTATGGACTTTTCAGGGTGATATACAGTACAAATATTGTTAGTCACTTGTATGACTACATAACTAACTAACTAACTCTATGGTTTATGGAACCCGGAGGTTCAATGCCGCGTTCACAGAAACTCTCCATTGACTTGTGTCCTTAGCCAACTGGATCCAGTTTCTACTGTGTATTCTTATTTCTGTGAGATCCATCTTAATATTTTCCTCCCATCTGTGCCTAGGTCTTCCTAATGGTCGTTTTCAGATTGCATTTCCAGTTAAAACTTTGAAAGCGTTTCTACTTTCTTCCATTCTGACTACATGACTTGCCCACCTGAGCCTCCTAGGCTTGATGACCCTAACAACGTTTGATAAACGGTATAAATTATTCAGTTCCTCGTTGTGGAGTTTCCGCCATTCCCCATTCTCATTCCTCTTGGGTTCGCATATTCGTCTCAGGATTTTATTTTCAAATAATGTAAGTCTGTGTTCTTCCCTCAGAGTAAGCGACTATGTTTCACAACCGGTTTGGGTACAAAACCTCTCGGCGACAACCTCGCGGACCAAAACCTCGCCTGGCCAAAACCTCGCCTCCCAAAACCTCGCGGCCCAAAATCTCGCCGGGCCGAAACCTCGCCTGGCCAAAACCTCGCCGCCCAAAACCTCGCGGGACAAAATCTCGCCAGGCCAAAACCCCGCCTGGCCAAAACCTCGCCACCCAAAATGTCGCGGGCCAAAATCTCGCGGGGCCAAAACCTCGCCACCCAAAACCTCGCGGGCCAAAATCTCGCCGGGCCAAAACCTCGCCTTGCCAAAACCTCGCGAGGAGGAATGGAATGGAAGGCCTTGAATGAATTTTGCCGTTCTCCAGATCTAAAAAACTACTAAACATAAAACCTTTACGTTTTGGTACAAATCTTCTCCTTGTATCCTCGTCGCCATAAGTGCCTTTACATCGCAGTGTACTGTAGGTGCACTACGCAACCAGTTACTAGAGAACAAACCCCGAAGTAGGACTGGTATCAAAACGAGACAATACGAGACTATTTACAGTATTAGTCTCCTTTCAACCGACAAATAGCGGTCTCAGTTTCGTCTCGATAGTTTCGAAATAAGTTATTTGAAATTATACCACACTAAATTCGACAGTAGATAAATAAAATCCACCTCCAATAGTTCTCCCTATTGCTTCAGAATATATAATGGATGCACCATTTTCTACTAGATAAAGTATGAATTAGCAATTCATATACAACATTCAAAAATACATATGTCTGTTTGCATTAAATATACTCATTGTTTCTTAAATTATTTATTTACTAATTGAAATACCTGGCGTTGCACGGGAAGAACAGGTTTATATTTTAAAGATATATTTGAGATTAGTTTTCCCAGTAGAATACATATTTGAATCGGAATGAAATAGTACGAATCCATTTCCAGCAGGAGCAAATGAATCAACTTGCCGCTAACGAAGAATAGAGCCTTGGGCTTATATGGTATCTGGAGTGTCATTATTCACTTCAGCGACCCCGAAAACTATTGAATAGACACTCATATCTTTCAATTAGGAATATTTAGGACCTCGAAAGCTATGGATATAACATTAATATCGTTCATTTTCGATTATTTTTACATGTCCCTGTGTCTCCCATGATAGAGCTAGAGGTGATATGGGTTTCGATTCCCGGCAGGAGTCGTGTGGTTGGGTTCCACGTTACGTCGTAGATGCACATCTTGTATAGAGTCACAGCTGAAAGACACGCTGAACTCTATATCACCTCACCTCGTGAGAAATTCTATTTTTGCATAATTTCTAAACCACTTTTCTTTCTTTGAATCTCCTCCTTCCTCTTAGGACACGCATAGGTTCAAACCGAATCTTTCTTCACGGTTGGAGGACGCAAGGCTACTGTACCATATGCGTACAATCCTTATGAGACTACGGTAGTGAGTTGCGCAGTTTGAGTAGCACGCACGAATAAACCACGCTTACATTTATTATATATAATTAATAAAATCTCATATTAGGACTAACTTCGCACACCAAACTTTTAACAATGCGACTTTTTAAATTCTGTTCATCTTCTTCTTCATTATTATTATTATTATTATTATTATTATTATTATTATTATTATTGCAATAGCTATGTGAAGCAATTATCTCGGCCAATTTCGTTAATACACACCATTCAGCAACCGATAGTTGTAGACATCTGGCTTTTGCAGGAGTAATTGTTAGCTCAATCGGTAGAGCGCAGACTTATGGATTCAAGGGTTACGAGTTCGAATCTAGCCTAAGTCAAAAGATTTTTTCTGATATAATTCTTGAGATGGAAATGTTTCTCTCTTCACCTTTATCTCGTAATTCTGAATAGAGATGTTTGGATGTGAAAGAAAAAAATATACTAGGATATAAGAAAACAGAGATAAATTACATGATACCTTTTGCAATTTTTAACTATATTTTCACCTATCTAGGCCGTTTCTAAAAAGTTCAGACTTCTAGACCTCCTTTTCGCTCTCTTACGTGTCCTTTAACTAATTTCTACAATTACTTATTGAGTCTAATTTACTTATAATTACTTATTGAGTAATTATACATATATTACAGATGTCTTATTTCTTTCTCTTTTCTCTACATCATGTCTTGAGATGAATGTTTTGACAATAGGTTACAGACACGATTTTACAAAATAATACGATCTGCGATATCAGTGATACATATTGTGGTGTTTAACTTAACATATAAAACTATAAATAGAAAAACTGAGAATACGAATCTTTTCGTGCACTGATGCTTCAAATCTGTGTATTTACTCCCTATACCTATGTTAATTCCCTAGTCAAAATAAAAACTCTTCAAAATTAATCAAAAATTCTTATACAACCATCCCTTCCTTGGAGTACTGCGCGGTCACATACACGTCACTGCGATGTAAAGGCACTTATGGCGACGAGGATACCATGAGCTCCACACACCAGAGGTAAACGCTTTACCACTGAGCCACCCTGCCCCCTCCTAATTCATGTCCATGTATTTGTAAACAATTGAAATAATGCACTAAAAACAGTGTTAATTTTTCCATGTAATTAAATGTTAAGTATACACTTTAAGTCTTTTTCTCACAACTTCGGTAATTGAACTTGATTCCCTTATACTCTGAATGCTCAATATGTGGGCAGTTTCTTCACAAACGAAGATGATGATGTAACCACCTTCTTTTTTAAAGCTTGCATATATAGATTTTTTTTCATATAGAAATGGCACATGCCTAGTTCAGAGCAAGATAACTTTAGTTAATTGCAAGGGTAAAAGACATTTTTTCTCATCCCATGTCGTCGCGAATTCTGTCGAGGAATTTGAAGCTTAAAATATACAAACGATAATCTTGCCTGTTGTTCTGTATGGTTGCGAAACATGCTCGCTTACTCTGAGGGAAGAACATAGACTGAAAGTGTTTGAGAACAAGATTCTAAGACGAATAAGCGGACCCACGAGGAACGGGAATGAGGAATGGCGGAAACTTCATAACGAGGAACTACATAACTACATAAGTTTACCCAACATTGTTAGGGTTGTCAAGTCTAGAAGGCTTAGGTGGGCGGGTCATGTAGCTAGAATGAAAGAAAGTAGAAACGCTTTCAAAGTCTTGACTGGAACACCAATCGGAAAACGACTATTAGGAAGACCTAGGCGCAGATAGGAGAACAATATTAAGATGGATCTCGCAGAGATTGGAATACAAAGTAGAAACTGGATGCAGTTAGCTAAGGATAGAAGTCAGTGGAGAGCTTTTGTGAACGGCATAAGAACTTCAGGTGTTTTATTAGCTTAGGGGTTTATTAGTTTAGCCATATAAGGGAGCACGGTGGTAAAACGCTTAACTCTGGTGCGTTCGGTCCCTGGTTCGATCCGGCCAAGTAAGTTTGTGGTGGACATTCTGTCCGTAGATTTTCTCGAAGTACTTCCGTTTCCTCCTATTTTATCAATGCACCAATTCTTCCGTCATTATTCACTTGCCTTAATCATCCGTCTCCCTTAGCCTAAAGGGCATAATCGTGGGACGTTAAACTGAAAGATTTAATTTCATTTCCTTATCGGCGTAAGAGATTGATATGTTTCATTAGCTTCTGCAGTCCTTTGTAGGACTCGGCATTTAATTTTTTCCATGTTAGTCTGATGTCGAGTCAAGTTCGACATGCATTTGGTTGTTGATTTCGTCCATACTGTCGGGTGATACTTGTTTGATTTTATCAGTTACCCACGTTTATATGTGTCATGAGATGCATACCAACTGATACTCTAATCGTAGACATTGATAACAAGCTCCACAAATAAGGAAGGACATTCACAAATGCTGTGCGCATTAATTCAACTGAGAACCCCACTATTTAGAATATTCACAACTGGCCTAGACGAAGTAAATTAACTTATTATGAGAGTTATCAACATAGAGAAGAAGTATTACAAAACAGATGAGTCCAAAAGCCAGGCAAGAGCAGCACCCTGTTGAACCTCTTTTCAATATGGACATAACCTTCAACAATCTCCCAAACCACAAGTATGCTTCCGCTGTTGGAACATTCACAGTGATACTTGCAATAAACCATAACTCCACGCACATAATTTCCGTACAACTTGCATAGTAATAAGACAGAATGGGCAAGGGTATGATGTACTGTGTAGATGACATTGTACAGGGCTATTCTGGAGCTGTCTCTTTATGCTGGTCCTGTATCCGGCTGCTTTCGCTGAGTTTCTTTTCATCTTCTATACCTCTTTTGAACCAATGTGAAATCCTCTTCCTTACTGGATGGTTCTGTGCCAACTTTTTCTCATGATAATATAATAGTGTATTATCTTCCTGTTTCCCAACCTCTTTTTGGTTTTCACCTGTATGTAATCATTCACTTGTGTGTGGTATTTTTCGGATATCTCCTGTGTGAGATGGATTCTGCATTGGTCTTCTATTGGGATGTATTTTCCAGTATTAAAATGACGTCCTAGGATCATTCCTGGCTGAGTCCTTTGCTATATCTTTTTCACTTCTTTTTCTCTTACGATCTTCTTTCATAGCTGCTTCTGCACTTTTACACTTTCTGCTGGTCATCTGATTGGGAAATTTGTCCTAAAAGGGGGCGCACTTCTATAAATGAGATGTTTTGGATTAGTACTGATGGTCCTAATAAGGACCAAGAAATCTCTAATTATTTGTGTTTGTGTTTCTTTACGCTGTCCCAAAGAGGTAGTATTGTGTTTCCGTCATTCGACTGTCGGCAAAGCCTGTGAAACCTGTATGAGCAGTGTGAATCTTGCATGGTATGAGCATGGTATCTAGCCAATTGAAAACAATGACTATTTCCCCAGGAAACAGTGTGTATAGGTGCGTCTTAATTTTGCTTTATTAAGCATCCGTTTAAAGACAGGATTATCTCAAAAGACCATCCATGTATGTCGCTCTCTTCAATAGTTTTGTTCCTAACCTAAGCCTTCTATAGTTTTGTCGAAGAAAATTACTTCTTCCTGTTTTAGCTACTTACTTTTTTTCTTGTTTTCTTCATGTTTTCATTACCAAGCATCTTTCGTCTGTGTTAGCTCATTGCCACCTGTCCCTGGACCGAGACCAGCCAGAAACAGAAAATCTACGACTAAGAGTACTCCTTCGCTTATTAGAGAGTGATCCATTAACTATGTATCTATATGCTTCTCGTTCATCCAGATGTTAATCTAAAGCATCTGTCGGGGGTATGTACGTACGTCACGGTTTCAATCTATGTGGAGATATTTACACGCGAGTTTAAGTTGTGTTGTAGACAAAAGAGAAAGATGGATAAGCATGACGAATAAACAGTGCGGGATAGACGAACAACAGCGTGGGTTTCGAGGAAGAACCCCCTTAATCGGTCACGCTGATGCATAGGCAATTTCAAAACCACGCTTAGAAAGGGTGTGCAAAAATCCAAGTAAACATATCTGTTACTTCGTAAATAATTTAATATCATGTTATGTGTATGTTTAAGTGTATAAAATTGAGAACTGTATTATTAGTACGGTGTCTGTTATTTTTTAAAACATGCAAATCTGGCAGTTTTATTGACCCATTTGGTCACCATTGTCGTCATCAGTACTTAGGATGTTAATGTTGATTAATCTATAACGACACTTAGAAAGTACATGATCTCTTAGTGAGTTTTTATGATGATTTTTCTGAAAGGAGTATTGTAGTTATTTTAGGATTGATTGGGCTCTTTGAATGGGAGATTTTAATTGTTATTTAGCTCATTTTATTACCGGTTGATTGGGTTATGTTTATTGGTATTGTTATTTTGCAATTTCTCTCTCTCCTCCTCCGTGCCTTTAAATTCACACATACAAGCAGCTACACTCTCGCACATATATCAACACCTGGATTTTTATTATTTTTGTTTTGTTATATATATTTGTTTTTCGTTTTTATTATTTTAATTTATTTATTAGGATATTCAGAGGTCTTTTATGCTTAAGGTGAGGTTGAACGTTATATGTTCCTAGGCTCTCAGTTAATATATTATCACTTGTGTAATGTAAAAGTTTCTTCCTCCTCTCCTTTATGTATTCTTGTACTAATTCTATGTTTAGCTGTTCTTGTAGTAGTCTAAAGTGTGTATATCGTGAACATTTCGTAATTAGTATAACTATTTTATTTAGGAATATCTGTATTCTATTGATGCGTGTTTTTGCTGCATGTCCCCATGCTGGTGCCGCGTATGTTGTTACTGGTTTAATTGTTACATTATAAAGTATAATTTTGCCTCTTTGACTTAATTCGTTGCTAACTAAGTTCAGTGGGTTTACCAGATGCTGTACCAAGTTGATTAATTAGTTATATGTGTTCTGAAAGTTAATTTGAGAATAAGTGTTATGCCAAGATATTTTGTTGAATTTTTTCAGTTAATAGTATCTCTATTGAATAGTTTAGAGATTTGTGTAGGTGTTCTACGCCTTTTGATAAAATACACTGACATAAACTTTGATTTTCCATTTAGCAAACCAAAGTTGTTTACATGTGTGCTCTTTAATATAATTACATGCTTTATTGGGTTGCCAGCTATTTGCAAACAGACACGTGTCATTTACGAAGAGGGCTATCTTTCTGTGTTGTTGAATTCGGAGAGGAAGCTTACGAAAACGCTGAAAAGAGTAGCGCCTAGAATTGAATATTTAACCCCTGCTTGGATATGTGTTGTCCTACGCTGAAAAAAACCGTTTTTCTTGACTTTATTAGGTGAATGAGCATATCCGGAATATATATTTAGTTTTATTATTTTATATACAAAAGACTTGTCGTCCAAACGCGATCGAATGCCTTTTCTATATCGAAGAATACATTCCCCATAACTTTGTTTTTGTTGAAAGCTTCGGTAATATGTTCTACTAGTCAAACTGGTTAATAAACGGTAGAGTGTTTCCTTCTGAAACCAAATCGTTTGTTAGGCATGATATTGTTCATTTTGATACGTTCTGTCATTCTTCTTAGAATTGTAGCTTCTATCAGCTTTTGCCAAAGTATTTAACTGATCGATTGTCTTATAATCCTGCGGGAATTTAGGGTCCTTGCCAGATTTCGGCAGTGATACCACTTTACCTGTTTTCCAATATTGTGGTAAGTAGGGTCTAAGTTAGTTTCAACATTTTCTTGGCTATTGCCGTAAATTGCTGCTATTGGAAGATTCTTGAAACTGACGTTCTGTATGCTGTCTGAGCCGGCTGCTTTAGAAGGTCTCAACATTTTGATTAAATCAGTTACTTCCTTTTGAGATACTTTTGTAAGTTTACTAGTGGTATCTTTTCTCGGGAAATATCTACTGCTCTCATACCTGCTCTATCGTGTATCAAATCCAATTTGTGTGTATTTGGCTGAGATAACTTTTCTGCAGAGTCTACTAGAGTGTTGGTTTTGTGTTTGTTACTGAATATAAGTCCTTACTCGCTATGTAGGATGGTGTTGGTGAATGTGGTTTTGTTAGATTTTTTGTTAATTTCCAAATGGAGTTATCCTTGAATTCAAGATTTTGTATCTTGTTGTTACATTGTTGATTCCGGAATTCTAATATTTCTGACTGCATGATACGCCTCTTCCCCATGAAGTGGGTCTCTTAGTTATTTGAAGTTTTTTTCCTAATTTTATTCAGATATTTAATAAAGTCTTTTATGCTAGTTGGTAATTGGCTTAACTCTTTGAAGCACGGTGGTACTAATATTATACCACCTTTTAGATACCACCGTTGTAACGTGCTGCTTTTATAGTATTGTTGAATTAATAACAGTTGTTATGGTCCTATTCAATGTACTTAAGGCTTCATCTACGTATGCCATTTGTGTTTCTGAGATGATACTCACTTGGACGCTATTCTATTATTGACTTTTTGAGCACGTCCTAGTTTAATTTTTGGAAATTTAGAATTTTTTTGCGTTTGCCCTTTATCCACCTTATCTTTAATCGTTATTAAAACTGATATATAATCAAAATCTAAGTCCATACAAGTGTGTATTTCTAAATTACAGGCAATGTTTTTGAGTAATGCAAAATCAAGTACATGAGGTTTGTTTGGATAATAAGAAGGTTGAAATTGAGAAAGGACTTGTGATGGAGATGTCTGCTAGAAGTTATCAAGCTTTCACCCATTATTGTTACTAACTCTGATACATACATCTGGTATTTACTGTTTAAATCTCCTATGATTAACACACAATTGCCACTATTACAAGTTCTAAGTTTTCAGTATCTATTTCTATTGATGGGGGGGTGTAAGCCACAATTACGTTCACTGGACCATTTTTAATGTAAATTTTTATTTCAGTTGTTTACAGTGTGTTAAAAAAGGGAGAGAGCAATGGCGGATATTGCCCGGGCCTGGGGACCTAGATCCCCAGTTTTTTGAGTAAGAAAAATAATTGAAGCTATTATTTATATTTTTTTTAAAATTTATAGTAAAATCATGATATACCTATCATAATCTGGGTTCTGGCTGCCCTCCAGTTTTTACGTTCTACATCCGCCACTGGAAGAGGTGGATGTCTTCGTGTATCAATATTCGTCTAATTGTAACTAATACTCTATTTCTATCCTTTCAATAGATACTCTATCTCCTTATCTTTATGTCACTAATGATATTGGATTTATTTTTCGGGGCTATTGGTATCTGCTCTTAACACGTTAGCTGCCATGTGGGTCCGATCGGACCTACTGGAGTGATCTAAGAAAATGTTCTTGTAGGTCCGATCGGACCCACAATTTCTAATTCGTCGAATTGACGTTAGAGTACTGGTATTGTAAAATCCTGTCTCTACTGTTAATTAAGTAGTGTTTTTATTACACATGTAGGTTTTGGTCTTTGATATTTATTATTAACGCCGCTAGGGGCGCTATATATCAAGTAACAAGCATTTGTTGGTTTTGTAGACCCGATCGGACCTACGTTTTGCTTTTTCAGTGACATGTTAAAAAGTTTAACAATGGATTGATTATTTATTCTAATTTATTTTCACAAGATGTCAGTGTCCCTGTCATTTGCTGTATTTTCAGAAAAGTCTAGATCACTCACTGCTATTACTAATGAGATCGAGTTCTGCGCATATTTCCCCGTTTTTCATTGCACAAACATATTACTTATTAGCACTAAAAGCAAGATGAATATATCCACACTTCTCACTTCTGCACATGTAGTAATAAACAAATAACTTTCCTACAGAGTTGCCAGTACAACTGTAATTTATCCCCTTGCCCATAAACAAAATATACACACGTAGGTCCGATCGGACCCCCAACTTGTGTGCACGCGGATTCACTACCATGCCTTAGATTATGTTTCAGTATTAATATTATGTTTAAAAAATATGAACAAAACAAGAATAATGTAAGTAAGTACGCTTGGCACTCTACCGGTGAACAACAAAATTCACCATTGGCAGCTAACGTGTTAAATTGAAAATCTTATATAGTGTGATCTTTATTCCTTAGATGATGGGCTACTCCTCACTAAGTTTTGTTCAGATTCGGTCAGTAGTTGCCGTGGAATAAATTACCACATAGAAGCTGAGTTAAACCGAGCCTATCATTGGCCAATCTCGGTCACCAAATGTAGCGATCTTTATTCCTTAGACGATGGGCTACTTGACTAGCGAATTTGGCCCAGATCCGACCAGTAGTTACTGGTAAATAAAGTACCACGTACACACATACATACAAACTGGAATGGTACCATGATATAAGCTCCAGTACTATGATACTTACGTCAGAAGTTAAAAAAGTATGGAAAATGTGTGTTCTAATTACGGTAGACTTTTGTCATAGAACCTTTTAGAGTGTAAAACAATTTATAATTTACAGAATATGTCAAAGAAAATAAAAGTATTCAAAAGTGTATGCGGATATACGAGCTGCCTACTAACAGTAGGCGCCATGTGGATGTAATGCCAAAACTCGAGAGAGCATCTGAGTGAACTTGCAGAGGATTTAATTTTAGACTTTAAGGTAACTGTACCAAATTTCAAATTTCTAACCACCTTTTTTTCAGGTGCGCCGTTAAAGAGAAACTCTTTTGGATACAGATGTGATATCATGAACTTTACTATAGAAGAGTAACGAGTTGTGTTTTTTTTTCATGAGGTGAAAAGATTGTAGATATTCATCAGCAGCTGAAGGAAGTGTATGAGAACAGTGCACTTTCAGATAAATTCGGGACTGGCCACGTTGGCTACTTGGCGACCGCCAAGAGTCCGAGGCCCGAGGGGCCCCACAGGGATCACGAGGCGCAGGACCTGTAGGCCTTGGTGGAATTTTCTCGATCGTAAATGCTTTCTTGAGTCTTCCTACCAAAAACATTGCGGAAATCTAAGTTCGTCTTTTCTAAAGAAGTCCTCTCGAGCCACCCTTGCTTATATCAGTACGGTCCGTGAGCCAGTAAAACTTCGTACTTGGCAAAGGCCCCTCTATTCCGTAATGGCATCTTGATCTTACCCTCTCATGTACTCAAGTTACATGTGAGAGGGCATTTTATAAATTGATAATTGTTAAAACTAGATTAAGATCTACGATAAGTCAAAATCATTCGTCTCCTTTACTTTTTATGTTTACAGAAAAAGATTTATTCCAGAATGTAGACAAAGAAAATGTTATTGATTTGATTGCCTCATTAAGTAAAGAACTGCGAAAAAACTGTCAAAGTAACTTCACGATTACGTTTGATTGTCTCAGTATTACTGCGATCTGGTTTGTACTACATAGTTATTCAATACAGAAAATATGATTTTGTCACTTATCATGATTTGCAACTGACTTATCTTAAGTTTATACTGTATATAGCTTATATATATATATATATATATATATATATATATATATATATATATATATATATATATATATATATATATATATATATATATATATATATATATATGGGTGGGAAACCTTTTAAGGACCTGCGTCAATTGCCCTCAATTTGGCCAGTCCGACACTGGGAAGAAGGTGTGCAAATTTGCGGAAGGACGCGTAGATCAACTGATATGAAAAGGATTGGACGTCCAAGTTATTTAACAACCTATAAAAATATTGCCTGTGCTGAGAGTCTGGTGATGGAGAGCCAATGGCGAACTGTGGAGGACAGGTTTCTCGCACGGAGTTGTGGAACGCACACTAACTAATCACCTGATGCTGATAAAGATCATTTCACGCTGAGTCCTTGAGCAATAGGGCGAAATGAAGAACACTTCCCACAAAACATTCATCACATCCTGCTGACAAGAAATTAGACAGAGTGCTACGACTCTGTCATCACTATGGATGAAACTTTTATTTCTTGTTTAATCCCCAAACAAAACTGTAGTCAAGACAATGTAGGCATTTCTCCTCATCCTCTCTAGAAAAGTTTCGCAAGGTTCCATCAAACGAAAAGATCTCTATGATACACTCTGAATAAAATGATGTTTACTCTACCTAACTCTGTACTTAGAGGGCATATGATTACTGGGCAGTACTGTGTGTAACTTTTGGAGAAGAGAGAATGCTTCCAGCATCCGAAGAAAATCTACAGCAGCTCTCAAGTTCAGGGTTTCTCCTACCTGGAACAATCATCGCCATTATCTTAGACTTTTTGCAACACAAACACATTGAATCAGTGGCGGCTTTAGCGGGTAGGCCGGGTAGGCACGGGCCTACCCAAAAATTATGAAAAATATATAAACGCTAAAAGGTACAATAAAGAGTAAATATATTTTCCACTGTTTATATTAATGGTAGATAATTATTTAACAAATATCATCAACCACTACTGTAAAAGTAATTTCCTAGTTTCATTAATCAATCAAATGTATATAGGTATCCACAAGCGAGGGAGCTGGCAGCTGGCCTACCCAAAATTAAAATCCTAAAGCCGCCCCTGTATCCGATCTCTTTTATAGATACCCTATTCTTCAGATCTTACTTTCAGTAACTTTTGGCTGTTTTCCAAACTCAAGTCTTCCTTGTGAGGTACACATTCTTCATTCAGATTTCTCTCGAAAGTGCTGTAAACCAATGTCGCAAAAACACATTCCCCAAAATGACTTCACAGATGGTTTTGAAACCGGATACACGCATTGCGACAGTGTGCGAGTTGTACAGAAATTAAGTTGAAAAGTGATAGAAAGGCCTTATCCAAATATTGAACATAACCGGTGTTACATGTAAACGGCATATACTTTCGCTATGCATCTCGTACATATATCCATAATAAAATTTTAAAAAAATGAAATGAAATCTTTTAGTTCAAAGGTTATGCCGACTAAGCTAAAGGAGACGGTGATGAGGAGAAATGAGTGCAGTACGTGGAATGAATAAAGTGGGAGGAAACGGGAGAACACCGAGAAAACTCACGTACGTGGTGTTTATCCACCACAAAGTCCACTTGACACGTGCTCGGATCGAACCAGGAACCCCACGCACCAAAGGTGAACGCTCTGACACTCGTATTCTTACTTTCATCTTTCTTTTGTACATATGACACATGAGAAGTACATAACGATTGTAAATCTGCACTATAAGTTGTTAAACGATATAGGCCTATATACAATTTTAATATGATTGTGATGGTCTGTATTTACTGTGTTAATTGCACTTTCGTTAGCGCTTACCTACATTTTTATCTGACCAATTTCATATCTTGGTACAAGATATATAATGTACTCAGAGACTATTAAAGGACTCAATAAAGACATGTTCCATGAAAATGCACTCTGAATGGTTAAAATAATAGACTGTTTTTAAGGAAAGAGGAACGACTTCCACTAAAAGCGTGAGTATTACTTGCTACAGAGCAGTTTAATATTACTATTGATACACCTCAAATGTAATTTTCGAAAGTTCACAAAACTTTGTTGATAACATTTGTTAAGTTCAATCTTACTCATATCTATAACAGTCTTAACTTCTATTCAAGGTATATTAATATTGTCTGCTTTAAATGTGTTTTGCTTACCGATGTGGCCATTAGTTGACTGCCATTAATTTAAATTTCAAACAGAACTATAACCAGATTAAACAGCAGACAAAACAATGTATTTTTAGTAGCATAATCACAAGTGATGTTGCCAAAGGGACGAGAAATAAGATTTGCTCGACTCGTCTCGTAAGTTTTTGTGGAATTATCGTCTTTTCTCGATTCTCGAAGAATTCTTTCTCGTAATCGTCTAGAGTCTCGGAAAGCATTTCTCGACTCCTTTTGTAAATTTATGTTCAAAATTTATGCCTGGGTTTCATCTGTACTTCATCTAGAAGTTATCTTAATCCTTCCGCGTCGCAAGAGATCCACAGATGGTGTAATATGAGAACAGTTAATCATACTTAATTGTGTAATGATTTGCATATGTTTATACGTTGATAAATGCTATCCATTGTGTTTTTATAATTAAATTATAGTCCAGGCGCATTTGTAAGTCCGTGGGATTTTGAATGAAGGAATGTTGCGGGTAGGTGGAATATCTTCCTTAGATGGTACCTAATCATGTGGTACCAGGTGGCAAGCCGAAAACCGTGGCAGGGGACCGGGAGGGAGGAAACAAAATGGCCGCCAGTGACAATTGTCTCTCTGGCTTTAAAGTGCTATAACTTTTACAACTTTTATATTAAAACCTTGAAAGTTGTGCAAATATGTAAATAACACATCAAACATTCAATTTTAGAACAATTTGGTGCAATAGCAACGCCATATTTTAAATATAGCGCCCTTAAATCCCAAAAATCGGTACTATTTATTTCTTTTCTTCATATTCAAACGGAATTAACTCGTAAACTACCACATATAGGCGAAATCATATTAAAACAAATGTTGTGGGTCCGTGTAAGGGCTTTCCAACGAGGTATATGCCATTTCTGTATCTTTAAAACTAACGGAGTTAGACTAGTTTATGTTATAACACAACCAGCGAACGAGTGCGGGCTGCCGGTTTTGGAAATAAAATGCAAGCAGTAGTGTTTCTAACCGGATTACTTGTAATAAATCTATCACAGTTCTTTCTGTCTTGTTCGTAATAAACCACTTCACGCATATGCTCAAGTCAGGGGCGGAGCGATCGGGGTTCTTGAGTAAGAAAATTCTTTTGCATTAATATCATATTCGGATGTACTTCGAAAGTTTGGTGAGAGAGAGAACTGATAATCTTTCACCGCCACACTCCTAACCGTCTCCCCAGGGGTCCTGGGTCAACCCCCTGATTGAGATGGTACATAATTTTGTCTAATCTCTGTCATTATTTAGCATGGTTTAGTATTTTTTTTAAAAAAAATATATTTCTGCCACATTTTGAAAACTTTCAAATAAAGTTTTCTAAATGTGGCAGAAATATCGTTTTTTTTTTAAAAAAAAATACTAAACCATGCTAAATAATGACAGAGATTAGACAAAGTTATTGTTATGTACCATCTCAATTAGGGGTGGACCCAGGACTCCTGGGGAGACGGTTAGAAGTGTTGCATTGACGGCAGAGGGGGAGCGATTAAAATGGGGTGCCTCAGTAAAATTCAGACAAAATCTCTGAATTACGTAAAAAAAAAAAAAAAAAACATACAAATTAAATTTTCAGGATAACTCTTACAGCCATTACGTTACTGTAAGATTAATGTTACTTCTGAAATTGATTAGAGCGAATATGTATTTGAATAACAAAACCACTTTCATAAGTTTTTCAAAGTATCAAGTTTGAAAAGAACGAAGTTTGTCTTCCATTGTTACCTCATTGTTCAAAGATACCGGCGATGAAGTAATTGGCTGGAAATCAATCGGCTGTTTCTTACATCAATTTATAAAGAAGATGAGTGCCAATGTTAGATATGTCAGTTCAGTATTTTTAAAAAAAGCCACCCAACCTCTTGCAACCATGCGTAGCGCATTTTAATACTTACACTTGAAATAAAAATACAACTGAATACCGACGATTTACTTTGCCTTTGAATTTCATATGTGAATCACAATGTAGGGGTTTTCAGATAGAGGAGAGGGAGGAGCAGGTTTATTAAACAAGATCGTACATCTGATATGTTTGAACTATAGGCAACTTGTGTTTACGAGCTACTAAACTCAGTCCTTTGAAGTCAATCGACAAATACCTTTAAGATGTTCAACAGAATAACAACGTATCAGCATTATTATATACTACAGACACAAATTATCACTAGGCTCCCAAGTTTCAAAATTATATTTGTGAAAACAGTTAGTAGATTTAATTCTTTGTCACAGGATAGCTAAAACATGAGAGAAATTCAGAGTTAGTCCAGAGGTAATTTCTTTGCTCATAAATAAAATTTATTGTGTGCTGAAGCAATGATAGTTACTCTTACACTACACATACGCTGATTTTTTATCAATACTTATATTCGAACTCTACCAAAGGGCTGGATTTCTATAATGATCCTAAAAGAAGGGTACACTGAACCAAATTGTACAAATCAATAACTAAAGGCACGCTATCCAATCCCATAAATCTTTAAAAAATGAAGGAAAAATTTCTTCACCTCCTTTTCCCCCAAAGGGTTCAGATTTCTCGAACAAAAAAATGAAATTTCTTTATTTTAATGTCCCATGATTATGTTGTTTATGCTAGAGGAGACAGATGATTAATGAAAGTGAAGGATTGTAAAATTAAATTTTGTTCTCTCAATGGGAATCAAACCCAGAACCACATACAATAAAAGCACATGCGCTGGCCAATAGACCAGCGGAAAGGACTTTCACAGTTCTCGAGAGGAAACGTTTCGAGATTCCTCCCTGACTAAAACTCGAAATAATAATTTATTTGTCAATCGATAAACATACACTTAAACAGCAGCATCATGAGCCTTAACCTTAACTTGATTTAAACTTACAGTTACAAGATATTGCGCAAAACTCTAAGCTATCAACCCAAAATTAATCTTTCAGTCACTGACATTGTCATTCCTGCGTTTTACAGGCTGCTACTGTTTTATAATGAAATCGAATAAAACGTAATCAATTTTTATACAATCTGCTTAATACACGGTAGAAGCTCACTGAATTGTCAACTGTGCTATGTTGTTCTTAAATTGGTAATTTCCATTCATAAATCACTATTCACAATACATCTGCATTATTGCAGGAATGGTTCACTACAATACATACATAAGTTACGGCGTTTTTTATTAAGCGTAAAGAGATTAGACTATGGATAACATCTAAACTGCAACTTTAAAAAAAACCGTTGGATACACTGCAAAGTGAAACTCTCCGCTCCCCTGTCCCACCGCGCTTGCCAAGAAACTGATGTAAACACAACAGCAGCGCCATCCTTCCAAAACCGCACAGCTATCCTGGTCAGGTTATACAGTATGTGTATACCTTATAGCTTTTAATTTAGGGCTAGTAAAATTAGGCGAAACCTGCATTTGTAAGTTCGTGAATTTTGTGTGAAGGATCTTTACGGGTTCAGAGAATGCCTTCACTAGAAGGTACCTAATCATGTGGTACCAGGTGGCAAGCCGAAACCGTGGCAGGGAAGCGGGAGGGGGGAAACAATATGGCCTCCGGTGAAATTCGTCTCTCTGGTTTTAGAGTGCTATAACTTCTACAAATTATATATTAACATTTTAGTGATTGTGCAAATATGTAAATAATACATTATAAATTTTATTTTAGAACAATTTGGTGCCATAGCGGCTCCATATTTTAAATATGGCGTCCTTCAGTATCAAAATTAGATTATTATTATTTATCCATTTCTTTATATTAAAAGGTAAAAAACAACTTGTAAAGCGCCACAGGTAGCCGGAATTGGCATGAAATAAACTTGTAGGCCAGATCGGTGGCTTTAAAATGAGAGATTGGTGTCGTATCTTTAAAACTAACACAAAATGACTAGTTATTGAAATGGTATGTGTGAGACTTTGTGGGTTTTAATAGCGAAAGCACAACACAAACATAAACTGAAAAGAAATGCAACATAATTAACCTTGGCTTTACGTACCTATATCTAATATCTTTAATATGATGCTCTGTGATACAATTACTTTAGAAATATATCCTTGAATTAGACAGTTTTGGATGTAAAAGAGTTACACCTGCAGAAAATATATTTTCTTGTGAGAACTTTTATGTATCTAATAAGTATATACTATTGTTTATAATATAGATTGATTTACTTTATTTAAATCAACCTTGGGGTTTGACTTACTTCATTTATCTATTATTTAAAGAACCCAATTTCTATCTGACCCAATCGGTCACTATAAAAAAAACACTCAGTTTTTTAGTGGGGTTTTACTACTTGGTTTCTCACCTTAGCATTCCTTACACTGTATTTCTAAGGTTTCTCCCCTAAGATGTCACACCTATGATTTCTCACCTGAGCATTCCTTACACAATATTTTAAAGATTTCTACCCTGTGATGTAAAACTGATGCTTTTACACCTGAGCATTCCTTACACTATAATTTTAGGTTTCTCTCTTATGATGTAACAGTGATAGTTTTTCACTTGAGCATTCCTTATATACTATTTCTAAGGTTTCTTCCTTACGATGTAACACGTATGGTTTCTCACTAGTCATCGAGAGTCTTATCACTATCATCTTCTGAATCTTCCCATCGTAAGTCATGGTTTACACACTGATCTTTATCTCCTCCACAAAGACACAGTTCCGTACATCGCATGGTCCGAGATCGACATTTGCATGCCAAAGAACATTTACTTATTGTGTAACCGCAGCGAATCAACTGCAATACAGTCTCTGGAGCGCAAGGTAGTGTGCACATCACAGGAACAATATTATTTTCGTCACTGGTTTCTTCTTCCCATACACAATCTAGTGGGCTTGGCAGATTTGGATGTGATTTTCCGGCATTTTCCACACTAGTACTTGGAAGTTCGCCCTTTTAATGAAAGGTGTAAGAGTCGCTCTGGTTGGAGGAAGACCTGAGCCTTGAATGTCCCTTTTGGTGAATAGCCACCATCGTAGTTTCTTTATATCTTGAATTTTAGTGTTCGGCACATAAACATTGCAAATGAACTTCTCAATTACCCTTTCATCATCGTCATTGAACCTACTAGAACCGAGGTTTCCAAGAGATGCAAGCATGTCAACTCCAGCGTTGTAAAATGCTTTCTAAACCATCTTCTTTGACTTCCTTGAAAATGTCCCAGTAATATCACACCCTGAAATAGCATGGAATCCAAGTAAGGCTTCTACTCTAGAAGATCCAAGAGAGGTACGGATAATATGAATATCTATCATTCTCTTATTAACTCCAACTCCGGTGACAAACTTCGTATTGGCAGGTGTCTAGACCACCACACACAAAGAACAAGTATATCTTGGGACATTATGTGGATGCTCTGTGCCCCTTGAGACGCTGCATAAAGACTGTGAAGTATTATTTTTGTATCTGGTTTCTTCATGAGTACTTTTTAACTCATTGATGCCCTTCAATTCTGAAGATTTTGCTACTGTCCTCCAGCTGGCAAATAAGCGTTTTCCCAACTTACTCGCATGAAGGATATTTTTTTCTGAAAGATAAGCAGTAAATGCATCTTTGGTTTTTGGATGAGATAAAAGATTTTTCATTTTTTATATTGGCAGAGTCAAATATCTTGTATTCGATTTTTGGGCTGTCTCTTGCTCTTTTCTTCCGCATTGACATCTGACATCTTTAATGACTTATTTCCATACGTATCAAAAGCAAGGTGAGTTTAATCGTATTTCAACATTGTTGACTCTATTCTTTTACAGAATTCTGTAGACAAATCGAGACATGTGTTAACATGCGTTGGCTTTTTCAACACTTGGAGTTCCTCCATGCCATTAAGAACAGCAACAGAGTAAGAAGTACGTGATTGGTATGTGATTGAAGCTTCAGTGCAAGTAATTACGGGTGTTGTTGTATCTATTTCTTCCAGTTCTCTCTTTCGTCATCTTCCACTGCTTACTTTATCTCTCTCCAACTTTCTGAACTGATATTCCCATCTTCCTGAAGCTCTACCACTCCCACCTCACCCATTGACGTAACACGACTTTCATGAAGGAATTTGCTTTGTGAATAAATAAATTCTGTTTTGGTAGCCTCTTCACTCACAGAGCTAAGACCAGAATCCCTCTTGCCTTCGCTTTTCCGCAACACGTTAACAACATGAGTATTCCAACAAGACTTGTGATAGGATATATCCTGTGCATGAGCATCTCCAGGATCAATGCAGTTACTTAATCGTATTTTGAACACTTCATTCTTTGACAAACTTAATGCTTCTTTCAAACAACTACCGGATCGATCGTAGGAGATGACATACAGCGGGTTTTTTCGTTTTCCTTCTTCGTCACAGAAGAAATATTTTGTTTTCTCATAAGTTAGTGTTTGTGATCCTGTAATATATGAGTTTGAAGCCTCCGAGTCTTCCTAATGTGTAATGGGGATTTCCTGTTGCTCTTTTTCAAACGATCTTCTAGTTCTTTCCATCATCTTCTTGTGTGTGCAGTTATTACAGCAATCGGCATGCCATGATGCATTTTCATTTCTTAGATCTTCACTTGTTACTTCACCCAAACGTCTATTCAGTTCAATGAATTCTTTGTCCATCCATTCTGCTCTCAATTTTATACATTGTAGCGCTTTTTCATAATTGGAGGGTTTCACAAGTGGTTTCTTTGTTTATTCTTGACAAAAAATACACATCGAATAGTTTGTACTTAATTTTATTTTCTTCGCCGGAGGAGGTAGCTGCACTTGCAGATGACTTTTGATATTTTTCTCATGCTCTTCCATTTTCCTGTTTCATTCTACTATACTGTTCATGCCTGCAACAAAGAAAAAATCTTTCAATGCCAAAGAAGTAATGAAAATAAAAACTATTATAAAACTTCATAGAAAGAGAGAGAGAGAGAGCGGCGGCCATATTGTTCCCCTCCCGGTCCCCTGCCACGGTTTCGGCTTGCCACCTGATACTACATGATTAGGCACCTTCTAGTGAAGGCATTCCCTCAACCCGTAAAGATCCTTCACACAAAACTCACGAACTTACAAATGCAGGTTTCGCCTAATTTTACTAGCCCTATATTAAAAGCTGTAAGGTATACACATACTGTAACATAAACTAGTCTAACTCCGTTAGTTTTAAAGATACAGAAATGGCATATACCTCGTTGGAAAGCCCTTACACGGACCCACAACATTTGTTTCAATGTGATTTCGCCTATATGTGGCAGTTTACGAGTTATTTCCGTTTGAATATAAAGAAAAGAAATAAATAATACCGACTTTTGGAATTTAAGGGTGCCATATTTAAAATATGGCGTCGCTATTGCACCAAATTGTTCTAAAATTGAATGTTTGATGTGTTATTTACATATTCGCACAACTTTCAAGTTTTAATATAAAAGTTATAGAAGTTATAGCACTTTAAAGCCAGAGAGACAACTGTCAGTGGCGGCCATTTTGTTTTCCCCCTCCCGGTCCCCTGCCACGGTTCTCGGCGTGCCACCTGGTACCACATGATTAGGTACTATCTAAGGAAGATATTCCACCTACCCGCAACATCCCTTCATTCAAAATCCCACGGAGTAGGAAATATTGACATATGCTCCTGGACTATTATCTATTTTTAGGTTTTTATTATGAATCATGTAATACTGAAACAGAGCTTGAGAACTAAGACTTGGATGAACTAGTGATGCCAAGACTCGAGAAATTTCCCATCTCGTCTCTAATTTGATAATGAACGTCTCGTCTCGACTTGTGTTTGATGGGTAACACCAATCACGTGAGAAAACATAGGTTTAAATTCTGCAGCAAAATCAGTGGATTGGTAGGTAACAAAAGGAAATGAAATGAATCTTTAATTTTATGCCCCACGGTTATGGCTTTTGAGGCTCAAGAAAAGTTATTTGTGGAATAAAAATGTGGGAGGAAAGAGATAACCTCGACGAAACGGACAGGACGTTGTCCAACACAAACTCTTATAACTTGGTTGCGAATTAGAGGTCTAAAACCGAACGCCCTTCTGTTAATCTCAACAGATGCATTAATCTTTCGTTCTTTTGAAATTCTTCCACATTTGTATCACATGGATAGCCACACTGATCGCTCATATTATAATTATATTTCAACTAGAGATAGCGCGAACGCTGTCCCAACTACCAAAAATTATGTGCTCGGTACTTATGTAAGAGATAGCCGCAGAGGTCAACTCTTCCTAAGTGCAATGGTAGAGTCTCGCCCTGGAGGAACCGCCTGCTTGATCGCAGTAATTCCCAGCACCAGGTAAGTATGCTTTAGTATTTTCACTCGGAAATTTTATATCATTATGTTCTTGTGGCTTTACCGATATTGTAGGCCTACTTTTCTTCTCAGTTACTTAGGATACGTTTCTAAATGGAAATACATAACTACATGCTCTTAAGCTTCTTCATATTTGGTACAAAATACCAGAAAAAAAACATGTAAAATTGACATACAATTATGAATTATTTAATAAACTTTAAAGATTTTTGAACTCCCATCTATATGTTTTTTTTTTAAAGACAAAACTTGTTTATTACTACAAGAAATATAATTTTTCAGTTTTACGTCTCACGGTACGCTATTTTGGCTAAAGATGGTGCTGATGAGAATGAGACGCGGTGGCTCAGTGGTAGAGCGTTCACGTCCGGTGCTTGGGATCCCTGGTTCGATTCCAGCTCGCGCCGTGTGAACTTTGTGATGGACAAACACCGTGCTCGTGGGGGTTTCACGGGATTCTCCAGTTTCCTCCCACTTTCTTTATTCCACCATTTCACTCATCTCTCATCATCATCTCATGTCTCTTTTAGCCTAACCAGCATAACCGTGGGGCGTAAAACTTAAATATTTCATTTCATTTCTTTTCATTTCATGACTGAGACAAACACTCTAGCGAAATCAAAAGTGATTGAAATTTAATATTATTTTCTTTATTGATTTCAACAGAATTCTATTCATTGTTCCAAGAATATGTTCCAACCTCTTCTTTAAGGCTCTATGCAAAACGAAACAGATAAAAAATTAACCATTTCCGGTTTCATTACTTATTGCAATAGAACAAACATGGCAATAAATAGTGGCAAGCGGTTTTCTCCAATCGATTCAGTGTCTTAAAAGAGAATTCTGCCACAAGCTTCAATGCTCTACCAAAACCAGAAGTGATTGAAGTTTATTACGGTACTACTTACTGTCTCAAAACTAATTTCCGTAGAGGAAAAAAGGTAAAAGATATCGAGGTGCAGTTTGTTTACTATCGATTCTGCTTTCCAAGAATAGCTTCCATCTTCTCGGTTAACCCTATATACAAGCCGGAAATGGTTTAAATTAACTATTTTTTGATTTCAACATGTGTTGCCGGAGAAGAGCAAACATGGTATTAGATAGTGACAAGCTCTTTTCTGCAAACGATTCAGGGTCTCAAGAAAACATACCATCACAACCTTCAATACTCTACCCAAAACCAGAAGTAGTTGAAATTAACTACTGTGAAGATATGTGTATTTGTACACATAATGAAACATCTTATTTTGGATTTTGGGACATTCTATTTTGGACTTTGAGACATTTTATTTTAAAATTTAATTCAGTGAAAAGCATCATCGTTTATTTATTGTTGAATCACTTTTCGATTTTTTTTCTAAGTTCATTTACTTTTCCTATAACTTAGTTTTCTTGCTGTCAGTCAATTCTTTCTACACATGTAATTTCTTAATCAATAAAAACAACAGATTGTTTCCCTGTCAGCATTCTTATCATCACCTCACCACTGGTTAATCTATGAGCATGCACTTTTCCATGTCACTGAAGAAATGGTCCACGATCCAGGATATGAACCCGGAAGAGACATCGGACAACACCATGGAGAGACTTTTGGAAGAGGTAGTCCGGATTGAATTGGGAACGAGTCAACATGTAAGAACGCGAGCTACAATTCCGACCTTACGAGAAATTTTACCTTGCTCTAGCCTAGAGAGCACTTTGTCTTAGCTGACGTTAATTATAGCTGTCGACTACGGTAGATAGTTCGCTAAAGAACAATTTCGATTTTGATTAAATTTACTGTTTTCGCAACGCTGGTTTTTCTGTTCGGATTTCGCTGACCCTTAATTCACGACTACTTGGACGTCCAGCAGACCAGAAAGAAAGTGATGGACGGACATCAACCCATTGGAAGGATCGTCGAGAAGGAAACACCGAAGTCTACAAGTAAGTGCGAGTAGATTAACCTGTCCCGAGAGTCATTCCTTTCTCACCCTCTTCAACCACTTTGACGTCACAATCTGTTTCTTTTGTACATGCTCAATCTTATTTATCTGCAACCCAGGTCAGATCCCGTACTTTATGCTCTACCGAATTCAATCCTGGGCGCAACTTGTCAGTCCTGATATCCCCAATTGCACGATTAGTTGACATGTTATCTGAGCCTTCAGACTGACAAGAGGCGACTGCACACCAGAGATGGTCATCCTCCCTCATTTTGCCCTCATGAGGGCCGCCCTCACCCTCACCTCACCCTCATTTTAGTAGTTGAGGGTGAGGGCGTTGGAGGGTGAGGGCGATAAAGTAATTGAGGGTGAGTGTGAGGGAGGGTGAGTGTGAGGGCGTCAATGGAGGGTGAGTGTGAGGGAGGGTGAGTGGAGGGCATCAATGGAGGGTGAGTGTGAGGGCGTCAATGGAGGGTGAGTGTGAGGGAGAGTGAGTGTGAGGGCGTCAATGGAGGGTGAGTGTGAGGGAGGGTGAGTGGAGGGCGTCAATGGAGGGTGAGTGTGAGGGAGGGTGAGTGGAGGGCGTCAATGGAGGGTGAGTGTGAGGGAGGGTGAGTGGAGGGCGTCAATGGAGGGTGAGTGTGATGGAGGGTGAGGGTGTCAGTTGAGGGTGAGTGTGAGGGAGGTGAGGGTGAGGGTAAGGGTTCATAAAATTAATTATCTTGCAATTCTTCATTTCTGGAAAATATGTTAGAAAATGTAATGTAGTTTTTTTTCTTAGAATTAATCGTCGTTCACAGAAAATCGTCATATCAATATTCTATCAGTTTCATACGCTTTTCATGCGCGAAGACAAGATGTTTCTCATAGCTTTATTACTTTTCTATATTTATATATTTTCACTTTATAGAAACAATAATTACGAAATATATAAAAATATCTACTGCAAAGTTTTTGGCTACCTAAAATTTCAAATTTTAACGAAAGTAACTCATTAAAAATACTAGAAGTTCTCAGGAAATGATGTTTTTTTTTCATATATTCGTTCAGAAGAGAAACTAATAAATATTCATATATTCATTCATTCTGAAATTGTAACTAAGAAAAAGCTTTATTTCTTCTTCTAAGAGAAATATATATATAAGAAAAGTACAAAGCTGCAAGCCGCAATAAATAACTTTATATTTAATTATCAAATAAAAAGATATTTCCTGCTTTTGGCTATATACCTACTTTTAGATTTCCAAACTACGCTATGCATATGAAAGGGAAGTCTTATAGAACGGCTGTGTTCGTCTGTGTGTCTGTCTGTCAACAGGTATCACATCAAAATCGGTAAGAGCTATTGACAAGCGGTTTTCGGGAATCGATCCAGCATCCCAATAATAGGTTGCATCTCCTTCAACAACCTCCTACTTAACAGGTACCCTCAAATCACCTTAGCAGTCAATCTATTAAACCGGAAGTGGTAGAAATCGGAAATTTCCTGTTTGAAATTAAAGACCACGAGTAAAAAACGGTAATAGCGATCGGCAAACGGTTTCGGAAATAGGTGGATATGAAAGGAACCACCTTAACTCCTGCATTTCTACTAAAACTGGAAGTGGTAGGATCCACTACTACTTCAGGTTTCAATATTTATTTTCATAAACTTAAAAGGGTAAGAGCTATTGACAAACGGTTTTCGGGAATCAATTCTGCATTGCCAGAATAGGTTCCATCTCTTTCAACAATCTTACTTAAACGGGAAGTGGTAGAAGTCGACCATATCTGGTTTCAACAAACATATTCATAACTCATAAACGAATATAAAACATAGCTAGCGATAAAGAGTTTTCAGAAATCGATTTAATTCTTAAGGGGACAAACCACCTGTACTCCTGTATTTCCACTAAAATCGGAAGTGGTATAAATTCACTACTACTTCTGGTTTCAATATTGATATTCCTAGACCTAAAACGGTAAGTGCTATCGACAAGCGGTTTCCGGGAATCGATTCAGCATCCCAAGAATAGGTTCCATCTCTTTCACCAATCTTCGAGTTAAACCAGAAGCTATGTTGAACCACTTCTGGTTTCAACAATATTGGTCATAACTCAAAAATGGTAAGAGCTATTGAGAAACGGTTTTCGGGAAACGATTCGTCGTTTCAATAATAGGTCCCATCTCCTTCGACAACCTAATATTTAAATCGTAAGTGGTAGAAATCAACTACTTCAGGTTTCTACTATTTTCAGTTCTACTAGTTTGGAAGTTTACCGTAGTTTCATACTGTAGAACGATACTCGCTTGTTCTATCATATAATTCTTGTGTTATCAAATACTAGGTTTATTACCAGGTACTCAGTAATATTTATATATTTTCCCATTACAGTACCTAGAAAGTTGGAAGATTATAATTTGCTGTAATGTCATATTTCTATTCATGGATTCAATCAATATCATGGCTTAATGTGGAGTTAATACTTGATAGTGAATATTTGTTTAGAATGGAAAATTTTCAGAAATGGGAAGTTTTAAGCGGAAAATTTTCCACTTCACATCACTAGTTGCAGGGATGGTTTCAGTAGAGTAATTGTTAATATGTACATTTAATGTACAGAACAATGTAAAGGAGATTCTTTCTTCTAGGGTAGAAAATGTTTTATTTGTAGCTGTACTTTATTTGAAGGAGTGCCAAGTGAACTTTGTGGCAATGGTTTTCTCGGGGTTCTTCCGTTCCCTCCCACTTTCTTCATTTCTCCATTTGATTCATTTCTCATCATCATCGTCTCTCTTAGCTTCGGAGCATAATCATGGGACGTTAAACTGAATATTTCATTTCATTTTATTTGAAGGAGAACATTTCTACCCAGCGATTATCTGAAGCAGAGATCTTTGGGTTATCCGGGTTCGATTCCGTACCGGACATAAGTTCCGCGATAGGGAGAAAAGCTCAAATAAATATAAAACATAATTGTATTTATAATGATTTACATATACAATTATAGTTCTAAATTTACACAGTTCAACTTTTTTATTATTATTAAATTAAATATTTCCCTTTGTCTTTCGTGACTGGTGGCTTGTTGGCAGTGGCGTTACTAGGTCTAATTTGGGGTGTTCAAGCCTCCCCAATTTCTTACAAGCCCAGCTAAATTTCACTATGTTACATACTTTTAGAAAAGAGGATACTAAGAAAATCTACCGAATTTGCACCCAAATGCAACAGAAGGTGCACACACACACCTTAAAATTCAGCATCTTCACAGAGTAATTGATCGTTGATTATTAATATTCTCGTACTATATGAATAGCCCCCTTAAAATATGAACTATTTCACAGGGCAAATTTTAAATAGGTGACTTTTAAGGTTTGATTACTTTATAAGGTAATTAATATTTTCTTTTTTTACTGTATTCTAATATTATTACGTGCAAATAGGGATGCACACGAGACAAGATTAGAGGTTGTCTCGCCTCGAAAATATGTTGTGTAAAGTGATGCCTCGAAAAATGTATCTTTTTCTGTTGGAAGAACCCTGTCTCGTCTCGAATCTTGTCGAGTTATTTTGAGAAACAATAGCTTTAATTTAATAAAGAATAAAACAAACATGACTATGTTGCTAAAAATGTGCAAGACTGAAATAGTAACCACAATTCTTTTGCCCCAAATGCTCGCAAATTGTGTTATGTTCTTGATTAAAAATAAACCTAAAATACCGAAACAATGGAATTTTGGAGTGTTGGGTACCTTGGCCCCAAAATGGTTTTTCAGTCCCCTTTTTAAAAATCCTAGTTACGCCACTACTTGTTGGATGCAAACAGTCAATGATCGTACAGATCACGCCCATACCCATGGGGCCTGAGTTTCCCTGAAATTATGAGTTTGCTTGAGAATGAATTTCGTAATGAAGAGTAATTTCATTCATTCGTCCTTAAAGTTGCTTGTATCCGAAGTATGTTCCGTCCTTCATTTATAAATATGGTGTTATATAAAGTCATAACTTCAATATCTTCTTTCTGCATCTCTTAAGTTTTTTTTTTTTTTTTTCACCAAAAGTTGAATATCAACAAACATTTGGCAACCATTATTTTAGATTTTTTTAATCTATGTTCTTTACCAATTGTAAATCAGACATATTGAAAGATAGGCACGAAAAGTCAAGCTTTATTTCTAAAGAAATGAAATGAAATAAAATGATGTATTTAGTTTAACGTCCCAGGATTATGCACCAAAGCTAAGGGAGACGGTGATGATGAGAAATGAATGAAACTGTGCAATGAAGAAAGCGGGAGGGAACAGGAGAACCCCGAGAAAACCCACGCAGACGGTGTCTGTTCATCACAAAGCACACTTGGCGCGAGCTGGGATCGAACCAGGGACCCCACGGACCAGAGGTGAACACTCTACCACTGAGCCACCGCGGTCCCCTTTATTTCTAAAAAAAAAAGTGGATATTTTGTGCGCATAGCCAAGGACGTACGCACGGGGTAGGTCCTTGAGGTCCGGAACCCCCCTCGAAATCCGGACATTTTTGTCAATTTAGTCTAATTTTAGATACAAAGTTTAGTATAATTTAGCCTGAGATTGTGTTTGGACATCCCCCCCGAAATGCTTTGGACCCCTCCCGAAATAAATTCTTGCGTACGTCTCTGCGCATAGCACTGAGAGCGGATTAAGGTTTTTGGGACCCTGCAGCCGACTATTTCAAAGGGCCCTATGTTATGAATAATTTCAGCACATAACTTTTCTTTGCTGTCTTTCACAGCCTCATAGGCTTATCGAAACACCGAGGAGTATGCTGTAACATTTTAATGTGCTCCAAGTTTACAATAATTAGTTTAATTACATTCATTATTAACAGTTAAATGCCTATATACTTCAGTGTAACACATAAATGCCGAATCCGAGCCAAATGGTCAACAGTCCCTGTAAAAACACTAATAGAGTAAAAGGAGAAAAATCATATACAAATAGTAAACCTGTACAAGGTTACACTGTGATCAAAGTTCCGAATTTGAAGGTCTTCTGTGTGAATGATGTTTGAATTTATTTGTTTATTCATCACATCAATCAGTTTATTTATCCACGCCCGGCGGTGCCACGAAAGTCTGATGTTTGCAGGCACGAGCCCAAGCTGGTGAAAGAAGACTTAACTCTAGCGATACCGCAAGCCTAGCGAGCGGGAAAAGAAATTAGCATGGATCTGAAGCCTATACTATAATAAGTTGATTGATGTATTTTAGTATTAAAGAGGGGAATTTTAGGGGACCCCCTGAGCCTGGGCTCCATTAGCTCCGCCTTTAATCCGCTCCTGATTGCAATCCAGGTTACTTAAGTTGTCACAATACCTATGGGCCTATTCACTGTGTTTATTAAAAGCAATTGTGTCTGAGTTGTTTGATTCAACAACTAATAATAATAAAATAATAATAATAATAATAATAATAATAATAATAATAATAATAATAATAATAATAATAATAATAATAATAATAATTATTATTATTATTATTATTATTATTATTATTATTATTATTATTATATACATGCTACAAAATAGATTTACTGCTATACTGACACAGACTAAAGCTAGTTTTAAACAACGAACTTGGCTTAACAACAGAGTCACGTTCAATTTTTCCCATTTTCTGTACTACTCTCATTCCTTATCTTTGTTAGCCCAAACACCTCGGATGGGAAGGGAAGGTACAATGTAAAGAACCTTTACCTCTGTATGTCTAATGGAATTCGTCATCAGTGTATTTTTAGTTTAGTTCTTTCTTTCAATGCCACCGGAATGAATCACCAGGTCTTCCTGTCGGCAAAGAAAGAATGTTCATCGTATTTATGTTAGATTAATACTACGATAACGTTACTTTCAAGTTCTTCTTTCTAGATCTCAAAGGTTCATACTCCACCAGATGGAACAATACGTTATACTGCATGCTCATTTCTGGTATGAAGATAAAAATAGTTTTCTTTTCAGAACTTTGAAGGCTCTTTATGACAAAGACTGCGAGCAAAACAATGCCCGCCTTGAATCTTAATCCAGTGTCTACTGTGACTGTCTACGAAAATAAAACTTGCCCTTCACTAGAAAAAAAAATGTTTATATGGAATATGAGACTCTCGACTATGACTGCCTGCAGCAGAGAGCAAGAGGGGACAGTTCACCCCACTCTTGTGTTTTTGAAATAGGTTTGGTTCTTTGAAGTATACCTCAAAAATATTCGATTTGTTATTTCCACATACTACCCAGCTTAATATACAATGTGTCAAAAAATCAACCTACTAAGTTTGGAACGTTATTTCTTATATCAAATGAAAAAAAAAAGTTTTGATGAACATACTGTGGGTCAAAAAATGTCTCTTTTCAAATTTATAATCCGCCAAAAATGAGGAAAATCACGTTTTAAAAACACTCTAGCACAAAAGTTATGGAGTCTATCGCACGTGATTCGACGGATTTCGCAGGAACTCGTATGCGCTAGTAATAATTATTTGTGTAGAACAGTCTTCTGGTATCCACGAAAAGAGTACCCAATTAGTATTTAAAAGTGTATCCTCGTACACTAAGTTACTTTTTATAAATCGTTACGTTGATATCAGGGGATTGTGAAACGTGGGTATTTAGATAAGAGGGAATACTAGGTATTGCCTAATTTTTTCAACCGCTTGCGAAAAAGTCCCATTATTTTTAAGCTAGGGCGTTTTAATTCTTTTTCGGTTTATAATACTGAAAGAACTCGTTTTAAGACCTATATGTATTAAAACGTTTTACTTTGATTTGATATAAACACTCATCTCCCGAAGTTTAAGTTGATTTTTGACACCCTGTATTAATACTAGGCTTGTATACAAATTTAAAATAACACTGGCACATGAATTCACATATATATATATATATATATATATATATATATATATATATATATATATATATATATATATATATGGAAACCTCATAGATGATATTGTAATTAATGTGAAATATGTAAGCATCTCGTAAATCCATCTTTGATGCTCTCAAGTCGAAATTAATTTGACAAAATTACAGATGTACATGAAAAATTAGTGTTAGAGCTGAGGGGAGTTGAGGAAGAAAATAACACATTTCTTGAAAATTGCCTGAGGTTAGGGGCGTATGCTGTGTTGGACACTCGGTTTCCCCTCCACGAAATCTCGACTTTTCTGTAAGTTTGGCCTAATTTTAGGGGCAGTTCTGCAAATTTTAATACAATCTGTCCTCATACTGAATTTAGGACCCCACCAAAAAGCCACGGAGCGAAAAAAACAAAACGATTTTTTGGTGGAAAAAAGTAATGAAATTGGTAGGTGGAAAGGTGAAAAAAAGCACCATTTTTGGTTTAAATTTGGTGGAATGAAAACTATCTTAATTAATAACACAGTTTCACAAGGGTCATATTTTTGTAATAATTCACTACTCTGAATTCAAATTTGAAATTAGAATTTCGCTACCAGGCATAGTTTTTCAGTAATACAGGGTGTCCCATAAGTACATGACACTGCTAAGTATTAAGAATATTGACGGCATATACGGTATGTATACATGGGCGGCGGTAATTTTGTCACTGGAAAGTTCGTCAGGGTAATTTCGTCACCGGTAATTTTGTCACCAAAATATTACCATATAGGTAATTTCGTCACCGAAAATTTTGTCATGATAATTTCATCAACAGTGTCTTTTAGAACATAATACAAGTACAATGAATGAATAGAAACCGTTTTTGAAATTACTTTCTTTAATCTTCAACTGAAGCAAATCGAAATGTAATAATAATAATAATAATAATAATAATAATAATAATAATAATAATAATAATAATAATTATTATTATTATTATTATTATTATTATTATTATTATTATTATTATTATTATTATTATTATTATTATTATTATTATTATTATTATTATTATTATTATTAAATAAATAGTTACATATTTTGTATATCGTATTTGAGATAAGAGATAAAAGTTTTTAGTGATTCTGTCAGAAATATTATCAAATAGGAAATTTTGTCATGGTTATTTTTTCATCTTTCTTGAACTAAGTAGAGGCAAAGTAAATGATCTAAACAACTTACGTTATTTTAATCAAACTTGGAAAACAATTCGGTTGACGTTGAACTCTGCAAAATTTAAGTTTCGGGTACTCGACGCAGGAGCAAGCACCAGTGCAAGAAAATAGTGCCAGCTTCAGCAAGTGTTAAAAGCAAAGGCAACGTGGGGAACTATTGGGTGTATCACTATTTACAAATATTAAGCTTCGCCAATATCAAAATTTCAGAACAGAAAATTGCAAACAAATATGGGAAGATATGCCAATCCGTTCATTTTCCCGCAAACTAGACGGAAATTTGCATCGTTCTTGTACCGTTCTCCGAGCCCAAACTCTTGAACCTTCATCCACGTTAACTGAGTCATGTGAAAAGAGTGATCTTTTTTTAGGAGCTATTGAAAGAAGAATGTTATATTTCAATATTTCAACTCTGATTAAACATTGGCCAAATTGATATTGGATATATATGTCAAGAAAGCAAATTTATATAAAGGAAGAAAAACATATACTGTAAATATTTCTAACAATTTCCTTTAAATATAGCCTTATGGAGCTATTGAGAAGTGAAACATGGATGGTGGATGGACTACTTTCCAATGGCTCCTTAAAAAAAAAAAAAAAAAAAAAAAAAAAAAAAAAAAAAAAAAAAAAACGTAGGCCCTATATGTTACTTGAGGTGAAACTTCCTTTACTAGGTGTATGCCTTAATGCAGAGCATGACACAACATTCATATGAAGAACTGTTTTGTGCGGTGGTGCATCAGTGCAGTGAATTTAGTGAATATCCGGATCCTGTAACTGTGGTTATGGATTTCGAGATAGCGGAAATGCACACTTTAAAGACAACTTTCGGAAACTCAACTCGTGTACAGCATTGCTTTTTTTTTTTTTCACCTGACTCACTAAACGTGGAGAAAGGTCCAAGAGATTGGATTCACAGAACGGTACAAGAGCAATGAATGTTTTGGTGACGAAATAACCTACATGCTAATATTTTGGTGACGAAATTACCGGTGACGAAATTACCTAAGTTCATGTATACATATATACAGAACACGGCGTATATTTAGAAAAGGAAATTTCCAATGTAATATCTGGCAACACTATCAGTTTCGATTTTCAGAGATTAACAAGATTTTCCACCAGTGTTTATTCTTCCAATGAATCCAATCTAATACTAACTTTGATTCTTGTGACGTTAAGCTGTTACTTCTACTTACTTAAAACTCAAAAAAAAAATCTTTGAGTTTTACGTCCCACGGTTATGCCGGTTAGGCTAAAGGAGACGGTGACGATGAGTAATGAATGAAATGGTGGAATGGAGAAAGTGGGAGGAAACGGGAGAACCTCGAAAAAACCCACGCACACAGTGTTTGTCCACCACAAAGTTCACTTGGCGAGGGCTGGGATCGAACCCGCGACCCCAAGCACCAGAGGTGAACGCTCTACCACTGAGCCACCGCGGCCCCCTACTTAAAACTCAGGTTTTCATGAATGAGAAATCAAGAAAAACATGTATGTTACTATATGTTATTAGACGACTACTTATGTATCAGTAGAGACAACAAAGACACCCACTATAAAACATAATATAAACCAGTAACTTCTTAATCATTGTTTCATTCTAAGAAAACTTTTTTGAACATGTTTCTGTACTTATGTAACACCCTGTATTACTGAAAAAGCAACAATGATAACGAAATTTTGATTTTAGACTTCAATTCAGCATGATGAATTACTATAGAACTACAGATCTAAAACTGTAAATGAAGAATGCAAGGGATATTAAACTCTGAGAGTTGATAACTTTAGAGACGTAACTAAGCTATTTTGCGCCCGGGACGAGATCTTGTTTTGGCGCCCCCTTCCCCAACGTAAAACGTAAATATATAGCTACAGTAAAAAAAAAAATCTTCGTTTTGCACCCTCTCAATCTGGCGCCCGGGGCACGTACCCCGTCTACTAACCCCTAATTGCGGTCCTGGATAACTGACAGGTGAAAAAAAAAAATAACTGAGTTGATAGTTTCACATTTTGTTTCTTTTTTGGCTCTATATGCTTCTCTATTTCCCATATGTACATATGCTATAAATAAGGTTTTTTCTAACATTGGCCCAAGCTCTTTTATT
The DNA here is from genome assembly GCF_964235325.1 of Thermobia domestica. NCBI lineage: Eukaryota > Metazoa > Arthropoda > Insecta > Zygentoma > Lepismatidae > Thermobia > Thermobia domestica. Next base: position 268,785,309 of record NC_137458.1, on the reverse strand, counting down.
TCACGGAAGATAGCTTGTGGTTTTGCTTTAGTCGTGAGTACCAACATTTTGTAGTTTCAGCAAATTTTTGTATAGATACGTTAGTATTTATATTCTCCACAATCTAAGATAGGATGGGAACTTCTCATTTCTACATCTATTTTTTCCTGTGATATCCGTTTTGATACCTCTCCTATTATTTTGTGACATACTAGTAAACATAATTTTATGCATTCTTGCATATAAGAAATGGATGCAATGAACGTTAATACTGGTGAGAAACGAAAAAGAACTAATGGATAAGGAACGAAAACAAAATTTGGTACGATAATGAGCCTTGTAGTCTTAGTTCTGGAAAAAAGAGTGGAATAAATCCCGTGTCCACGATGACGCCGGATCCAGTAACTCATCCACGTGCGTTTTTTTCTCCCATTAGCGTGTAGTAATATACGCCTAATACAATTGTATGCATTACTATCACACTTAAGACCAAATCTACAATCGGTATATTGTCCATGTCGAATTCAAATGTACACAGCTACACAGATAGAATGATATTCCTTTCCCAAGCCGAAAAAGAACAGTTTTGGTATGGTTAAAATCTCTGAAACAGAGCAAGTTTGAAGCGGAAAACCTCAGCAAGATTCCGCAAACTTCACGTGGTGTACAAGTGGCTCTACTATTAGTTTGTAAATGTGTTCTACGATTGCCATCGGAAAAGTTTTTTTTTTTTTTAATAATTTTATTTTGATGTAGTATGGTGCATATTTTGTGAGGTTTCCTTATAGCCATATTTCTTGGGTTCAAACTCAGACGTGAATTCATCTATTCCATTCCAGATTTAAAAGAAAAAAAATCCGGGTTAACTTTAGTTTTAAAAATCTGATTTTCAAAATTGAGAATTTCTCATGCTAGTTGCAATCGAAATTGATAAGGAATAAGGCGATAAAAATATTTTATAATAATAATAATAATAATAATAATAATAATAATAATAATAATAATAATAATAATAATAATAATAATAATAATAATAATATCTCTCGCTTCACCATGCACTACATCACTAGCTCTGTTGAAACAGTAAGATTTCTTCTCCGAACCGATGGGTTTCTGTCAGTACAGGGAGACTGTCTCCTAAAAGTATTTTTCAAGCAATGCTCTATTTGGCTTAGTCCATTATGGTTTTCATAATGTATGTTTACAAATTTATTTATTTATTTGTTTTATTTATTTACGAACATAATAAAATAAAATGAAATAGCCAACATACATTATGAAAATTATAATGCAGTAGGCCAAACAGAACATTGCTTGAAAAATACTTTTAGGAGACAGTATTCTTTTTCTTTCTTCAATATCTGCCTGCCTTTTCTCCTGCTTGCCACTATTTCTTTTTCCATTTCTTACTACGGTCATATTAATACAATATTCTATAGAAGCATTGTAGAATCTGAAGGCCAAACTTTATTCGATTACTGATTTACAAAGGTTTTGAGTTTATCGGCCCTTTTCACCACCAGTGTTATACCAGACCTACACCTACAGTTTAAGGTGGAATCTTAATTATCGTAATGCGTTTAAAACTTCGCCCATCAGGATTCGAACCCGGTACCACGTGGACCAAAGGTGCACCAGGATAATAACAAGTGTTATATTTTGCTTAAAAAGTTAATTGTACTCTGTTAACTATTCATATAGACTCCGGCCAGGAAGAAGAAAGAAAAGTGCGAAAATGTTATATTCATTGCTTCAGCTTTTTTTTTTCTAACTGTAATGCAATTCATACCTTCCATCGATGTGGACAGCAGTAACAGGTGCAAAAATGCTATTGCTTTGTGACAACAGACAGCATTTCCAAGAATTATTTTATCCCTCTGTGCTGTGTCTTCAACCGTAAATACCGCGCATTCTTGGTAAATACAAAGCATCACATGATCTGTTCATCTGTAGGGTTTTGCCCTCATGAGGGCCGCCCTCACCCTCATTTTAGTAGTTGAGGGTGAGGGCATTGGAGGGTGAGGGCGATAAAGTAATTGAGGGTGAGTGTGAGGGAGGGTGAGGGCGATAAAGTAATTGAGGTTGAGTGTGAGGGAGGGTGAGTGTGAGGGCGTCAATGGAGGGTGAATGTGAGGGAGGGTGAGTGTGAGGGCGTCAATGGAGGGTGAGTGTGAGGGAGGGTGAGTGTGAGGGCGTCAATGGAGGGTGAGTGTGAGGGAGGGTGAGTGGAGGGCGTCAATGGAGGGTGAGTGTGAGGGAGAGTGAGTGTGAGGGCGTCAATGGAGGGTGAGTGTGAGGGAGGGTGAGTGGAGGGCGTCAATGGAGGGTGAGTGTGAGGGAGGGTGAGGGGAGAGCATGAATGGAGGGTGAGGGTGATGGAGGGTGAGGGTGAGGGGCGTCAATTGAGGGTGAGGGTGAGGGAGGGTTAGGAAAAATGACCATCTCTGCTGCACACTACTACTTCCGGCTTCAATACTGATTTTTGTAGAGCAAAAACGATAAGGGATATCGAGATGAAATTTTTAAAAATCAATCCAGGTTCCCAAGAGTAAAGTTCTACAACACTGTATCAAAACTGGAAGTTGTTGAAATTCCGGTTTCACTTCCGATTTCAATATAGATTTTCAAAACGCAAGAACGGTAAGAGATATCGATATGCAGTTTTCTACAATTGATTCAACTTCTCAATAGTAGGTTAAATTTTCTCTGTTAACCCTCTATTCAAACTGAAAGTGATTCAAATTAAAATTTCCGGTTTCCACCTTTATCGCCATAGAACAAAAATGGTGACAGATAGCGACAAGTTGTTTTCTGCATTCGATTCAGAGTATCAAGAGTGCATACCATCGTAACTTGGAACATACCACCAAAACCGAAAATGGTTTAAATTTACTACAACTTTCGATATCAATACTTATTCTCGTAGGACATTATTCAGTAAGAGATATCAAGGTGCAGTTTTTTTTAATCTATTCAGCTTCCAAAGAGTAGGTTCTATCTCCTCCCTTAACCATCTATTCAATCTGGAAATGATTCAAGTTTACGATTTCCGGTTTCAACCTTTATCATCACAGGACAAAAATAGTAAGGCATAGCGAGTAATGGCTTTTAGACATGGATTTATCATCCGAGGAACAGGTTTTGATCTTACTAATTTATTGCAACCAGTTGTTACAGGACATACTATGAACTTCGTGCTTGAGTATTGAATTCCCATACTTTGGAAGTCTACTCTAGTTTCAAACTATGAAAGAAAACTCACTTTTTTTCTGTTTTCTGCTTGTGTTTTTTTAAGCACCTAATGGACCACCAGTCACAACATCTGAGTGCACGGAAACAATCTGGAACAAAGAAAATATCACATTTTAGGTGCAAAATAATAATATTCGACACAGATAGAAAGTGTTTGGTGCAAGAGAATGGTAGCAAACAAAACCATTGTATTTATGAAAAGGAATAGTATATATACTTTTTTTAATTATCGGATTAACAATCAGTACATGATGGCTGGTGTAACGAACAGCTATCTTCTAAATTACTTATATATTCTGATATATCACTTTGGAATAGCTCTGATTGACGTGCACACTTCTCTCTAATGTCAGCCATCTTGTCTTGTGGCTATCTTACTCCCAAAATGTATAGCTAGTTTTCTGTAGTGTCCCTGAGTAATGACAGAGGGTAGTGTTACCAACTAAATATGACAACAGGCTGAAAATGTCTGCCACGTAGGTTTGTCAAACGCGGACAACTTAATATCCTTTAAAACGTGAAATGCCGTTCTTACACCAAGTAACAAAATTCTGTTCAAACAAAAGAAATGAGTGAATAATTGGAACCACAACTCCCGCTTTAAATTGGAGTATTACTATTATTATAATCATGACTTACGTTCACTTAAATATCAAATTCAAATGGATGCAACATGTCAAATATCAAATAGTCCTGTTTGTAAGAAACTTATTCATCCTTATTAAGTTCAAATTTTAACTTGCAGCATCAGTTCAAGAGTCACTGTTATGAAGTATGTAAAACAACGGCAAGAAATGCAGATCACAAATACCTATTTTAACATTCTGCCTAATGAAATGAACCAAACAATGCTTAGTGATTACGATATCAACGAGAGTTGTTTGTAAGACGACGATGTCCATATCTATGTTGTTCCCGCGAAGTGTGTTTTGTGGTGGACAAACACTGTATGCTAGGATTTTCTCGGCGTTCTGTTTATTTCCTATTTCCCATTTCGTTCATTATCATTACAACCGTCTTCCTAGGCCTCGAAGCATAATCGTGGGACATTAAAAATAATTCAATGTTCCCGTCACTGCTGGAAAACGAATTTCGTTTACTGGATTGCAGAACTCTCACTTATAGCGTTTCTTAATTATTTTTAAGTCTTCTTCTTGCCTATAGACTTTTCTTACCACAAAAATCTGCATTCCCCATAAGTGAACGAACTTCACACCTGCCACCCAATCACGGCAGAATGTGTGACTGCTGACTTAGCATTCTCTCTATTTAACATAAAAATATTGAATTAGATCTAAATATAGTTGAACTAGGATCGTCTACATCGATACATTGATTCTGGACAACTTTCACCTAAAACAACCCTTTCCAATTTTGGAATTTCCTGAGATATTAATTCTGAATCGAAAACTGGATTTAAGAAAAAATAGATAAATAATCTGTGGTATTTTTTAAGTAAAATAAATTAATAGATTGCATAACTGTGACGCAAATAAGTGCAAAAAATATTTTTATTTAGTCTATTACTATTATTCTGAGAGTAGTAGGTTTACACGAGTCTAAAGTTTAATACAATTTTGGCTTTCCTATTTATAAATATGAATAGTCACACAAAAAATCTTTTGCCTTTTATAATCGTTTATCGTATGCTGAGGCAATGTATCATTATTATTAACATTTCATGTTATGTGTCTTCAGTTGTTAAAAACATACGTAGGACAATAGTAGTATGAAATTACTGAATTAAATGAAAGAGAATATTGAGATAAATACGGTAACAAACTTAATAAATAACAAGTGAAGCATACATACTCGTAAAAAATCGCCCTTCATTAGATTTTTACTAGGAGGGGCTGAAAAGTTCCTGGCTTAGTCTCTTTAAATTGAAGTAGAAAAATAAAATTCTTGGCATATGAAAGCCTCATATCTTAATATATACCTGTGTTAAATCAATTGAATCCTAACTGTCCATCTGTCATTGCAGTAGAAGCTGAGATATAAGAGGCACGAGGAAGTTTCACGTCTTCGGAGCTGAGATCTGGTAGGAAGTTCTTATGACTCCAGGGAAAGTCTGCAAAGGAAATTCATATGAAATGGTGCCAAACACTGGGGGAGAAATGTCCTTCATACAGATGTGATGCAAGTCCATCAAGATGGCGTCAAGCTCGAAGTCGATGCAAAGTGGTGCTCTTATTGTTTATCTTTTTCTCGTGGTTGTGTGTAGTGTTTATGTGCGTGCTCTACTGTCTTCATGTATTAACGGTACTGTGACTTTCCCAAATGAAGCATTGCCAATGAAACATGGACTGAAGTGTAGTGGAAGATCATTTCATTTTATTGCTGCTGCCTTCATACCAAGAGGACCGCCATGTGCTCTCTCTGGTACTGCTAACAGTGACGGAGGAACTACCAGTGATTTTGTGACAAGGATGAGTCAAAAGCAAAAAAACAGTGCCTCATTCTCGTTTGTTTTCTCCTCCTTTGTGGTGATATTCACGTAAACCCTGGCCCACCCTGTCCATATTACACTAATGCTTTCAATATATATTATCAAAATGTTCGTAGCATTAAAAACAAATTACTTGAGTGCTCATTGAACCTAGGTGAGATAAGGGAACTGGATTGTTTCGCAGTGACCGAATCGTGGCTGAATGAATCAGTGAACGAGAGTGAAATTACCTTTTCTAATAATTTCACCATTTATCGTAAAGACCGCATAACTCGTGGAGGTGGAGTGATGATTTGTGTAAATAATAAGTGGAAGAGCAAGAGAAGACTGGATCTCGAACGGGATTGTGAACTTATATGGGTGGAAGTATTTATTCCAAAGCGTCGTTCTGTGTTTATTGGATGCTTCTACAGGCCGCACAAGAACACCCCCCAGCACATCTTAGAAGCTTGCCATGACTCACTGTTACATGCGTTGTCACACGGTGACGTCATCCTATTGGGTGATTTCAACCTTTCCATCACGTGGCAGGACAGCAAGCATGGAGTCGCTAAAGATGGAAACGACAGTTATTTCATGGACAATTTTATTCATGGACTTGGTCTAGGTCAACATAATATGCATAATACCCGCAATAATAGCAATCTTGACTACATTCTTTCTAACTTAGAACCTCGTTGTGTTGTCCCATGCAGAAATCTTTTTCCCTCGGATCACGATTCCTTGGATGTTTCTTTCGATTTCCTCCCCTCCACTACTACAAACCAGCCCCTCAAAAGTAGGTCACAACTTCTATGGAAGAAAGCCCCCTGGGGTGACATCTGCCGGGCTATTGAACTGTTTCCTTGGTGTTTGTTAGAGGTAGGAACTGTTGACGACGCTGTGGACTTATTTACATCCGTTGTCCACTCAGCCATAAAGGACTTTGTGCCGGTGAAAGCATCAAAATCGAACAGGTTTCCGGTCTGGTACGACAATGAACTTCGTGACCTTCTTAAAAACAAAAAGATTGCCTGGACTCTATGGAAATCACATCCGAGTGACTACACATATAAAAATTTTGCTAGAATTAGAAGTCTTACCAAGAAGGTACAGCGGCGTAAATATTTTGAATACATGGACTCAATTGGTGATTTTACTGTTAGTAACCCTAAAGTCTTTTGGTCTGTAATTAAATCTAGAACAAAATCTCCGGGCATACCGGCAACAATTCAAGATGAAAATACTGAAGCGAGTGATGATCAAAGACCAGACCTATTCAATAACTACTTCTGCAAAACATTTACTTCCCTTTCTTCTACAACCCATCTCCCCCCTCTCCACCCCATCTGTTCGGACACCTTATCCATTCTCTCTACCACCCCGGGCGAAGTTCTGGCTCTCTTGCTATCGTTATCTCCACATAGATCACTTGGACCTGATAAAATTAGTCCTCTCTTTCTCAACAAAACTGCTTCAGTTATTGCGGTTCCTCTATCTATCTTATTCAGTAGATGCTTCAAGGAAGGGTATTATCCCACCAGTTGGAAACTGGCGCACGTGACCCCAATATATAAATCAGGACTTAAAGATCATGTATCCTCCTATAGGCCAATATCTCTTCTTTCTGTAATATCAATTATCTGCGAAAAAATAATTAAAGACAGGCTACTTAAATTCACCTCACCTTACATCCATAGTTCTCAGCACGGCTTTCTACCGAAAAGCTCAAGTCTCTCAAACTTAAGTACTCTTCTTTCCTGTGCAGTCAAATGTATGAATAACAATACTCAATTAGATGTTATCTACTTTGATCTCTCGAAGGCCTTTGATTCTGTCAGTCACATTCATCTTCTTCATAAACTCTCCAATAGATTTAATGTACATGGCAAATTTCTCTCTCTAATCACAAGCTACTTGAAGGACCGTAAACAGAGAGTTGTTCTTTCAGGGGTGACTTCTAACCCCCAACCCGTGATCTCAGGGGTGCCTCAGGGGAGTGTACTTGGGCCTCTACTGTTTGTCCTGTATATGGATGATCTCTACACGCACTTATCAGCTCAACCTAGTGGCCTTCTGGTTTTTGCTGACGATTGTAAGTTATACAGAGAAATATCTTGTCTCCATGACACAATTGCTCTACAGGAAGACATAAATTACCTTACAGGCTGGTGTGAATTGTGGCACTTGAAACTCAACAGTAAGAAATGTGACAGTATTACTATTACTTTGAAAAAGTCTCCTGTTCCTTCCACATACCATATCAACGATTCCCCTATCACACATTCTGCTAGTCATAACGATCTTGGTGTCATCTTTGATTCAAAACTCACCTTCTCTGACCACATCTCCTCAATACTAAAGAATTCAATGCGCATGTTGGGACTTCTTTATCGATTCACCGAACTACGCACTGTTTCTTTATTAGCAACTTTTTATAAGACTTTAATAGCGCCCAAGATCGAATACTGCTCTCCCATATGGGCCATGTCAGCACCTACACATCTCTCCAGACTTGATTCTGTTCTCAATTTCTTCATCGCTATAGTCCGTTTTCGTGTTCATGCACTTCGAATATTATCTAAGAAGGAGCTGTTGCGACATCTTAATATTCAGACTCCTGAAGTACGCAGAATTATCTCTGACCTGAAATATCTACATAAAATAGTTAATGGAACCTTAAGATCGGAAATATTACTTCAGGAACTATCCTTACGTGTCCCTTCCCGCATCACTCGGAATACCCACCTATTCCATCTTGCCCGTCCTAGGTTGGCTGTTATACAGAGGTCTCTTTTTTATAGAATACCAAACAGTTATAATCAAGTAACAACTGATGTGGACATTTTTTCGAGCTACCCAGTGTTTGAAAGAGCAATTAAACGAGCTTTGACGGAATAGTTTTACTTTTACACTCTTTTTTTTTCTATGTTGTTGTTATTGTTGTCTTGTTTTTTTTCTTTCTTTTGTTAGCATGTCCCTGTGTAAAATGGCAAAGTTATGCTGTATCTGGGAAATTGTTCAATAAATAAATAAATAAATGTGTAAAAATCTCGATATCACATTTTAAGACTGGCTATTTCATTGTGGAAAAGCCCCCTTAGCGGACGCCTGTCAAACTCAACAGACCGGCAAACATGTGACACTCTCCATGCGCTGATTTTTGAAAACTGTTGAATATCCGCACAAAAAGATTGCCCAGATACTGGACATCTGTAGGGAGAAAATTGGTTATATTATTACCACAGTTCTAAACATGCGTAAGTTTTCAGCAAAATGGGTGACAAAACTTTTGAGTACGGATCTAAAGAAGGAACATGTGAAAGCATCCAAAGCCACCTTGGTCCATTCTAAAAAGGCAAATGCCTTTTTGGCTAGATTAGTGACAAAGGATGAAAAATAGCTCCATATTTATAATCCAGAGACCAAGGTACAGTCAAAGGAATGGTGTCATAGTTTTTTTCTCCCCGCCCCAAATAGTTCCGTATCCAGAAATCGGCCAATCCAGTTTGCTATACTGATGCGAAGACGTCTAAGTTAGAGCGTCTTTGTCACTAACTGAGAGAAGGAAACATATGTGGTGTACTTAAAAACGTTGGTTACATGCGTAAATCCTGTAGTTTTTGGACTAAACGTATAACCGCATGTAACATTCTGCAACAGACGTATAACTGAAAATGTATGTTTTATACTTACTTTCCGTTTATACGTACCTTCAGTACGAAAGAAAGAACTGTATATAGGCGGTCAGGATCTCACATACAGATGAACGTAGGATAGGTCTAGCTGATCCTGGCCTATCACAACAGAAACACGTTCTGATGACAAAGATGATTGATTAATTTGTAGTTACACAACTCACATACATTAACAGCTACGTTTTCTTCCAATAAAGGATATTTATCAATCTCATAGGTGTTTTCTTTAATCAATTCAATTACAATTCGTTTGAACATTGCATTTATTGCAGAAAGCAAACATGTTCAAAAACACAAAACAGTGTCCCCCTCTATCCCCTTACACAATTTTTGCATGTGTATTTTAATCACATATACTTCTATCATGTGATGGTGGAAATACACATGTTATGGTGGAAATATCGTAAAAATAGTTTTATTCAGTTTTTTGCCTCTAATGTAAAATTACGAAATGTGGATATGTTTGCTTTCTACAGTAAGCCGTTCATGTGGGGACAAGGTGGCTCAATGGTAGAGTACTTGCCTCTGGCCCTAGGGGGTTCCTGGTTCGATCCCATGTCAAGTGAGTTTATGATAGACAACATTACGTTCGTGGGTTTCCTTCCATTTCCTATCACATTCTCATTTCATTCCCCACAATCATTCGCTTTTATTATTCATCTGTCTACTTTATTCAACAGGGTATAACCGTAGGATGTAAAACTAAACGATTAAACTTCATTTTCATTATTTTAAAATTATATGTATCTATTATAAACATTTTCGTAGTGTTTTATACATCGTTAACCAACTGTTAGAAAAAATCTTAAGAAATTTTCGATATCTGTTTAGCGGAAAGGTACCTTTTTTAATATTCAAATCAAAGATGTATGGTAATTATATAAATAAATAAATAAATAAAAATTATAGTCCACTAGAAACGGGGATAGGGAATGGCGGAAAACTTCACAACGAGAAAGTACATAATTTATAACGTTTACCAAACATGGTTAGGGTCACCAAGTCTAGGAGACACAGGAGGGTAGGTCATGTAGCCAGAATGGAAGAAAGTATGAACGCTTTCAAAGCTTTAACTGGATATCCAATCGGGAAATGCCCATTAGGAAGACCTAAGCGCAAATGGGACGGCAATATTAAGATGGATCTGACAGAAATAGGAATACAAAGAAGAAACTGGATCCAGTTGACCAAAGAAAGAAATCAATAGAGAGCTTTTGTGAACGCGGTAATGAGCCCTAGGCCATAGATTTAGTTAGTTAGTTGTCCATGTTGTTCAAAAACCATGGAAAAAAATTATTTTGAATGATTCTAGATTCCAATGATACACAGAGTAGTAACTTTGGTTTGTTTGTTTGTTGTAGTTTAATGTTACGCAAGTGCTGTAATCCATTCAATGCAATTTTATCGGGAATTCAACTCATGCTCCTGAAGCACGCGCTTGCCACTAGACCAGCGAGGATGGCATAACTCTAAGTGTAGCCGAAGTATGGTCTGAATCTGACGTCCGCAATATTGCCCAGTGCAGGTCCTGAGATGGTCATCGAAACGTTCGATAATGGTATAGCATCACTTTCTGACATTGACATTCCAGCATTTTGAATTACGGTAGCGTACACGGTTTTAAAATGGAATCTTTATGTTTCTTCAATGTAATTGTGCTTACCTTGTCCTTGCATTTAGTAGAGTAAATGTCTTTTCCATTACTATTCTGGCTTTATTACCCAGTACAATTGGATCAATCGTTTTTCATGTGAATATATTTGAGTTAGTTCATGAGATGGAACAAAGGACGAACAACAACGATTTGTCATTTTAACATTAAATTCCCTTCTGTTTTACGCAGACACGAATTTCGAGATTCGTGACACACGTGTTTCTTGTTTTAAAGCTGCTGCCATAAATTTCCAAAGATGGTTCGCTGTACTTATTTTTTCCTCTGAAGGCATCCTTTATTTTGGATGTGTAATTATTGTTTATTGCTTACCACTTTTTATTTGATTGGGCACGCTTTCTGGTCTGTTTTTGCTATAATTTAGGTACAACTGTGTTTGATAACGTTTTTTTTTTTCTTTACTCGTTCAATCATTTATATCATTGTATTTATGACGTTACAGGTCTGTGGTATCTGAACATGGAATTTGAGTATATAATTAATCTTTTACTCTACTTGAGTCTCGTATCTAAATAAATAAAAAAGGCAAAGTGGAGTCCTGTTGGTGTTTTGAGGTTGGTATAGCCCTTTGTAGCATATGGTAATTGCCTAAAACATGGATTTATAGTTTATCATGGGATCCGAATGAAATTCACTTTGGTGCCTCTTCATGATCAGATGGTTAACGTTCGTGCTTTCAGTGATTCTCGGATCGATTCTCTTTGGGTAAGGACGTCCATATGGGAGATTGTTACACGAAATTTTAGGAAAGGTTGTGAATGAACTAAACTGATAATACATGAAATAATTGTTGTTGTAAACTAACATTTATGTCTTTAGTAAAACTTGTCAAGACAGATCCAGTGACGACGCCAGTTTATTTTCTATTGGGAGAGCAGAGGAAGTGTTTTGGGGGCAGTTATTATTTTGTATACCAAAAGGAATAGTTTTATGTTACTTTACTCACATTATAATATAACATAGCTGGGGGCGGACGAGGGAAGTCGTAGTTTCCAGGGGACGCCCTCTCCTTACCCCCTATGGCGTTGTCACTGATAGTTAGTAGAAAACCACACAATCAGCTACACTGACAATTCCAAATTGTTATCTTATTCATTTGCAAATCTAATGTAAATAATCAACATTTTACAATTCTTAATTTCACATCAATGCAAGTATCACATATTCAGCACAACTCAATACTTTCTTTCATCTTTATTAGCTAAACGGTTCACGAGAGCTACCAAATTCCGCACATAGATACATCTGCATCACATCTGATGGCCTATGATACCATTTTTTTAATTTTTGCCTCAAGGGTTATTGAAGGGTGATTCAAAATTCATGGACGTTTCTTGTTGGTTATTTAAGAATGCATTAACTATGTGCAAACAACAATACATACTTGTTATGCGGGTTTACATAACAGGAGAGGATGAAAGTGTTATCCTTCATTATTTAGTTATTTCACTCATTTCTTTACTTCGGGATATTTTTCATAAATTTTCTTCCCAAATGCAAATACCGGGCATTTCAGGTAATTAGAAATAAAACGTAAGTCATTATCTACAAGACCTTGCTTGTTACTGAATGTTAAACGATCCCGGTAGTTTTTGTACTCACTTCAAAAATCCCATTTTTTTCTCTCTGGGATCTAAGAAATGGAAGCACTTGACCTTTTAAAAGCCCAATCATGGTGACGAAATCTAAAACAGAAACATAAGTAATTCAACTATTTTTTTTGATAAGTTTTATAACCGCCAGCGACAGATCAATCCCAAATTTCTTATATGTCCGCGAATAAGATGCAAATATTACATAAGATTGCCATAGAAATGCATGACATAGACGTATCGAACAGACAGACGGCACATAGTACTGAAGCCGGAACTACAAGAATATGCGTTTTTTGTTATCTGTGTCTTTGCACCTTGTATTTACAGATGAAGAAAGATGCCATTCGTATTGCAAATAAATTTCAGTATCACATACACAAGCCTATTGCATTTGTATTCTTTCTGGACCAATAAATAATGAAGAATCCCCATTTATACATGTCACACTAACAATGTAGACTTGAAAGCATTAATGTGTAAAAACTTTGCAAGGACTGAGCGTTAATGCCAACAGCATCTTGAATGAAATGAATAAGAAAGAATATCCGTTCAGTGGTTGTATGTTTTGTTTGTTCATATTAGAATATGTTTCTAAGTGAAGCTAGGCTTCAAATGATACGAAAACGTGTTATTTCAAGACATAAATGTATTATAGACTAGTGTTATTATTTCATTTTTGTTTCTAGCGTGCGAAACAAATAAAAAAATTCCTAGCGTAGGAACCAAAATATTTTATATTAACAGCATTTGTAATGTACCTTAGCTTTGACTGAGTTTATATGACAAGTTCCGGGTTCTAGGGACAACTTCAATATCGGGCCATTTATTTATTTACCCAAACTAATAATAGCAATACTAATTTTAACAATGATAATAAAAGCTAATTGCTGGAGAGTCAACGCCCTAGCCCTAGCCGTACTGGAATATCACATCTCGTGAGATCAACGATGTCAAGCAGAGGAAAGGAGAAGAGAGGATATGATCAAAGGAAAAATGAGTGACCGTTCGTACTCACCAGATGGTGTTGACACTGCAGTGTCCACACAACGTCATGAGAGCACTTGGGGAGCCCCTTAAGAAAAGAAGTATCATACTCCGCTGTAGAACGCCAGCAATAACGGTGAGGGAGAGCCGATGTGTTGAACACACATAATCTCAAAGATATAAGTCGCACAAGTTGGCTTGTAGGCCGTGAGCATCTAAGTATTGTTGTGCCATGAGCTTCGTTTAGTTTTTAATAGAAGAATGTTCATGCATATAAAGAGAGTTTAAAATTCATTTTTCACAAAACAAGCCATTGTTGCCTGTGCCTTAGTTTACAAGTCTAATAAAAGGTAGGGATCACAGCACTAAACTCTCTAACTCCAATTCCTTAAAGCCATTTTTGGAAAACTTCGTCGAGAGAAAATTCATCTCCAAAAGTAAACAACCCCTTGTAGATTTTTCCATAAGAAATAATCTACACCACATGTTAAGGTTATTAATGAAATATTTGTCTATGAAATAATTACAAAATTACATGAACGATTTTTACAAATTTGCCAAAAAGTAATCTCATCCCAAAAGTAAGCCACTTCTTGTAGATATTGTCATGGAAGTTATTTATACAACATTATAAGAATAATAATGAAATACACGTATTTATGAAATATGACAAAAAATTGCCTGGTTCGCTTTTGAGAAAGTAATCTGGAAAGAAGCTTATCTCCAAGAATGAACTACCAGTTGTGATTTTTCTCGTAAGAAATAATTTTCAGAATATTATAGAGTTATTAATGAAAGATATATATGTATATAAAATGTGAAGAAAATGGCTTGAGTAGTTTTTAAGAAAATCTTCCGGAAGAAAACTCATTTCCGAGAATAAACTAACCCTCCTATATTTTAAGGACAAATATGTCATGCAATATTGTCTTGTTGTTAATGAAAGATGTATTTAAGAAATATAAGGAAAATCACATGAGTCCTTTTTGAGAAAAATGTCCAAAGGAAAACAACCCAAGAAACACTCCTACCGCTTCTCGATTTTCGCAGAGAAATTACTTCTACTACACCATGATGATGTTTTTGAAAAATTGATTTATGAAACATGAACAAAATCGTTAGCGCTGTTTTTGAAAAAAAAAAAAATCACATTTCTTAAAAATGTTTACCCTTAAGTAAATTATTCTAATTTTTGGGGGTAGGAAGAAAATTGTTTTAAACCTCTTGGAATATCACATTAAAACTTTAAAATTTATTTGAGATACGTTGAACGATGTGGCCTCTAAGCGAGTGTACATCAGAGCGAACAGACGGATACATACCGAAAAATAACTTTTTCGGTATATATGGGTCATGAAACGTGTAAATCTGTTGAAATCTGGAATTTGTTTTCTTTTTCTTCTCATGACCACCATACTCTCTTTTCTTCTTTCGTGGCTCGAAAGTAAAAAAGGATATGTTGTCTCCTGTTTGAATTTTCCGGAATACTGGATGATTTTGTAAAGAGAAACAATCCCGTTAAAGACAGGACAACTGGTTGTCCTAGTATAACACGTATGCATGTATGTGGTATTGTCACTGTTCTTATATTCTGAAATAAGAATTCTGATTTGCCTTGATTTTAGTATTAAAAAGTCCGGTTCCCCTTAATTTTTTTTTAATGTCTGCACTTTTTGTAAAGCAACTTGGATGCACAGCTGATGAGATTATAATATAGTTAATATACCTGCACAGGTAAAAGTGTATAGTAACCCGTTATTACGAAGTTGAACTGTAAGAAACGAAAACCAGTTATAAAGAAAATAACCTTCAACGCAATTCGAAAGGATTGTAGAAAACTCTATAGCGATATAAACACGAACACCTGCTTAGTATCGATCTGAAAAACAAGGTTGATCTTAAGTCAATACTAGCACCGCTAATAAGTTCTGACGTATTACGTATCAGATAACCTATCAAAACAAAAATAATATTAAGCGTCAATTTTTCTAAATTCTGACAATAAAGTGCTTATTGAATGCCAAAATAACAATTTGAAGTGGAATATAAATGTCAAAACTTTCCAGGTATTTTTTAGTTCCTCCAGAGGTAGTTTGACAATATGAAGTCGGTAAGTATTGCTAGATTTCTTCTGTAATGGTTAAATAACCTCTTTTTTTTCACACAATCGCATGAAGAGTTTACTAACAAATAACTATTACCAGGACATTTCTTGTCATTTCTTATATGATTTAAATTGTCCTGCTCTCTTTTTATTAATTAGTTAAATATGATAAGCTCTTCACTCTAAAGACTTATACTACATTATTACGGGAAAAGGACAGCTAATACATTTCGCACATCTGGTGAAAGAATGTTACAATTCAAAAAATGAAAATTGTGAGTTATTATCGCTCTAAAGAGAATAGAGAGAGAAAAGCGAGCTCTACCTGGAGGTATTTTCGCAGAGCGTAACTAAACAAACTAACCCCTAGATGGCAAAAATACCAAGTATTTCAGGTAGCGATTTTGATAGAATAACAAACGTTAAAAGTAATGTTCCCACAAATGTGTTATTTTTGAGTTATAACAGTCTACCACCAGGTGTGCGATTTCTACTCCCATTTGCCTTTACATTACGTTATGGAGAGGTAGCAACCAAGGGCGCCGATTTCTCTGTAAATTTGGAGGGGCATTCAGATGCAGAAGGCATATATGAGGATTTTAAGACAAATTGGATTCAAATTATGCCAATTAATTGTGTATTCATAAATGCAATGCGTGAGGGCCCACATGAGCTTTGGAGGGGGCGAGTCCTCTCGCACCCCCCAGAATCGGCGCCCTTGGTGGCAACCCTAACCACTAAGTTAAGTTGACTGTATCTCTTCCTCCTGTTTTATAGAAATCATATGAAAATCAATAAGATTCTTTGCAATACGATAAAATATTAGATTTTTAGCTTCTATAATCTTAGTTTTGGGGGCTTTCAAGGAAAGAAATATTTTTTTTTTTTTTTTTTTTACTATCAATGTTTTGTCTTACTACAATTTACCGGATATGCAATTGAAAGATGACGCCGTTAAACTTAAGTTAGAGGAGACTGTACTTTTAATGATCAATTTATTATAAAGTTACTTTTTAAAAATAGCGGAGAGAAATTACTTTTTTTTTTTTTTTACAAAGCAGACGATATTTGGTATTTGTGCACGAAACAACAAGTTAAGTTGATAATTACTACGTTCATTTCCTTATTAGAATCACCCAGTGGATGTTATACTGTTAGCACATATGTACGTCCGTTACTTCAAACGATATCATAACTCTTGAACGAAATCGAATTTTCTAATTATTATTATTATTATTATTATTATTATTATTATTATTATTATTATTATTATTATTATTATTATTATTATTATTATTATTATTATTAGCAATAGATAACTAGAATGATAGTTCGTCCGAGTTCGTTAATATCTTAGTGGTAACGGTTACTTTAATGCACTGTATCGTTTAAAACACAAGGCATTCCCTTGCTTCTTTGCTTCCTTGCTTCTATGCAACCTGTAGAGTAGCAAAGAATTGTTGGTTACCGATATTAAAAGGATGTATTGATTTAACGTGATTTTTTTTTTTTGTTTTTTTTTTTACTAGAATTTATTATTCATGCAGTTTCCGGGAGTTATTTTCATGAGCTTTTGGCTTTGTGATCAGTATAAAAGAATCTTTTTCTTCTGTAACATATTCAAGAGAAGAACGAAGAACGAATTTAAAGCTGTTCTCTAATTCTGTATGAAGTAAACTTTTCGTTCATTCAATCTAAAATTTCGCAAAATTAGCGTGCTCTTCCCCTCACCCTCTCAGGTCACTTACGACACTCTCCTCTAATTGTAGATATATATTACAATGAAGTCAGTGTTTCTTTCAGGGCACTCCTGGTACTATTCTATTTCTTATTATATTATAGACGTATTTTTTTGGTCTCCTCCGGGGGGCACTCAGAGCTCCAGGGGGGCAGAGCCCTCGAGAAACACATCTTGAAGAAACACTGTATGAAACATATGCTGTTTAAATCAATTTTTAAATTCTGGAACAGCGTGTGTCTGATTTAGTTTTACTTTTCAAAACTTTTAAAAAGTAAACACGAAGATCTTTTCTGGTATCATTCTTTCTCTGAACATTGTTCACTTTCGAATCCGTTTGCCATCTATTGAAAAAGATATTTGCTTTAATTCGTCTAAATTACGTTTTTAATCCTCTTCTCTGTTATTATCTTCTTTTTCGATTACGTTGTGTCGCTTTGTTTCAGTTGAAGATGAAAAAAGAAAGCAATTTCAAAGCTTTCTCGAGTTTTGGTTGGTTAATTTCTTCTGATGTGACTCTTCTTCTAAAGAAAGACCTATTAAACTTATTCATTTCTTAATACTCCCAACTCCCTCCCATCGCTCTGAACAACGTTCATTGAAAATATTTTGCATTTTTTTTATTTTGTAATATTTTATAATATACAATAATAATATAAATAGATTTTAATTTTTTGAAATTCCACAAAATTTCAATGACTGACGTTTTGTCATGATCTCTCTGCTCCTGTTATTGGTAACCTCTGTGCACACTTGTAGATGTCTAAGTTTTATACCTAAAATAGATTAAATTTCCCCTAGTGTTTTTTTTTTCATTGTTACTTTTTTTGTTAGTGTTTAGGTCTTGTATAGTCACTTTGTGTGTGTGTATGCTTTTTTTTTTTAATTCACAGATCTCTCTTTGAATCACCTAGTATTATTATTCATAGAATTAAATCAGTTAGGAATACATTTTCATATTTGGCGCACTCGCCCGAATAACGCTGCGTGACACATTTTGAAATTTTATAGAATCATGATGTACAGAAGATACCTGATACGTACAGAAAGACTCTATTGCTTAAGATATGGCATTAGTATACTGGCAAACTCTCCGCGAAGCGTTGCTGTATATGCAAACATACTACACTTTTCGTCGTTTTTCTTCGTTTCACTGAAATATGTCACACAGCGTTGTTCAGGAAAATACTTCATTTCTAATAATTTCCACTAGTCTTCTATTATTATTATTATTATTATTATTATTATTATTATTATTATTATTATTATTATTATTATTATTATTATTATTATTATTACTACTACTAGTAGTAGTAGTAGTAGCATCTGGCACTTTCTTTCGCTTATGCGTTGATTCTCACTTGTCAGTAGTCAAAGTTTGGAATTGAATTTTGCTCTGGTAGTCATGCACTTAAAGACTGCCATCTGTTGGTAGAGCAAGATGCACGTTGATACCTGAAAAACTGTCTTTGTACTATTAGGCAAGCCAATTAGTGAAACTTATAATTCGTTTTTCAATTGTGTGCGATGTTGCTAATGAAACGAAGAATATATGACAAACTAACAGGACCTAAATTTTCACTTTAAAGAATGATTATTTATCTATATACAGGGTGCCCCAAAAGTAGGTATACATCCCCGTCATGACATTTTATATCATTCACTTATTGTTATTCATACAGGTATTAACTTAGTTTCTTCCTTATGTGTTCTTAATTTATTTTCACTTATACCTTAAGCTCGGAACAAATCAAAGCAAATAAATTCATTATCTTAATAAATTAAAATGTCATACTTGATAGATGCGGGTCTGTATACCTACCTGTTTGGGCCACCCTGTATTTAATATTATAAGTTATTTTGAACTATTTGAATATCTGAATACAAGTAGCAATAATAGTAATAATCAATAATAAATGTCGATTTTTTTCAATGAGTCCAACAAATAGACTAATAATTTAAAAACATTGTTGGAAAGAATATGTGGGTGAAAATGGGAGAATCTCATTTTACACAGTACGGACGCGATGTTTTGCACCATGACCTCATGTTGTCTGGGACCGAACCAGGGATCTCTCACATCAGAGGTAAGTGATCTATCACAGCACCCTGCACAGTTAAGTATTTCAGCTAACGATATTTGATTCTGTTTTGCATATTTTCCTTCTCAATTCTTAAGCAGTCTCTTTGATAGGATGATGTTTATATATATATATGTGTGGACGGGATGTGGGTGTAGAGAAGAATGGAAAGAATTAGTTGGGTCGAGCGGAAAACGAATGAGAGAGTGTTAGAAGTGGTGGGTGAGAAAAGAATACTTTTAGATATCATTAGGAAGAGGAAGATAAATTGGTTGGGACATTGCCTAAGAAGAGATCGTATCATGAAGGACGTCCTAGAGGGTATGGTGGCGGGAAAGAGAGGGAGGAGGCGAAGGAGACTACAATTAATGGATGATATAAAAACAGAAAGATCATACGCGAGGACGAAGAAGTTAGCGGAGGACCGTGGAGCATGGAAGCTTCTCAGCTGCGGCAAGTGACCTACCAATAAAAGCAGAATACCTATGATGATATATATATATATATATTCCTCGTTTGTGCTCCTTCGTGGCTAAACGGTTAGAGTACGCGCATTTGGTGTGAGAGACCTGGGTTTGATTCCCGGTGGGAGCTCATGTGGTTTGGATTCCATGTTAATCAGTAGGTCCCGTCTCATATAGAATCGCTGCTGAAAGGGACGTTTAACTCAAAATGAACTTAACTCAACTATATTCCACGTTTATGTTCTATACGCAAAGAGACAGTAATGATTAAGTAATAAAAGTGAAAGGTTTTGAAGTAAATGATGAATAGAGAATGTAATATCTGGGGCTGAGAAGTAAAGTAATATAAGTCATAAAATATTAATTTCACAGGAGAAGCAGAAAGGTGTTTTCAAGACAATATTTTGTTAAATTGCATCGACTGTTTACTGACGAAAACTTGTTCACTTCCTGTGTTCCAGTTGTCCACATCTCAAAACCTTCCTGGTGTCCCACGCACTAATGTAAGTAAGAAAAAAATATGATAACTCAATTTCGACCTCTCAGCCCCAGATATACATATAACACGTAGCTATATCAGCTATGTAACGAACGACGGGACTACTGTAAATAAGAAATTTCCTTATTCTTCCCCCCCCCCCCAAAAAAAAAAAGGTCGGTTATACATTCGACTGTCTTTTGTGGAGTTTCTTCCTACAAACTGAAATGTATCAACCGTACGTTTAATAAGAGACATCTTTCTTAAATAACATATTCTACTTCTATAGATTAGATTCAAACGAAGCTTATATTTGTCGAACTTTAGGTTTCAAAGTTTTTTTATTCATATTTTCGACAGCTTAAAGAGCTGAAAGGGCACATATTTTAGCCTTTGGTCATTGCATTTATTATTTATTTATTTTCATGAGATGATGTCTTGTTCGTAAGTAATCTTTTGAAACAACTGTATAATCTAATAACATATTTAAAAATTAAGAAATATAGTTGTCATATTTCTTATGAAAATTATAAGTACATACGTATTTTTTTTTAACTTCTATATTTTCAGTTCTCCTTGGTTGTGGCTTTGTACATACCTGCAATACTTGCTGATGTGTATGAAGAATCGGATCGGATCCTGCCTGATATACACGAATTTCCAACAAAGTCAGTGGAGATTTCGTACCCAGAACTATCTTATGAAGCTCCTGTTCCACTCTCTGAATACGAACCACCTGCTCGAGTACTGGCTTTACCTTCAGTGGTGCCTAAGGCAGAAGAGCTCACTATTCATGAAGTGGTTGAAGTAATGTCAGGAGAGTATGCTCCTCCGACAAAGACTGGAGTAGTTTCACCACTTAATGTCTTGTACGAACCTCCAGCTGTTGACTATAGCCCACCTGTTCGTTCTGCACCATCAACTCCAACACCCAAAGTAGTTGAAGTAGGTCCAGAAGTATATGCTTCTCCGACAAAAACAGTGGTAATTTCTCCTTCAAAACCTGTATACGAGCCTCCAACTATCAAACATGGCCTTCCGATTCGTGCTGTACCATCAACAGTAACTTCTAAAGCGATTAAAGTATCCCCTGAAGTTTATGTTCCTCCGACAAAAAATGTAGTGGTTCCACCTTCGAAGTTTGTGTACAAAACTCCTATTGTCGAATTTGCCCCACGTGGTCGCACATTATCAACACCAGTCCCTAAAGTGGTAGAAGTAGCAGAAGTGTATGCTCCGCCAGCTAAAACTGTGATATTTTCACATCCAGAGTCTAGGTACGAACTGCCGTCTGTCAAGTTATCTGTTCGTACCACACCATCTCCTCTACCTTCTCAAGTAGTTAAAGTGGTACCGGAAGCTTATGCTAATCCAACGAAGACTGATGTAGTACCACCTCTAAAGACTTTGTACGAGGCTTCTATCGTAGAAAATGATCTACCTATTCGCGCTATACAATTTACACCAACTCCTAAATTAGTTGAAGTGGTACAAAAGGTATACAATCCTCTTATTCTACCTCAAAAAGCACCTGTTCCGCTATCTCAATATAGACCCCCAACTCGTTCTACACCACCAAAATCTTCTTCGTCATTACTTGCTCTTACACATGGTTCACCTTCACGGAATATTAAAGTAAAAAATTTAAGGTTGCAAAATTGATTGTTTGTGATTTCAAACAAAGCATCAAATCAAGCAAGTGTAATGAATAATTTAGGACTTGTTCGTTCAAGAACGTTAGCAAAGCCATCTTAAGTTGAGAAGACATAGGAAAGATCTTCATATTAAACTATTGGCAGAATTGTCTTTCGTAGAAGAGCAAATCGGTTTTCATGTTCTAATTATCTTCATAAATGTATTAATATATATATATATATATATATATATATATATATATATATATATATATATATATATATATATATATATATATATATATATATTACAAATGCAAAATACAATAATGTAAGAAATGTAAAACTCTAATGCAAAATTCCATAGAGTGCAAATGTGAATTTATTTCACGAAATCTTTAGATAATAATTAAAATACGGAGAACCAGATTGTGTAAAATTTAAAATAGACTTTTAAAGAAAGAAAAAATAAAGATAAAAAAAATCATGTTTAGTATATCATTCAATCTTCCTTTCGTAAGAAGAAAAAAGAAATATTCTCTACTCCTATCTCTATGAAACTAAAGAAAAGAAAGGTTGAAACGTATCGAAGTGAGACAGTACGCTCTAGTATACAATGCTATTGTAACTGCAAATTTCTTTAAATTCAAAATGACCAAAGAAGGAAGTCAATTAAGACACACAAACCTACTTTCTTTTAGAAATGTTTAATACGAACCAGCCAAAGCAAAAGGTTTAATAGTTCTAATCTAGAATATTTTTGTCATGCACATTTAATATTGTCATTGTGCTGAATTCACCTTTATGTGAATTTGTTTTTTGATACAACAAATCACCTAAAATGAGAGAGCTCTGAAAGAGATTATTTATTTTGTTTCACGTCCCACGTGTTTCTCTTTATGCTAAAGGAAACTAATGATTTTTAATGAAAGTGAATAGTCATAAAAGAATTTGTGAAGGGAAAATGTAGTTGGAAATGGAAGAATCTTACGAAAATCCACGTATATAAAGTTGCTCTCCACAAACCCAAGTGCCCTGGGAGCAAATCATGGATATCTCACACCAGAACTCATTGGCCCCCCTGAAAAAATTCTAGCTACGCTACTGCTACTTTCTTAATCCCTTTTCAAATTTTCTTTACAGTCAGCATGGCCTAGTACTTCGTCAGACACCCTTTAGGAGGAGCGTTTTATGTCATGCCGTCGTAACGCACACAGAATCGTGTCTTAAATAGATAGATCACAAAGGTCAACTTTTATTGGGGGGAGGGCGTTGTCTTTTGATATATGGTCAATTGTCTTGTGGCTGTTGTGTTTCGTCTCTGGTCGATTTTCCTACTTTGTTGGCGACTGTCCCTTGTGGTTCTGGATGAGGACCACTCTACTTCTGTAGTACACAGCCCAATGTCGAGTCAGTCGTCGAAGGCCCATAGGAAGCTTTGGATCTCTGCGCTTGTAATCAATGATGAGACCGACCCTCAGAAGTTGGAATTGAGCAAGAAGCCCATAGTCCAGGAGGAAGTGACCTTGGTATACAGAGATCGAGATTTGGGTCCTCAATACCTACATCTTGATCTCTGCGTCGTGGTTGAAAGTCGATTCGTGACGTCATCGTACTTGTTCCTGGAGCATATGGAGCGATGCTGTAACGCAGAAAGTAACAGACAATCTTTGTTATCCTTCCTCCTCACACAACACCACGTTTATCTTGTCACTTATCTTCTGTACATTCTTCTAAGTTTGATTGTTGAGTATTTTTTTTTATATTCATTATAAACTTACCCCCTATCTATGGATTCCACACGCTTAGGCTTGAGTTCTGCACTCTACCTATTCCTACTGGTTACATCGTTGAGGTAGAGAACTGGTTCCGTGCCTCCCTTCTTACCGTTCTCAAAACCTACATTTTGAGTACAGTTTATGCTGGTTTCTAACTCTCCAATCAATCAATCTAACCTTTAACCTAGCCCTAAAAATGCCTAAAATTCCTTAAACGTCATTGTCCATCATAGATGGTAGAAAGAAACTATCATAATTTATCTTAATTTATGATTTGTTCGAATCTTTAACGGTAATTTTTCACTTCAACAAGTTAAGATTTTTATGCTAGTTGTTTGAATATTTGGTATATATTTGGTCTAAAGTTCACCAGAAAGAAATGTATTGTTCAATAAAAAATCAAACTCACAGATCAGTAGGTATAATTACTGCAATATTTGAATCAATGGTCGTACGTCATTGAATTGTTCTTTAGTCTGCATCTACCTGCTGGTTTTGCTTAATTGATCAGTAAATTGAATAGTACTCAAGTATTATTATCAGTGTTGCCATACTTGGTACAATTGTACCAAATTCAGCCCTTTCTGTCATTCATCGGCCCGTTGGTACCACGCTGGCATTTTCAGCCCCTTTTGTGAAAAAGTTGGTACAATTCTACCCGGCTCAGCACCATTTAAGAAATACTTGTCACATTTTCAAAAAAATGTCAGTAAGACTTTTCCTACATTTCACTTTACTCATACTAGTGTTGGACTCTTTAAAAAATGCTGTTGAACATTCATTCAGTGGCGTTGTATCGCATAACGCTACGAACTTTGTTTTGAATATTCGTAATTCAAACTACACTGGGAAACAACGCTGCATGGGCGCATCCGGGCCGCGCATGAAGGAGACGAGAAATTCCAGCTTGAAATATTAATAATAATAATAAAAAAAAGCAGCACATACACGTTGAATCAAGTGTTGAATATTTTGAAGACGACCAGAGGTGCTCTAGTAAGTATAATTTATGTGTCGTTGCAAAGATTCTACCACCAAGTTTGTCCGGGTCCTTCTATTTGGTTGTTTTTAAAAAGTAATTTTTAAAAAGAGCACTTTCTTGATTTAGACTCTTGGAAGAGGGGGGGGGGGAAGTATTCTAGAATTTTACCTCTTTTAGTTTCGTGTTATAGAGCCATATATAGCACACTGGTATAAAATAATGAATTCCGCCCTTTTTGTTTCAATTTGGTACTATTTTTCAGCCCACTTCAGCGCTAGGACTGTGGCAACGCTGATTATTATTATTGTGTAAAAAGAAATTAGTTTTATTCACTTGCCTGCGGAAAGTTTGTAAAGTCTAAACTTTTTGTAACAAATGTGTGTATGACGAAAAATTCTTCTTTATACGACTGTGTATGAACATATTCTACTTATTTCTACAAACTAAAATTCCGTAACCTAAAATCTGAAAGTATAATGTTGCACGTGAGAATTATATCACGTAGTTGTGGTACATCTCAGCACTTATTTTCATATAAATACGTATGATCATGTATTCTAAACGAAGAATTTTGAAGTCATAAGACGCCAACGGCTACAGACATTAGCGTCTACAAGAACCTTAAGTAGTCTCCAGACTTAAGTCTGATCGACACGTATTTCAATCCACTCCCTACTCATTAACCTATGCTAACAATCACTGGGGTATCTTCAATGAACGCAGTTGCTACAGTGATCAATCAACAATAGTATTTAAGAAGTAGAAGTGTTCGTCTACTCAACACCATCAAAAATTAAATAGAGGAATTTAACCTGACAAATCATAAAGACAACATTCTTGTCTGAAATGAATGTGCACAGATAAGTATCATCCCTCGTCTAACGCGTCATTCTGTCTTCAATCAGTGCGTTTTGATAACTCACATACACATAAAAGGAGACCAAGAATACAACTCTATGTTACATTTAAAATATGCCAAATTAATGCTTATTTTTACATCAATCATTTTTATGTACATAGATCTAGGTAATAAGAAATTACCGACATTTGTCCGGTAATTGAAGACTCAGTTGTATACTCCCTCGTACAGGGGATATACTACACTCCTTAAGAGGACTCGCAATGACTCTGTGTTACAGTGCTCTCCTCGGTTACGAGAGATATATCTCAGCTCGTGCCAGGTAAACCTTTTGGTGGACAAACATTGTGTGCGTGTGTTTTCTCTGGGTTCTCCCGTTTCCTCTCACTTTCTTCATTCCACCATTTTCTAATTTTCATCCTCACCGTCTACTTTAGCTTCGCTGCAAAATCATAGTGCATTAAAGTAGAAATTTTACTTCCTTAAGAGTAGCACAGGATGTAGTCTCAATATTAGTAGAGCTGTGTTGTAACCAAATAATTGTTGTTCCAGAACTTTGTGAGAACTGTGTTGGTTTGATTCTCACTGAAGACTCCTATTTTTTTATATCACTTTCAAAGGCGTATTTCATATAGCCGTATGATCTCGTAAGGTTTCTCCGGAGAGACTTCCAATAAGTCTATGCAGATGATGGAAGTAATACAGAGAAAATTCTGATAACTCACTATGCGCACGATCAAACACGTCCTCCGGGGGAATTTCCAAGCTCCAGGGGACTTATGGATGTATCAGATGAATCTTTTCCCGGTAACGCTCTCGCCTTTGATGCGAGCGGTCCTGGGTTCGATTCCTTGTTTGGGAATTCGCTCGAAAAAGTGTGAATTTTTTTTCAGGCCAGCCATCTTGAATGAGGGTTTTCCTCATTCACATCAGGCAAATGCCGGGGTGATACCTAACATAGGTCCCAAGCCGATTCCTTTCTTTCCTTTACCCGGATAGTGTCATCCCTCAAACGTGAAGGGCTAAATGTCCATAGATGGCGAAAGCCCAAAAATCTATATCCTAAATCCTACTCTTTCTTCTTAACAGATACTTGAAAGATTAATAAGAATCACAGGCAGGAAAGGTGGGACAGCTGATAAGAGTTTGACACTGTATCGGAGACACCAATCTATTAGGCACAGTCCTCAGCGGGGTGTTCTACCATTACTGGCAGAACACTTGCTGCAAAGTAAAAACGATATAGCCATTTTCTGCTTTAATCCAATCCATCAATTGTAACCTCTTTTGCTTGTTCTCTCTTTCCTGCTACCGTACCTTCTAGCATGTCCCTCATGATATAGTTTCCTTCTCAATCTCCCAACCAATTTCTCTTCGCTTTCTTCTTACTTGTATCTAAAAGAGTTATTTTTCTTCTTTTACTATTCCTGACATTTCCTCGTTTCTTTTCCGTTTCTCAATTAATTATCTCTTCTTTTCTTCTTATTCTTATTTCAAAAGCCTTATCTTTTCTTACCGCTTCTGTGTATGTCCTTGTTTCGAATCCGGCCCGAACCGCACAATAGTCTACGTGAAAAACGTTTGAATCTATTTTTTCTTCAAGGATACACAAACTATTCCTAAAACACTATTTTCTTCCTGAATGTTTCTTTTCCCATCTCTATCGTTGCTTTTTAAAACTACGTTTACACTATATGTTCACTGGCGTGCTTAAAACCCATCAAATCCACTGTCAATTTCTTGTTTGCTTCAAACCACTGCAATGACAGCGTATAATATATATATATATATATATATATATATATATATATATACATTCCATATGTTGCTGACTGTGTTTTCTGAAAGATGTGAGTAGCAGACTATAAATAACAGATAAATAATAACTAGTTAATTCGCATAATGATAATGCTAACATTAACGCTTGGCAACTCAGCACATTATCATGATGGGTTCACAAGCTTGAGGATTACAATTTATTTTTACACATCAAATAAAGCCAGTCTGTTTTCCAATTAAAAACAGAAATGTTATTTTAACTCTGACATACTTTTCAGTACAGATGGCGTCTTTTCTTTGCAAAAGAGTGCGGCCAACAAAGCATTAGCCTGGAGCCCCAATTTCATCTCCCCATACATTTGCCCGAACTGGAGCTTCCGACGTGTAGAACACGACTGTGAAGGAACCAGAGTGGTCAGATCGACCGTTCCTGCGTTATCGCGTTCCAAATGTGTGGGATGCCATGAGATGGCGCCAGTATCGAGACCGCCTTTTCACATCCCGAGGGCATTTGTATAAAGTGTGAAGCTAACACATTATATCGGTCACAGACATAACTCCGTATAGTATTAAACGCGTTGATCAAGCTCGTTGTTTCTACCTTGGCGTTCAAATTGATTTCAGCCACTTCGACGTTGCGGAGTCCATTCTGGTTAAGGCAAAAATGAAATAAAGATATCGCAATCAAACCGAGAGCTACATGTTTGTGCTGACGGACAAGGCAAAGGCAGGTAGAGAGGCAATCCCTGCCTACAAATGTACGTGCGAGTCTGGAGTACGTACAGTAGGATATTGTTCACACGTGGCCACCATTATTTGGTACTTCTCTTACAGCCACAATCATAAGTTTGTTATGCCCATCGTCGATTGTTCTACGTTTCCCTTTGCATTGAAAATGCTTCCTATAATGACGATGTTTCTGATTGAGTTTCATAAACTAAAGTGCCACGTCGATCTTAACCTCGATACTGGCTCCATCTCGTGGCATCCTACACCTTTGGAACGCGATATCTCAGGAATGGTGTATCTGACCACTCTGGTTGCTTCACAGGCGTATTCTACGGTTAGGAAACTATCGATTGAGATCAAGTTCGGGCAAATACATGGGGATATGAATTTGAAGCTAAACTTGGCCGCACTCTTTCGTGAACAAAATACCAGAAGATTCCACTCTTTTCAGCAAAATGGCTCCAGGTCAACAATATATATATTCTCTATGTCAGTGCTTCAGATCCCTATAAAATTTCCAAGGATTTAATACATCAATACACTTTTATTTGTATATATCTGTGACGGGTGGTGCACACCATATTTTCAGTACTTATACACTACTCTATTAAAATATTATTTGAAATTTCTTCTGTAAATCTATGGATCGATATAGTAAAACTGCACCGTAAATAGTGTTTAATACAGTTCTCTTTCGTATGTATTAACTTACTTTAACCGTCGTATAGCACTTGTAATGATTTGAGACTAGGGACCCTACAATTGTAAGTATAAAATACGCACTTAATATACGAGTTACGACTTGGCTGCCTACATAAATAAATTTCATAATTATCAGTCTTCCTTTGTGAATTAACAGATTTTACCTATAAATTTTACAAAAAAGTGGCGCCCATAATATTAATCTGCACCATGATTTCGCTTCATTAACTGTACTCATTAACCCTAGAATAGCATTGGTGGTAAAACTTTAGACAAGGGCTGATATTTAGTTTCGCTGCAGACTTTTGCACTTGTTTAGGTGGCTTTTACTTCTTTAGTACTTGCAGCACCAATCTGAGTGTCAATATATGATTAATTAAAAGGTTTGGTGTAGCAAAATTTCTTTATATAAGATTATTTACTCTGTCTATCTGTCCGTCTGTCTCGAAGACAAAAAAAATTCAAGAACTACTTAATGGGTTACTATCAACTTTTGCCAGGGTAGAGAGGGTCAAAATTTAGGACCGAGTTGGTTGATGAAGTGATATTCAAACTAGACGAGTAGAACTCAAATATTTCAGGTTTTTATACCATTGATCACTATAGAACAAAAAACGGTAATAGACAGCGAAAATCGGTTTCCTACAATCGATTTCATCTTAACCCTTAACTCTCTATTAAAACCGGAAGTGATAGAAATAGACTAAAATATTGATCTCCATAGAGCCCAAATGAAAATTTTTCTTCCAGTGTAACGTCCTATATGTTTATGCCCTGCGTGTTAAGGAAGGCTATTATTAAGGCAAGTGAATGACGATGGAAAAATTGGTAGAATGTTAATGTGGGAGGAAACAGAATTACCTCGAGAAAACCAACGGAGACAATGTTGTTCACCGCAAACTGACTTGGCTGGGGATTGAATCAGGGACCTCACGCAGCGGAGGTAAGGGCTCTGCTACTGAGCCACGTGCCCTCTAGAGCAAAAATGAAAAAGAGATAGCGAGAAGCGGACTTTTTAGTATCGATTTACCATTCTAAGAATAGGTACCATCTTCACTTTTAACTCCATCTTCAAACCGGAAGTGGTAGTAATTAGTCACTTCCAGTTTTGATGTTGATCATTAGAGAACAGAAACGGTAATACATGGTGGGTAGCGATTTCCTGCAACCACTTAGTGCCCCAATAATATAATCCAGCTCCACTCTAATTTTTCTACTAAAATCTGAAGTGGTAGAAATTTAATATCACTTCCGGTCTCAATATTAATTGAGAATACATCATGTCATACTAACCAGCATCCTTCTTGTGATGTACACGTGACATTGTTACTTGTTTTATATATGGATGGTCAATGTGGCGATATTATAGTAATTTTTTCATCAAATCATCAAATCTAAGTAGACTTATTCTTTTCGAGATAATTTGTATTGGTTGTATATTTTCCAGATATACGAGACGCGCTTATAATATGTATATTTTCTGACTTTATTGTATCTTATTTAGCATCTGAACCCTGCTGTTGTCCCTTTCTAGATGGAAATTCTGAGTCACAAAATGTCCTTAAAAAAAGGAAAACAATTGAAGGCGATGATCAGAATTATTCACGACAACATGTACTACTTCAAGTTCGGCTATTCAGAATCAACGGGAAACAAGACTGTGTATCAATTTTGCCATTATTGTAAACATCGTGTATGACAGCGGGAAGTCAATATGCGCTGAACTTACTTGTTCAGCGATTTACTACTATTTAAAATAAAGACTACAAGATAGTGAACATAGCACAGAATTACGCACAGAACAAAATTGAGTTGTTCAGTTTCAGAACGGCTCTTGTCCATTTATATCAAATCCCAGAAAACTGAGAAAACTGCAGGATCGATGCGTTTTGTAACAACTGGGAATAGGAATATTTTAAGAGTGAATTATCAAGTTTTTTCACATGAACACACTAAAGTATTTCCAGTTCTACAAAACATGCAGCCCCTACATTTGTTCTAAGCTTTCCGGGATTTGATGTAAATGGACAAAAGCTGTTTTGCAACTTTACGACTCAATTGCCCGATTTGAACGAACTTGCACAGGTTGGACAACACGATAATATAAGTGTTTTGTGTGTACGAGTACGTTAGACCCTGGGATCAAATTAGAGGTTGTTCGCACAGACGTCATTGTCTTTCCGTACTACAATTAAGTTTAATTATATGTTAAATATTCTAATTATTGGGGCCGCGGTGGCTCAGTGGTAGAGCGTTCATATCTGGTGCATGTGGTCTCTGGTTCGATTCCAGCTCGCGCCAAGTGAGTTTCGTGGTGGACACATACCATGTGCGTGAGTTTTCTAAGGTTCTCCCGTATCCTCCCACTTTCTTCATTCCACCATTTTATTCATTTCTCATCATCACCGTGTCCTTTAGCCAAGCCGGCATAATCGTGAGACATAAAACTGAAAGATTTCATTTCATTTTTTCCCCATAATCATTCATTTTCTAAAATCATCTAGTGGAGTTCTGGAGGGATTTTTGGAGCCTTGATCTGGTGGGCAATTTTAATGACTTAGTCGTAACAATTTTGGTTGGTTGGATTTGGAGTTTAGCGTTCCTTTCAGCCCCGAGACTATATTAGACATAAACCTACAGTTGAAGATGGAATCCGAATCACAGTAATGAAACCTGGGCCTCCATGCACCAGAGGCGCACGTTCTATCCACGTACTAGACCAGCAGGGACAGTGGTAACACTCTCATTATATTCTGAGTACCATCAGCAGGATTTTCTTTAATGGGTTGTAGACTTAAATACACGATAAGAGCAAATAATATAATTTAACATGTTTTATTTAATTATTTAAACAACTTACATAATACATAGAATAAAATAATTAATACTTTTATGATTAATTAAATAGCACAAACGAAATTGTGTTCTTCTACTCTTCTTGTGGTACATGTGATCCTACCGCACGGAAGCCATTCTCATCAGCTGAATATTGTAAGGCTACTGGAATACCTTCTGGGCTTACATATCTATAGGCCCCTTCTTCCACTAGGACATACCCAGGGCCATCTCGGTTAGGATGCAAAATTCCATATTTTGATACGCTAGTTCCATCACCTGTAGTGTAACTGTAAAGGAAGACAAACAGAGAATATGTAGTTTCATAATTATATATAAAAAATATAAAACACCCAAGTTGTGAATAAACATGCACATTGGATTGTCATATGTAAAAGAGTACATTCATTTAACTCTTAACGATGCATGCCCTTTGAACGGTGTGACACTTTCAACCCTAAGCGAATTCCAAAACTTTAAATTCAAGAATCTCTTTCCCTAACAAACATAAACACACTAAAAGCAGTGATTGTATTTTACATTGATATATATGTATTCGTAAGTTCCAATGAGTTTTGCATCTAGGTATTATTTTTGCTTTTAATTTAGCACATCTTCTCTGAAATTAAAAGTAGCAAGGATGGAGCTATTTGCTTTTAGTCAGTTCTCAGTGTACAGTCATGTCCAAAATGATAGTCGCATATCTATAACTGTCTACTTGTAAAATATAATTTGATAATGATTTTGCATGGTATTTTTAATACTGATACTATGTGTATAATCGGGAAATGTGTGTTTGTGGTAAATTTCATAGGAAAATAATTATAAAACGAAAATTATGGTGAGTAAAACAAAATGTTGCTAAATAAACAAAAATAATTATTTTCGTTTTATTGTTCTTATTTAGTGCTCACTTGACATGGAATTTGCCACATACATGTTTTTCCCGATTATACACATACTAACATTATAAGATATATCGGGCGAATTTGTTATCAAATTTTATTCCTACAACAACACATTTATAGACATGCGATAATAATTTTGGACATGAGTGTACCTTATAATGCAGGAAACACATTCATTCCAGTAGAAGTTTTCAGTTTTCATGTGTTATTTAATGAGAAAATTCTCCGTTGGTAACACTTTTTTTTTTTATGAACAGTTGATTTCCACTCACCAAACAAAATAAATAGGAAAAAGACACACTTCCAGTGGCAGATCTAGCCCAGGACCTAGCCCAGTCTTTTGAGTCTCAAAAATAATTAAAGGAATTATTTATACATTTTTGAAAGTTTATGGTATATTTATGATAAACCTATCATAATTTGGGTTTCGGCTGCGCCCACCAGTTTTTACCTTCTAGATCTACCACTGCACATTTGCACTCAGATACGTTGGAGATTAAGGACTGAAACAGTGATGGAAAAAGGAAAACAAACCAAAACGATACGACAACCCTTTCTCTTCCTACACTTTCCTCAAGCTCTCTCTGTTCCTCACAGACTCCCGTAACCTACAGCTTCACATAATCCCCGAAATCTCATAAAGAAGAAAAAACCTAACTCATTATTACAATTAAGAATTTTAGTTTACAGCAAAATTTTGGTTTAAAAGGTGTTCCTTGTTTAATTCGTACAGGAATAAAACGCGGAAAAGTAGCCAAATAGAAATAAGTGCAAAAGTGTGATGATGTTGAGAAAAGTGCTTGCATTCGAAAAAGAACAAAGAGGTTTAATTAAAACACAGTTAAGAGTGTTAATGTAATATTTTAATTGCAAGTCAAGCTAATTTTGGTCATTTGAATAGCAAAGAATAAATAAATAAACAAAATAAGGTCCAGTATCTAAAATTGATAACTTTACTCATAGCAAAAACTTAATATTTGTGGCACTAAAATAAACTTCTACCTTAACTACTTGTCTCAGCTTTTTAAGAATTAACTTGGTTTTAACCGTTTTGTTTTTTTAGCATGTTTGACTGTTAAATGGAAAGTTTCACATGCTGCAAACACCAGTGATTCATCAGTTACTGTACTGATTCTTTTTTTTTTTTTTTTTTTTTTTGCGAAAAAGATTTAATGTTCTTCAAATACATAATTGTTTATATTGTATATAAATCTTCATATAACTGTTAAATAGCTGTATTTAATTCTAACGTATGTAACCCTATTACGTATTACGATTTATTTAATTCGAATTGCGGAACAACTGCTTAAAACTTCCAAAGCAACAAGGGATTTAGCCTATACTCCTCCTTCGTTCTACACAACACCCATAAATTTATTTACACTATTTAAGAATATCTGTAACAACATTTATTGGGAAAACTAGTGTTGAAAGGTATTGATCGTGCTTAAGTGGAATGTTAATATTAAATTACTCTGATCGTAATATTAAAAATAATATTACAATAACAAATATTAGTAATTGGATAATACTAACAGACGACCTAAATCAGGATCACCGTCTTAAATATTTACTTAAAGACAGTGTTTATCCAGCTTTTCAGTCAATAGATTTAGAGATATCATGGATACCTATAGTGAGCTAAATGTTTTCCTAGTGCAATTTTGTCTGTAGTGTTTACACTTTTCAATATCAATATATGTTCAATATCAATCCTGTAAGAATATTTAAAGGTACTTACCTTAGAGAAAATTGTCCTGCATCATCTCGTATTTCTGTTTGGCTAATAATAGGAACTGGTGGTCTTCCGCCGACTACTCCTGGTGGACCGTATGTTTCAATAATGACTGGTGGAGATACAGGCTCAGGTGGACCATATACTACTGGCGGTTGTGGAGGTGGTGGCGGAGGAGGGGGAGGTGGTGGTGGACCATAGGTCGGTACTGGTTCTGGATATGGTTCAGGATATGGTTCTGGCACTATTGGGATAACTGGCACGGGTACTGGTTCAGGGTAAGGTTCCGGGTATGGTTCAGGTGGACCATAAGTTGGTGGTGGTGGCGGAGGAGGAGGAGGAGGTGGCGGTGGTGGTGGTGGTAGAGGTGGACCGTATGTTGGTACTGGTTCTGGATATGGTTCAGGATATGGTTCTGGCACTACTGGGATAACTGGCACAGGTACTGGTTCAGGGTAAGGTTCTGGGTATGGTTCAGGTGGACCATAAGTTGGTGGTGGTGGTGGTGGAGGTGGAGGAGGAGGAGGTGGTGGTGGTGGTGGTAGAGGTGGACCGTATGTTGGTACTGGTTCTGGATATGGTTCAGGATATGGTTCTGGCACTACTGGGATAATTGGCACAGGCACTGGTTCAGGGTAAGGTTCTGGGTATGGTTCAGGTGGACCATAAGTTGGTGGTGGTGGTGGCGGAGGAGGAGGAGGAGGTGGTGGTGGTGGTGGTGGTGGTGGTGGTAGAGGTGGACCGTACGTCGGTACTGGCTCTGGATATGGTTGTGGCACAGGTACTGGGACAAATGGCACAGGTACTGGTTCAGGAACTACTACTGGAATCGGTTGAGGAACTCCATAAACTGGTGGTGGTGGTGGAAGTGGAGAAAGAGGTACAGGAGGTGCTCCATAAACTGAGGGTGGTGGAAGCCCATAACCTTCTGATGGTACGTCAGGAGTTGATATAATGATTGTGTCTTCTCTTGGTAAGGCCAACACAGGAGGTGGAACAACATTTAATGGAGACGCTAAGCCTGGAGGTTGATATCTTGCTCTAGGAATGCCGGGAGCGACGATTCTGTTAACCAAAACTGGAGCATCACCAAAAACTAGGGTTGCCAACCCCAACAATATAAATATCTGTGAAACAAAGAAAAAAATTTTGAACATAAATCAGATTTGTTGTTCTGCATAATAAAAGTTCAACGGACCGATCGCTTCAAAAGTAAATAAACTAAATAAACTGGACTTGATTTAAATAATAAACATGCTTTTTCTCTTGTAAAACGTAAATAAATAAAATCAATTCTCTCTGTAATATATCACATTGATAAACAATAAACAACAAGGTTAATTGCATTGTTCACAGTTTCCTGTCTGTACTTCACCCAGTTCCCTTGGCTTGGCTGTCCTGTCCTCCGATTACTACGCGGGCTAGCCTAAATGAAAAGTATCTTCGACTTCAGTATGGAGGACGGAGTTCGACCTTTGGCAAGATCTTGTGTTTTAGATCCACCGTATGCAATATATTCACGTTGTATATTGTATAATCTTGATACTGAATAACGAGACTAACTAGAAAACAAACTGATTGTGTCGAGAAACCCACACACACGTGAAAGCCATAATAATTTTTAACGCCCATTTAGCACCAGTGGCAATAATCGAGTGATGAGGCTTTAGGCATCAAATCGCAGAGCACAATTAATTGTGTGTTCGAGGCTCACTAAACAGTATATAACTGTCCTTAAAGTATCTGTGTGTCGTATTAGATTAAATAAGATTAATTAGATAACCACGGGGAGAAGTGTACCGGTTGAGGCTATTTTTTTTTTTAAAGAAATAGGAGCCAGCGCGCATGCTTTCGCTGTAAGTAGTCCAGGGTTCGACTTCCTGTGGGCACAGTTGCTTCGAATACAACTACATCAGGTCACGTATTATACTGCTTGGGTGGACAAAACGGATCAACAACTCTAATTAACGAATTAACCACGCAATCACGCAAACGCAATCAATAAATATATTTAAAAAAATATTTTTTTTAAAAAAAATATATTTCATTATAAATACTGAAGCTAGCATCACGCGTTAGTCATGCTCTTAATACAAAGCTAAAAACGATTCTTTATAAGATCGTTCATTTTTATCGGTGACAATTATGGACTCTATACTCAAAATAGTCACTATGTTCTTTACCTGACCTTCACCCAATGTTGTGATCCTTAATTTTAAAATTTCTTTCTATTTTGGACAAAGGGGCACGGTGGCTCAGTGGTAGAGCGTTTATCTTTGTTGCGGGGGTCCCTGGTTCGATCCCCGGCCAGATAAGTTTGTGGTGGACATCATTGTATAAGTCGGTTTTCTCGGGGTACTACCGTTTCCTACTATATTCTCATTCCACCAATTATTCCATTATCATTCAGTTGCCTTAATCATCGTCTCCCTTAGAATCATGTGGATAATCGTGGGGCGTTAAACTGAGATTTTTCATTTTTTTTTTCAATTGTTGGTAAGCTTTAACTTCGAAAATATGCATGTCAGCATCCAGCTTTATATATATATTAATCTTATCGTATAGTGAACAATTTCCCGAGGTTTCTTGCTGTTAATTATCTATGCATTCTATTTAAAAGAACTAGTCATTTAGCGGCGTTAAATGACTATTCTATTTTTGTCTTTTAGCACATTGGTTCATACGGGGAACCAAATTTATTTTGTTTTAGTTAAACTGTAATTTTAATGGTTTATTTACTGATATCTTCTTTAAATATTTTGGAATGTCCCTTTACTTCTTGAAGATTAAATTTTATTGAGTATTCATAATGGTGAGGTGATTTCGAGTTTAACGTCCCGTTCAGCAGCGAGGCTATATGAGACGTGGACCTATTGGTTAACGTGGGATCCGAACCACATGAGCTGCCCCCGCCGGGAATCGAACCCAGGCCTCCCACGCCAAAGACGCGTACGCTAACCGCTTAGCTACGAAGGAGCTCAGAGTATTCATAATGTTAATATTTAATAATGAAATTTAATTAAGTAATTTTTTAAATTTATGTATAATGTAATTCACTTTGAAAAGACAAGGAACATTTAATTAGCTCTGAAGAATAAGTAGATAATAATTACATAATTATTTCCCAGTTTATTTAAAAGAAAATAGGAAAATATTTCCTCATATAAGTCAACGGGGTAAAAAAAATATATGGTCATGTATTGAAGACCATTAAGCACAAAATAGAAATATTGTTAAGTTTGACATACAGGAATGGAACAGAGTGAATGCGGGGGTGTACGGAGTGTATACACCTAATATTTTTATATTTCTTTGGTTGCTCATTTTAAAACATTAGCCGCGCGTTGCGTAGTCGAAAACGTTCTTGTCTTTGGATCCCGGGCTCGATACCCAGTAGAGACCCTCGGTTGAAATAATGTAACAGCTTTTTGGGATTTTTCTAATTTACAACAGGTAAATACCGAGATACAAGTTCCAGACCGCTTCCTTCCTTACCCCCCCCCCTTCCTTCCGGATAGTGTGCTAACTGAGGGACATCATCCCTTGAGACTGGCTTTCAATCGTAAATCCCCGTAATAACCAAAAGTAGTATAAATGAATAGGCCTAACCGTTTTAAACAAGAAAAGTAATATAAGAGTAGGGTACACGCTATATTTTTTTAAAAAAATATCGAGCGTATACGTACTAAATTTCTAACACTGTGTTCATATGTATCTAATTTCGGTTTAGAATCTATCCGAAATAATGATAGAAGTATGTCATTCTTAATTCACTCATTTACGAACTTATCTACATAGAACTGAAAAGATATCCAGGTGTTTGCTTCATTTAACTACCATCCATTTACGTATCTCTTACAGAAGCGCATCGTATTACACTTTAAAACAAACATTTAGTGTCAAATTTTCATACGCGTGTAATGCAATGTTGGAATAAATAAAATCTATGTTGGTATAAAGCAGTGCAGAACACTGAGACTTGTAGCTGAGACCAAACAAAATAAATTGATTCAATTACTGACTCATTTTTAATTATATCTTTGTCAGCAGCGAGGTTATAAAGGACAAAATCTATAGTTGAAAGTAAGATCTAAACCACCGTAGTGCATTGGATGCTTTCTTACCGAGAAGTGAACCCGGAATTTTAAGCACTGTAATTCATGCAACCTAGCCGCTAAATAAGGAAAGAGAGCTCAAACAAAATAGAATAAATTATTCAAAATTAAGAGTTAAATACCTGCTTTATCTTTATTTTATTTTATTTTATTTTTAGCCCATTGATTTAAATAATAGAAAAGTATTGATCTTTTGTTTATGAATTAAGTGATTTTGATTTGACTGATTTTTTCTTCGGAATCTATTTAGCTTTTAACTATTAACGTGGACTCACGTCACAGCCTATATATTTTTAATATTCCTATGTGTAAAAATTTGGCAACACTGTTATCTTTCTACCTACGGTCTCTTTCGTTTTTCTTCTTTCAAGCATTAAAAGCTCCCTTGTTGATTGTCAGGAGCGCACTCACGGGAGGTTGAGGTCCACTGGGTTCGGACTCCCCCTTCCCCAAAAATATATTCCTAATCCAACATACATTTGTACACTTTTTCAACAAAACTATACTTGTTTAACAAAGAAGAAGTAAGCATCAAAATTTGAACTTAAACTTCATTTGTATTCTTTCCCTTTTAAAAATCTAGTTTTTTTTTT
This sequence comes from Thermobia domestica, assembly GCF_964235325.1. NCBI lineage: Eukaryota > Metazoa > Arthropoda > Insecta > Zygentoma > Lepismatidae > Thermobia > Thermobia domestica. The sequence continues at coordinate 268,746,187 of NC_137458.1, read as the reverse complement.
TTTTTTTTTTTTTTTTGAAATATAGGTGGAAGTATTTTACAATTACTTATCGTGTTTTTGGGTGCAGAATAATACCCGTTCAATACTATACAAACGTAGTGGCTTTAGTATTGGATTCAATGAAAAGACGATAAGTAATTGTAAAATACTTCCACCTATATTTTTAGGGGAGAAATGATAGAACTAGAATGTATATATAGGAGAAAGAGTACAAATGAAATGTACGATCAAATTTTCGTTACATCAATCATTTCTCTGTTAAACAATTATAGTTTTATTCAACACAATTTAAAAATGATTTCCTTTTCTAAACTTTTATATTGAATAAATACGTTTTAGTACATTTTATATGTTCGCAAGAGTGAATAACACATAGACATATATTATACTTCCACGTTAATACTTGTGTAAATATTTCCATGTTAATGAAGAAGAGTTAAATAGTTCTATGCCTTGATCTATGAAAATTAGGTTTTGTGATTTTTTAATATTTGCAAATCAAATTAACTATTGTGATTTACAATGTAAATGTTATATATTACAAATTTGCTTTTTTACAGAGCAAGATAAGTTTAATGAAACTTGAAGAAAATATCCGTAAAATTACATCATTAAAATACCTGTACGTTTTAGAAAAAGAAGAAGAAGTAGAAGTTAATTAGCTAAACTACAGAGATTGTGCACTCACTTAACGCCAAATACGTAGCAACAGCGGCGTATTCAGGATTTTGTTTCGGGGGTGCCTATACAAGACACGGGGAAGCAGGAAGGGGAAATTGCCCATCTGGGTTTGAGAATTAAACATATTTTTATTGTCTACTAATATACTAGGAAATAACATAAAACTCGTATGTCGGTGGAGGACCTTAACCTTCCCTCCAGGCAAATCTAAAATGACATTTCTTCAAGCACTCACTGAATATTTGTAATCTCATTTGAACTTCACTGATTTCATTTTAGAAAAAAAAAATGGAAATATTCAGTTTTCGCTGTGTGCGTGAAGAAAAAATATTGAGACAAGTTGAAGCTGAAATATACTGCTCGCAGTTTTAATCGCAAGAATGCAAACTGGTGAATCTTATGTGATATGATACAAACATGTAGCAGTGAATCTAACCATTTATTCTATTCATAGAAGAAAAAGGAATCATTCTCTTGGCCTACATAATTTCCCGGGCTAGTTCTTAACTCCTCTTGATTTTCTTTAATTGAAACATTTACCTTTCATCATAACTAAATATTCCTTTGCAATAATAACTAAAGTCCCGTTATGTTGGTTTCCGTGCAGGTTGGGGTGGAACATCAGTTTCACTTATCGGCTCCTCTTAGTTTTCGTGTTACTGACGACGGCCGACTTCAATCACAACTAACAATGGTCGAAAGTATTATAGGAGAAACGATAGAAAGTAACAACCAAGAAAAAGAAATAGAAGAGTAGAATGGACGAAAGAAAGAAAGAAAGAACGCAGTTCTTACATGAAATGATATTTGAAAAATACAGTATTATTTCTGAACAAAGAACATAAGAAAATGGAAAGTCAATGAAATTCTTATAAACGGTAAGGAGGATTATTGTTGTACGTGGAATGCGAGAAACTAACAAATTTATTTCGGGGGGCTTGAGCCCGATAGCCCCCTAAATACACCACTGCGTAGGAATTTCCCTTTTCTGGATGTATACTGACCTCATAATCTGAATTTAACTAAATACCCTGCTTCTTTATACAGAGTGTTTCAAAATAACACCGACAAAGTTTGGGAGGTGATTCCTAACACCAACATAAGATAAAAAGTACAGACTAACCTGGGTGCAGAAATCTGTTATTTCGGAGTTATAAGATGCCGAAAACTTGAGAAAATGAACTTTAAAGGTCCTTAGCTCCAATACTATGGGACATACCATAGTCGGTTCATGACTTCATTCAGGAACTTTTATATACCCTATCCTAATATCTAAGTTTCAGAATCCTTCGGTACTTCCGCAATAAGCTTTATAGACGCAGTTGGTGAGTACTTCAAATTAAGTCTATATGTCCGTAGCCAAACTCCCTCTATAAAAATTATTGCGTGAGTAAATTAGGATTCTGAAAAATGTATTTTTGGATAGCGTACATATTAGCTTCTAAGTGAAGTCTTGACCCGACTACGGTAGGTGCCATGGTTTGGGAGCTATGGACTTTAAAGTCCATTTTTTCATGTTTTCGACAGCCTATAACTCCGAATGGAAGCATTTGTGCACCCAAAATGGTCTATACTTTTTTGTCTTATCTTGATGTCAGGAATCACCTCCCAAACGTTGTAAGTGTTGTTTTGAAACACCCTGTATATACAGTATAGCAATGTGAAACAGATAATTTATAATACCATCAAATTAATTTGATAATGTAGAAAATATAAATTAGAGCTAATGAATTTTACCGGTGCTTAATATTTATGGATGCAACGAAATTGCAATGTTAAAATTCCAAAATTATTATTATTATTATCTGTATTATTAATATTATATATTATTATGCTTACCTTTGAAGGCATGATTCCACGCCTTGGTCTTGCACTCTGTCAGCGAAGACCTTGTGGCTTAACTATACTTCATATCAACTTAAGCAGGTATATATACTTCCACAAAAGCGACAATTTTCGACGTATTCATAAACATAAACATACACATAAACAGGAACTGTATTCCTGTTACACAACAGCAATAGAGAAATTTTTTTGGCAATGCGGAGGTTTCTCTGGAGATAATTTTAGAAATGTTTAGTGAAAACAAAAGTGTTGTAATAGGCATTTGAAAATTAAACATAGTCATTCCTTTGCAGAAGCTTATTTAGAGAATGTATTAATACGATAAATACTGATAAAATGATTAATTAGCTTTTTAAGTATATTTGTACAGACACACTACAAAGGTCATAAAAACAATTAAATAAGCAATCAATATTCAAGTGGCAACCGTCCCAATAACTACAGTTATTACATGTACGACAATAATTCTTGTAACGGTGGTACATGAAAGCGGAGTTCGATTTCCGGTAAGACAGCACTATTGCGAATTTCACGTTAACCTGTAGGTCCACGCTTCATATACCCTCGGTTTATTTAACGGATATTAAATATACTCAAAACCAATTCACCAAACTAGTAGTAAAAGGAAAAAAATATGTATCTATTATTGACTAAGTAAAAAAGGATCTTTATCAAGCGAGTGTAAGCTGTAACAGTGTAACGGTTTAGCTCCGCAATTAGAAGGTTCGAAACCGATAGCCATCCTATTTCCGGGATTTTACTCACTTCCACCAGGTAAATGGAGATGGTACCTTAAAAATTAGTCCCGTAGTCCTTGTATCAGTCCTTTTCATTGCCTTCCGGTTGCTTTTGGTATTGTTGTCTATTGTTGATAATGGGGGTCACAATGGCTCATGCTTATCTCAGGTGCGTGGGATCCCTGGTTCGATCCCAGGTCAAAGTAAGTTTGTGGTGGACAACACCATGTACCGGGGTTTTCTCGGGTACTCCCTTTTCCTTCCACATTCTCACTCCACCAATTTTTCCACCATCATTCACTTGTCTTAATAATCGTCTGTCTTAGCTAAAGGACATTCTCGTGGGACTTTAAACTGAAATATTTCATTTCATTTCACTTATTGTTAATGTTTGCAATGTAAATTTTTCTCGTAGGTTTTATTTGGATGCTTGTTAATTTTCTCAGTTCAAATTTCCGTACTTACAGAACTGTCTGCAGGCGGGTTTGAGGGTGCAGGTTGCGAGCATGACATCATTTCGTTGCACAGAACTTTTCATTGAAAATGGTACGTTTAATCAAACTGGGCTGTGGTAAATTTAGGGGAGTAGTAAATTTTGGGAATAAGACAAATTTGGAGGAGAATGGTAGAACATGGAATGTTTCGCCCAAGCCGTTGGGGATGGGCCCCCCTGACTAGTTGCTCTTACCTTCCAAGTCTCCAACGCAGAAATCACTCTAATTTTTACCATACCAATAACTACCAAAAGTGGATACAATATTGTATCATTATCATTAGCAAAACATGTCCTCTTATCATTATTCACCTTGGATTATATATATTATAAACTAACTCCATTCTCCGTTCTTCACACGGACAGAATAAATAGATTTATAAAAAGTACTGAAACACCTCTTTCTTAGGATATTCATTTTAATGGAAGCATAACAATAAAATTCCCTAATGTCAGTCCCTCTACACACTACCCATCATACCTTCTCACTCTCATACCAATGGGGGCTGAACTTTTACCCAAAAGTCATCGGGGGCCACTATTTATCTTGGTTTCACAAAAACTGTGTATTGAACACTCAAATCGATCGTTTTCGATTATTTTTACGTTATCTCCCCAACTACCATGTCAAAACTTGTCAATGTAATATCATAAGATCCTTGGGATGTCAAAGGTTCATAATCATGAGAAATATCATTTTAACCGGTTCAGTAGTTATTGCGTGATGAGATTACACACAAACGGACGTTTACTTTTATCATAAAAGCAGAGGCGACTAAAATGAGCCGAAACAGGGTCGGTATTTAATTATAATACTCGATTTACATTTGGAAGACATTGCTCGTACACTTTAACTTAACCAATTGTAAATGAGCTAAATCGATTCCACTTGGTGCCAAATGGGTTTTGTGTTGGACAAATATCATGTGCGTGAGTTTTCTTGGAGTACTTCCGTTTCCTCTAACTTTCTTCATTCTATCATTTTGTTCACTATCATCGCCACAGTATCCTTTAGCCTTGTAGCATTACCATGGAATGATAAACTAAAAAGGGGGGGGGGGAGTTGAAAGTTTAAATCTACCTCTCTCTTAATTTTAGTTAAATTAAGATTAGAAAATATATTTCTCAGAATTCGGCATCTGTGGCTATTTATGGGATGACGTCCGTGAATTCTGCTTCGATCACACTACCCAGGGAAAGGAGAAATAAGAAAGGAAACGGATTGGGACATTTATGCAGGCCCGTACCCAGGGGGGTCTAGGAGGGCCGGGCCCCCCTAAATTTTGGTTGCCCCCCTAAAAGTTTCACGGTAGGCTGGCAAATGAATTATAATATGATGATGAACTATAATATGGTTGGATCGCTCCCCCTAACTTCAGATGGGCCCCCCTACATTTTTGGGCTGGCTACAAGTCTGCCTTTATGTTACCGTTCGTATGGATAAAACCCAGGAACAATCTCACCCACGATTGTTGGCCTGAAAAGATTCTTATATCTTTCCAATTGAGTGTTCCACCGGGAATCGAACCCAGGACCCCTCCCACCAAAGGCGAGATCATTAGCAACTAAGCTACATGGGCCAACTTTAGTTAAAACCAAAATGGAGGTATATTAATGTAACAAGTGAGTTTCGGTTCAGAGTGCGAAAATAATAGACTTCCAAATTATGGGAATTCAATACTTGAACCTGAAGTAGAACATCTTTAACTACTGGTTGCAATAGATTAATAAGATCAAAGATAGAATCTGTTTCTCGGACACTGAATCCATATCAGAAAGTCATTACTCGTTATGCCTTACTGTTTTCGTTCTATGACGTTAAAGGTTGAAATTGGAAATCGCTAATTTGAACCACCTCCGGTTTGAGTATATAGTTAAGGTGGGAGGCATAACCAAATCTTGGGAGGCTGAATCGATTGCAGATAACTGTATCTGGATATATATCTTACCTTTTTTGCTCTACGGAAATTAGTATTGAAATCGGAACTAGTAGTAAATGTCAACCACTTCCGGTTTAGTAGAGGTGTTGCAGGTTGAGATGGAATGTACTCCTGAGACTCGATTGCAGAAAACAGCTTGTCACTGCCTATTACAATTTTTGTTCTATGTCGATAAAATTCGAAACCAAATATGTTAATTTTAAACCACTTCCGGTTTCGATAAATGGGTTAAGGGGCAGATAGAATCGTCTCTTGGGAAGCTTAATCAATTGCGAAAAAAATACCACTCGATATCTCAAACCGTTTTTGCTCTACGAAAATCAGCATTGGAACTAATAAATTTCAAACATTTCCAGTTTCAGTAGAGTGTTGCGTGGTGTGATGATGTATTCTCTTAAGACCCTGAATCAATTTCAGAAAACTGTTTGTCCTTTTATATTACCATTTTTGTTTTATGGCGATAAATGTTGAAACGGGAAATCATTCATTTGAATCACTTCCGGTTTGAATAGAGGGTTACTGGAAAATATGAAACCTATTCTTAGCAAGCTGAATCGATTCCAAGAAACCACATATCGATATCTCTTACAGTTTTTCCTCTATTGCAATCAATATTGATACCAGCGGTAGTAATGAATTTCGGTTTTGGTAGAATTTTGTGGGTCGTAATAATATGTTCTGTTAAGACCCTAAATCAATTACAGAAAACTGTTTGTCGCCATATATTAGAGTTTTGGTTATATGGTGATAAATGTTGAAACCAGAAATCTTTAATTTGAACCACTTCCGGTTTCAATAGAGTTTCAACGGAGAAGATGGAAGCTATTCTTGGAACAATGAATCGATTAGGATAAAACACTTTACGATATATCTTATCGTTTTTGCTCTATGAAAATCAGTATTGAAACAAGTAGCCTAGTAGTAAATGTCAATCAAGACACTGAATCCATTGCAGCAAACAGCTTGGTGACGTGTTAAAGCCGAAAATGGCTCATTTGAACTACTTATGGTTTGAATAGAGGGTTATCTTGGGACAATGAATTGATTGCTGAAAACTAAATATAGATATATCATACCGTTTTTGCCGTGTGGAAATCAGTTTTGAAAGCGGAAGTAATATTAAATTTGAACCACTTCCGGTTTTAGTAGAGTTTGTGGGATTGTCATGGTACACAGCCTTGAGACGCTGATACGTTTCCAAAAAAAACTGCTTCTTGCTATCTGTTCCAGTTTTTCTTCTATGGCTATAAAGGTTGAAACCGAAAATGACTAATTTGAACCACTTCGGCTTTCAATACAAAGTTAATGAAGGAGATGGGACCCATTCTTGGGAAGCTTAATTAATTCCAAAAAAACTGCATCTCGATATCTCTTGCCATGTTTGCTCTGATATCTGTGTTAGACGGACAAAATATTCTCTAAGACTGCCAACATTTATACATAGCATAGTTTGGAAGACTAAAAATAAGATTCGCCCTGCTAGAAGATAAGAAGATGAATGAATTCAACAAGAAAGAGTTCCGTATTTTAATATTTAGTAATTAAACTCCTTTAACATGGGGGGGGGGGGGGTAGGGGCGGCTGTGTTTCAATTGTAGCGTTCTCACTTTTGTATACAAGGGATTTCACAAGGGACGTAACGGTTATACTATTTAGTACTAAAGCCTGTGACAAACATCTTGGCATTTCAGCTGAACGAATAAAACGTAAGCTCTGGCGCGACGTTGCCAAGTGGTAAAGGGAAATGGCTATGGCTAAGCAGACAAACTACAGTGCGATCAGGTGACATAGGATAGACGTGGATGTGTACAAAATAAACGTAGTAATACCGCTGGCCTCTCATTTGCTAGCAGTATTTAAAGGAAATTTGGAGCGTCGCCTTCAAATGCCAAGATGTTTGTCACGCCGTTTAGTATCACGTTCCCTTTTCAGGCTAGAAACTGGATTCTTCTCAGGAAGACAAAGACTTGTCTTGTATAGCAATACTATAGATTTGAAAGGGCTTCGATTCATTCTTTAAATTTTGTAAAATATATTAATCCCGCCGTAACTTAAGAACATAGGCTACTTGTATATCAAAGTTTGTTACGTGTTGAATTCGTACGCAACACCTTAATAGGCAAGAACTTGGTTAGTGACGAGTGATCGCTATCATTTGTTACAATAATCAAAAGCCATTACGAGCTCCTCGTGGCTATATATTTTAATAGCCGAGTGGTTTCGGGCTTTCGGCTTTGAGGAGGGCAGGGGAGCAATTGCCTCCGTGAGATTGAGTAATACAAATATTTTAGTCAATTGTATATTAATATACAAATAAAAAAGCATTAAATTCTTATGTCAGTGGAGAAGTTTGACCCTCTTCCCCCACGCCAACCTTCCAGCAAGATCTGAAATGACGATACTGCCTTTGATCACAAGACACAATCCATCATGGATTTAAGTCCCATTGAAGAGCAACTAACTGTCCTCGATTTTATTTATTTATTTATGTTTGTATTCCTGTCGGCTTGAATTCAGACTATAACATACGCTGAACTAAAGGTTTATACAGAGGAGAGCGTTCTTCCAGTAGAGACTATCTTTATTTTATTTTATTTTTTTAAAATATGGTAAATATAGTTAACATCTTTACCTCGCGAAACCCGCGTTTCATTACCGGTAAGAGCTTCTGTGAGTTCTGGATTCCATAGCAAGCCGTAGGCTTACGTCTCACCAAGCTCCGATGCTGAGGAGGGAGCTTGCAACAACATCCCTTAGTCCATCGAACATTATTGATCTTCAAAAATTTACTTAAATCTTGTACTACACAGAAGGGGCAACATTCTATCGGCTGACACAAGTAAAAAAAAAATTAAAAAGAGAAAAAAATTCGAATTAACCAAGTAAATTGTTGTATAAAGTGCTAAGCTAAAACCGTCTTTTTCAAAAAATTCAAATTTGGACAGAGCTCTTCCTTCATGATACTTATAACCAACAATTTTCGCAAATATAATCATTACGAGGATGAAGACAGTGATATTTTCATTGAAATGCATATCCAGTATAACGATTTGCTGAAGTTGTATCTCTAAAATCCCAGATATGAGTTCACAATTATGGGTAAGTAAACATTTTAGTTTTAGCATTTGTCGAAATTCAATTTCCAAAACAGTGGCGGATCTAGAAGGAAAAAAACTGAGAGCCCCAGCCCAGACTATGATAGATATATCATGACTTTACTATAAACTTTCAAAAATATAGAAATAATAGCGTAGATTATTTTTGTCACTCAAAATAACTGGGGGTCTAGGCACCCGGTCCCAGACTAGATCCGCCATTGCCAAAAGGATTTGTTTTTTTATACTTTAGCATTCATTTTCTATACTGAGGCTACATGAGACATAGCTCTACAGTTTAAGATGGAGTCCGAACAGTTTTCAAGAGGAGAAGAAGGACAAATTTACTTCTCAAAACAAAAAGTCAAAAGAATAAAATTGGAATTACAAGAATTAAACATATATAACTTGACAAATAAACTTTTTTAAAAAAAATCAATGTTATGTGTTTTATTGTTTCTTCGAAATTCAAGTCACAAAAGAAAAAGAGCAAATTACTTCTTAAATCAGTGATTTGAAAATATCTTTCATCCTTTTGTACTATAGTACAATTAAACAATATAATACTGGTCAGCCTGCACAGATGGTTATTAAAATATCACCCTTTCTGAACTTTTTTCTGAACCCAATCAATCTTGGCTAGTGCAGTATTCCAGAACCATAGAAGAACCAAAAACTCAAAAGTTAAAATCTGGTGTAACAAACTTGTATCACCTCTTGTGTTTGAGTTTTCATCCTAATCATCAGCAATATTTCCCAATAGTACTATCAAGTACTCCAGTTGATCATATATTCATTGAACAGTTGTTACTCTGGCACTCCAACGAGTTTCTGATTCTGGCTTCGCTGGTACACCAGCTACAATTTCCAGTTTCTACGTCGAAGAGTTTACATGAAAAATAAACATAGTCAACTTCCACAGTATTGGAAAATGTCACACCTATTGTCCGGTTCAAATCTCTTGACCAGAGCTGGACTTCGGTTTGATAAGGTCCTAAAGATATTGAAGGTAATGGACTCTTTATAAAACGTATGTCTAGCTTTCCGTTGTCAATGACAAATGTTATTTTATTTGTTTGTGTGTGTGTGTGTGTAGTATGCAATATTGTCCATCCAACCTGTTCACGAGCAATGCAGGCACCTTACATACCAGGGTTGAAAAAATAAATACTTTTTTATAAAAAAAAAAATAACGCTTTTTGTTTAAAACGTTTTCAGTGTTTAAAACAAATTACTATGTTTTAAACAAAAAGCACACGTTTAAAATATGCAGGGTGTTAATGAACTACACGAACAAACTTTAAGAAGTGATTCGTCACATCAAAATAAGAAAAAAAGTTCATGTGGACCTATGGCGAAAAGTGCATAGTTTCAGAGCTATGGTTGTCCAAAATCGCGATAAAGCTAAATTTCCGTAGACCCTATTTCGAATTCTAGAAACTGTGGATGGTGGTTCTTATCAGCGTAAAGAAACCACGCATACACAATCCAAAAGTGCATATTTGATCAATTCTCAATAGGTGTAGAGGCTATTCCCTACAGGGTGTAATTCTCAGATATGCTCTCAAGAGAGTTTTCAGATATATCCTGATTTCAAGATGGGTCCAAAGTAGGCAGGAGGTAAGCCTTGACAACAATGGACATTCAATGCTTCAGAGGGAAGGCGGAAGTGTTAGGAACCGGCAACTCCATGTTTCTTTGTGTACGGAATAACGTGTGATGGTAAGTATTTCGTCACGATATATTTCACGTTTTCTTCACTTATAAGCATGAAAAATATATCGCAGTACCGGTATGCGTTTACCCGAATAGGAGAGACCGTGCTTCTGACGATTCTTAACACTTCCGACATTGTGCCAAAAGATACCGTGTTCATTGCTATCAAGCCTTATCGTTTGCCTACATTTGACCGATCATGAAGTCAAAGTATATCTCAAAATTCGGTTGATGGGATGTCTGAAAATTTCACCCAGCCTGGAATATTCTGTACACCCATTGAATATTAATGAAATATGCATTTTTGGATTGCTTATGCGTGACTTCTTTTACGCTGATAAGGACTACCATTCACAGTTTTTCGGATTCGAAATAGGTCCTCCTGAAATTGGGCTTTTTCGAGATTTTGGACAGCCCTAGCTCTGAAACTATGCACTTTTCGCCATAGGTTCATATAAACTTTTTCTCTTATTTTTATGTGAGGAATCACTTCTTAGAGTTTGTCGGTATAGTTCATTAAGACCCTGTATATACGTTTTTACATGCTTTCCGCTGGTGTGCACTTTATGTATGTGGGGTGTATCATAGTGGGGAGGTGAGTAAAGTTCGTTTTTTTCAACAGGTTTTTGGGGGCATTCCCCCTTGGGAGTACACTCATAAATATTGGTATGTGAAGCAATGAAGTTGGTCATGACATGGTAATATCCTGTATTTGTACTTCTTGCTTATGTAGGGGGAGTAGGGAAGGAGCGAAATTGGCCAATTTTTGGATTGTTTTTGACGTAACTGACATTTATTTTTATAACATACATCACTAGCTCACCCTCTAATTAAGCTAGAGAGATTATTTGGTACCAATGTATTTCTGAGAGTTGAAGTTTACCACCAGTATGCATTTTATGTATGTGGGGGTACTACGGCCGAGGGGAGGGTGAAGTTTTTTTTTTCATTTTTTCATAATTTTTTCTCAGGTTTTGGGACGGTTCATTCCCGTTTGGCCTATTCCCGTTTCGGCTACTGACCTTCCAGCAATATACTTGTATGTCATTATCTCAATCTCATCTTAGATGTAGGCCAAAGGTATTCCCGTTTGGCCTATTCCCGTTTTGCCTACACTCACTTAAGGAGGGGTAATTAGTGTTTGAGGGACTTTTACTACAAATATTTATGAAAAAGTTTATTTTTCAACGTCAGCAACAGCTCTGACGTGTTTGACTGTGATTCTAACCAAGTATGTGCTGTGCCACTAGTAGTTCCAGGGGTCACCATTTCAAAAATGCTGTTTTTAAAATGGCTCTTTTGAAAAGGTTAAATTTACTTTTCTGGCATACTTTTTACTACCTAAAAGCAGTCATTGTAAAAAGATTCATTAAAGACTACTTTTCAACGTAAAGAAAAGTAGGAATAAGTAGGATAAGTGGATCCACACTTGTATAAAAAGTACAGTAAAACCTGTCTTCAACGGACCCTTTATTAAACGGAAAACTGTCTTTAACGGAAATATTTCACGGTCCCATGAATTTTGGAGAACAAAACGTGTAAAACTCCCTTCATTAATCGGAAACTGTATTACGCGGACAACGGAAAGAAAAATAAACATTTAATTGGAAATTCGGAGTTCCGGACTACAGCGTTTAGAAGATGTTTAGACATTCTGTGAGACATATACATTACACTGTCTGCGATAAAATGTTCGCTCTTTTGTTAAATATTTCTGGACAGTGTTGACCTTCCCCAACCACTACTCATATTCAGCCCTACAAATTGTCCTTAATCCCCGGAACTTAATCAAGAATCATACGGAATGTCGGAAAGAAGAAAACGATATAGAGGAAGAAGAGGAATACGATACCGAGTTCCAAGAAGAGTCTAATATAAATACATATCAAGATTCTATCAGAAGTTTAAAGGAACTGCAAAAATTTGCCTTACAAAAAATGATTCTGATTCACTTAGTATAATTTCTCAGGCTAAAGTGTATGCGGAAAGTCAAGCAGCCAAGCAGCAATGTACACAGAAAACCCTGCTTGGCTATCAGAAAAATAAAGAAAACGTGTGCATTTGTATTCATTTTAATTTTTTGTGTATTTATTCGTAGAAGAAAGAAGTACTGTAATCGAACAATGTACGTACAGTAATATATTTTCCCAGTATGCCCCTTTATAAGCATGTATTTTTTTTTTTAAGAGGAAAAGTCTACCTCCACTAAGCGGAAACCTGACTTTAACGGAAATTTTTACAAGTCCCGCTCGATTCCGCTAAAAACAGGTTTCACTGTATATGTTTCCTAGTTCACAGTTATCACAATAAATCTAGGAAGGACACGAAATTAAAGACCTAATAATGATTATTCTTGTAAATCTGTCTTACATATTGGTAACATTGTAGATTTTATAAAGGAGATTTGAATTTTCTGAATAGTCTAAGAGTAAAGAGATAGGAGGTTTTAAAATCGTTTTAGGAAGTACCAACTAGAATTATGCTCAATCCATTTCAAATCAACCAATATGGTCGCTAGTTTTTTTTTTTTAACTTTTCTTTTTTACACGAAGTTTACTACAAGAAGTAGTCATCCATTTTTGTTTATGTTTAGATGTTTAGTTAGTTTATGAGGAACCGTCTTGCATAGCTGTTTGAGCTAATTTTGAACTCTATAAAGGTTTGTCCTGTATTTTTTCAATGTTTCTGTCAAAATATTTAAAATATTGAAATAGACAGTTACTATTTCATCTAATACTGTTCTCGTCCATTCAGTTTCCATGCTCGTTATGCACATTAGATAGGGCTCCCATTAACTATCGGACGCTACGACCCTGGATATAATGAAATCTTTACAGAGGAAAAAAAATGAAAGTTAGTTAGTTTTATCTTTTTAAAATTTAATTTCAGAAATTACTATTTTCGTTATTTAAACTATAACATTAAAAAATGTTTTAAATGTATCTATAGTACAGCAGGCTTAAATGTGCACTAAGTATCAAGTAGTACATTTAATTTATTTTAAATTATTTTTGGGTTTGAAATCAATGCCTTTTTTTTTTTTTTTTTTTTTTTTTTTTTTACGACCTCACAGAACAGTTTTAACGGGTGACTAGCTATTCAAGGTCAGTTTCTCGAACTTTACAAGGCTGGTCCCTATTCCTGTGGTTCTGAGAGATGAACCATTATACGCACCAACTGCTCTGCTAGGAAAATTTCTTAATGTAATGTTTCAGCCTTAGTGGTTGATGGAAGTAACTATAGTTTCTCTGTCTGAATGCAGAAATACTTGTAATATTGCAAGTAGAGTAAACTTGAGGCCCGGAAAGAAGGCTTAGGATAGAATGAATGCTGGCTATTGAATTCAATTTTGAATGCTTCGTTCATGTCCAGATTCCTGGATGAGTATCGAACCAAAGGTAGTAGAGGTGAAGTGAACGGAGTTAGTTCTCTCCCTCGTTCTTCCTGTTCGAATAAATTGAGTACCAGTTTCTCTGCATGAAAAGAAATAGAAGTTGTTTTGCTTGGATAGTATTTAACGCGAATCTAGAATAAAGGGCAGAATAGCTCGAACGGGCGCTAATTACTTTCTGGATATCTTTAAACTTCTTTTAGCTAAATTATTAATTTTTGTACCAAATCTCTCATAATGAAGGAATTAGTTTTATAGGGTTGATGAGCCAGGACTTTCAGTCTAGGCATAACGTTTAAAGTGAATATATGTGATAGTAGACAACGACAGGATTTGAACTTTGCTGAATCATTTAAAAATATTATGATAACACATTTAATTTACCTTACTCGTAACCTTAAAAAATAAAATAAAAAAAATCATAAAGTTCAAAAATTTAAGCATACTGAAGTAGAAACTCAAAAACACTTTATAGAGAAGCCAAACTTACTACAGATTAATTAACTAGATTGAGAATTTTAGATAATAAAAGGATTACCATGCATTGTTAATTCTGGAATTTTCTTTGTTGTAAGTTAATTGGTTTAATTTATTATTCCCTAAACTGACTAATTTTCATAGATTTAACTTGAAAATGGTATGGCTGCATTTAGTCGGTATGTTAATATTTTCATTATCTTTATATTGCGTTCCCACCTCAAACACTCAAAAATCCACTAAAACACTAAATATCTCTCGTTGAAGGAGCGTAGGCAAAACGGGAATAGGCAAAACGGGAACACTCGTTTTACTTACAGAGGGCCGCGGTGGCTCAGTGGTAGAGCGTTCTCCTCTGGTGCTTGGGGTCACGGGTTCGATCCCAGCCCCCGCCAAGTGAACTTTGTGGTGGACAAACACCGTGTGCGTGGGTTTTCTCGGGGTTCTTCCGTTTCCTCCCACTTTCTTCATTCCACCATTTCATTCATTACTCATCATCACCGTCTCCTTTAGCCTAACCGGCATAACCATGGGACGTAAAACTCAAAGATTTCATTTCATTTTCGTTTTACTTACAGATAAGATGACATTGAGATAATGATATAAATTGCTGCAAGGTCTGTAGGCGAAACGGGAACGGCTTTGGGACTATTCTTCCCCTTTGCGGTACGGGTACGCCCATAAAAATTGGTATGTGAAGCAATGAAGTAGTCCCTTCATGATACTAACCTGTATGTGTACTTGTTGTGTATAGGGGCGGAGAAGGCAAATTTGACTAATCTGGCAATTTTACATTTATTTTCAGGACTGTTCCATATAAGATAAGATATCTTTCACTGAATTGGTCTAGAAGCATAATTCTTGTTCCTATACATGATGTGTGCAGCAAAACTGATTTGAATATGAACGGTACTATAGTGGGGGAGGGGAGAAAATGTTATATTCAATTATTATTTTTCTCCACATAACATTTTTTGAGAACATTTCCTACATAAAACGAATTCATTATGCTTTGTATTGCAGCAATAGCTACCATTTTTTATATTAGCCACTTTTATATTATTTATAATATTTATATTATTAAGTGATTGCCTTACACATTAGCACATTAGCGTAGGATGACTGCAAGAGTTGCCAGGGTCCGGCAAGGCCTTTTTTAAAATATTTTTTTTATTTATTTTTGTATTTCTTCTTCTTCTAAGAATATGGCGGGAAGTTAGTTCGTTGGAATCTGTTTTCTATACCCTTTTCCAACGGTGTGTGAACCTTGAGTCTGTGATAATTAGGGGGGTCACCAGAGCCCCCAACGTGGGAGTCTATGATTTTCTTAAAATTTCTGGCGGGCGCCTAATTGTGTTTTTATCCTTAGACACTAATCATGGTCGATTGTTGCAGATAGAGATGTATCTTGAAAACTGTTTAGTTAAAATATGTCATTTGCTCCTTGTAGGCTAGTCACTTGCAAGGGCGCCCATGTTGTGGTTTCCAAGGGGAGAGGCAAGTACAAGCGACGTTTCAAATATAGTTTCAAGTTTTGCTGTAACTAATGTAAAAATTCTATTGGGTTTTCGATATTCCCAAGGGGGCGAGCGCCCCACCTTGCCCCCCTGATGGGCGCGCTTGGTCACTTATAGGCTTTCTTTGAGTTGTACTGTATTTGTCATAGTATTTCTTATAGCGTATGATGTGATTATTATTGAAATGATAGTGGCGAAAAAAACACTCAAGTTTTGAATTTGTAAATTTGGATTTCAGAATAGTGTATAGTGTGTTTAACCTTCGTTATTCTTGGTATTTAAGAAATGTTCAAATACTTCAGTTGAATTTCTGTTGGTTTATTTATACGCACATTGTTGTGCAGAATTTCGTTCAGTAATTGTTGTTATAATAATTTAACTTTGCTTGTGATTTATTCGATGCACAAATCCTGCGGAGGTTGAATTGTGTTTTTTAGAAAATTAAATTTGCGTATTCAATCTGATTTTTTAGTTGTTTTAAGCACGTTCAACCACCCTCGAAAAAAAAACACGATTAAAACAAACTGAATAAAGAACAGCCCCGTTTTAAACATGTTTTAAACACTTGTTTTATATATTTTGTTTTAAATATATCAATCCTATTATATACAGAAATGAGTAAACTAGTGGTATTTTAGACAGCTGGTTAGCAAACAGGGCCCCACTCAGTGCCGAATTTAGGTTTGATAGGGCCCTATACTATTGAAAATAATGGGGCTCTTTATATATTTAGCTCTCTTTTTCAGCGAAAACATGTCGCCACTTTTGGGGTTTGAACTATACTACAGAGTAATGTATTGACATAATAGATATCTAAATACGTATGTTTACAAATAAAATATGTATTTTATAAACGTAAATATTGATCAATTTACATTTTATAATCTTACATCATTTACAACACATTGCAAAATTCTTTAGAAACAAACTTTCAGACTCATATTCTAGTCTCTGGAAGTGTGCTATAAAATGAAATAATAAGAGATGTCAATATATTACGCAAACCACTAATAATTATACAGGGCAAATCAAAATGATCGACCCAAGTTGAGAAGTTTATTCTGTGAAATCTGATAAAGATGTGTTAGGGGAGAGGAAGGGAATGACGATCAGTTGGGAATGGCGGCTTCTTATGTGACCCGAGGAGAAGCCAAACTAGTGCTGCTATCTGCCTCTTGTAACAAGGTTTCTTGTGTATTGTCAAGGAAGTTTGTCAGAGAAGACTGAAATCTACAGAGTGTTGAAACTTGTTTTTGTCGATTTTCTTATAAGGATCTGCATATTTCAACTTACAGTAAATACAATTTTAAGTAGTAAGATCTTGAAGTTACTAAGTTTCATAAAATGTTATATTTGTGTCTAATGCATGTCACATAGTTATATTTCAAATAAACCATGTTTTACAGTATGATCAGCTCAGTTTTCAAAATGGTGCAATGTTGGGAATGCCGGTCAACGTGATCGGTTTACCATAATGATGATTGCCATTTTTTACTTTTGGAATACTTCTCCAGCCAAAAGAAGGCTAGATCTAAGATAGATTATACGTGTACTTGAGGTAAACAGGAAACTTTGAAACACAGAACAACACACTAATGGATGGTCTTGCAGTTCGAGACAATTCGTGAGTCATGTCCGTCCAACAGTTGATCGATCATCCGTTTCTGCTTATAGTGGACAACCATTTTACACATACTTCGCTTGAGGTCAACTTTTGTAAAGAAAATCATATTGTTTCGATTTCTATGCCACCACATACATGTCACAGACTGCAGTCTCTGGAAGTCGTGTTTTTCAGTCTTTTGAAGAATGCTAGTCAAGAGTGTGATTTAGAAGTTACGAGACACAAGGGTCAACTCGTTGAGCTTGAAGCTTTCCCGCGGCTGTTCTGTAGGGCTTATGGAATAGCTGAGAGTGTGGCCAAAGGCATGTCTGGGTTCAAAGTGACCGGGATTTGGCTGTTCGACTCCACTATTTTCATACACGAAGACTTTCAATTCCAAGGTTCCAAAGATCGTCAGAATGTCATTGGAAGCCAAGCAACCAGAACGCAGAAAATGAGGAATCACATACACCGTGTCCTTTTGTAGTAAGAGAGTAAGGGTTCTCCATTCAAGATTAACAATCCTCATCTTTATTTGAAGCTACAATTTCACATCAAGACACAGTCACTACATCAACTGTGGCCAAATATTCAGCTCAAGAACCAGCTACTACACAAGCTGAACCTTACACGAGATTTCAAACATGAGAGCGTACGAAACCAAAAGAAAGTATCAAAACCACCATCTGCATCGCCATCCGAAGATAATTGCTCTCCTAAAGATCAATAAGAATGTGTTTTCCACTCATTCTATCTAATTCCTTTGACGTCAAATTCAGGTACACTTCCGAAGAAAATAAGAACTGCCAGAAAACAACATGCCGAAATATTAACGTCTACTCCTAGAAAGACACTGTTGGAAGAAATAAAACGGAAACAAGTTTTAAAAGCAGGAAAACAACAACGTAGACCTAAGCGAAAAACTACACACGTGAGACGATGGGGAATGGAGAAGACCGAATCATCAAAGAAAGATGGCTTAGGGGATGCTAGTATCTGCGACGATAACAGTGATGATGGTGTACCAGTTGATCAGCAAAATGAACTGTGTGTTGTATATGAGGTATTTGAGCATGACGACGTTTTTGGTATCAGTGTATCCTTTGTAGATCATGAGCGCATACCGAGTGTACTGTTGTGGACTCACCACGTATATATAACTGTGACGTATGTTTGAAAAACTTCACTAAGACACTCAGTTGACGTTTTTCAGTGTTTCGATGGTACAGTTTAGCCAAAAAAGAATGAAAAAACATGA
Source organism: Thermobia domestica (assembly GCF_964235325.1). Classification (NCBI taxonomy): domain Eukaryota; kingdom Metazoa; phylum Arthropoda; class Insecta; order Zygentoma; family Lepismatidae; genus Thermobia; species Thermobia domestica. Next base: position 268,727,434 of record NC_137458.1, on the reverse strand, counting down.
AGAGCCTTTTGAAGCTATGTGTGTTTACTAAGCTTGTATTGTGATCGCCATTACCAACTTATGATGAGAATGGCGACCAAAGTAACAACGTTTGAGTTTTTCCATCGTGTTCCCGAACTGAAAGAATGGCCCTCTTTCTATTTTACACACTTATTGTAGAAGAATTGGAGTATGTATTTACAAATTTATTTCAATGTATTTTGCAAATGAAACTGCGTAGCAACCAAGGGCGCCCATCAGGGAGGAAAGGTGGGGCGCTCGACCCCCTCGAGGAAATTGTCCTTCAGAATATCGAAAATCCAATAGAATTTTTACATTAGTTACAACAAATTTTGAAACTATTTTTGAAACGTCGCTGCCCCCCTTGGAAACTACAAGATGGCCGCCTTTGGTAACAACCCACTTTTCTTAGGTGATCCCCATTGCCCACCTCTCCCCTACTTGTTTCATAAGAGCTTTGGTGCATAACAATACAAAATACCGTTTGTTATATGTGCCTCTTATCTTATTTGCTTTCTCTTATTATTTGGAAATTATGTTGCAGCCAGTTTTTGTTTTTAAAATTTTTTTGGGTCCCCTAAGACAGCGGGACCCAAAGCTATAGCTTGTTTAGCTTATACGTAAATCCGGCATTGCTCTTGGCGTATAAGAGCGACGTTGACAATTTCCTTTCTTATACAAGTATACGTGAAACGTTTCTTTTATGAAACACAGATGGGAAAGGAAGTAAACGCTTCAAACCGAGAAGGTGAAAGGATAAACACTCGTTTAGATTGATTTGTGTATAAAAAAGCAATCTCAGAATAAAATAATGAACAACTGTACGTAGAATCATGCTTGAATAAAACCTTAAGAGAGAAAAGACTCATTCACAACTACACTTTCCCGCATACTTTAGAATTACTGCCTGTCTAAAGTTCTTCTTAAGCAATGTAAGAAGTTAAAAGAAATATGCGAATCTCAGGGTCTCGGAATGTTATACAAAGGTTTTTCTCTAATTGTAGATGCTAGAAAGCCGAATGTCCTGCAGAAAGGTATGTAGTAGACTCGGGATTTTGTTGCACGTACAAAAGTTCATGACTAGATAGAATTCTGTAACAAGCTTCAGAAGTTCTATAAAATGTCCAATGTTTCCGTGACTATCCAACTATTTATTTTTCATTTTCAATGGTACTTTCTCTGTAGTCTTTTGGGGCTCAATTCTGTTTGGCTAAATATCTTGTGCAACATACACATTCTTAAGTATAGGGCGATTTTTAAAAAAGGAAATGTTGAAAATTAAGTAATTTCATGAAAACATTTTTAAAAAAAAATTATTTCTCTCATTTAATAGTTAAAATAATGCCATTTTAGATTGCATACAGTGCAATTTATTTTTAAGATAACATCTTGCAGGTGAGCTTCTTCTCTACGCAAACATTTCTGCAGTCTCTTCATTACATTGTTCATCGTTTGACCTAACATTTCAACTGGAATTTCGGCAAATGCTTCTCGGATTTTGGTCTTAGAACACTTGAACTATGCAACTGTAAAGATGATGAGTGACGACGGATTGATCGACGTGGACTTCTTATGATAGCATCTCGAAGAGTTTGGATATTGTTTGGTGTACAAACTGCCTGGAGGTTTCGTTTTCGTTGCCGAACTAGTTTGCTCGAAATTACGGGGTACCCATGTTTTAATTGTATTTAATGGTGGAACACGATCCTGGCATCCTAAATTAAAATGAAGGCGGAAATCTCTCTATGTGCCCCCTGCACATTATCATTGTTCTTATGAAACGCTTCAATCACGAAAGCAGGTTGCGCACCACTCTAAGCATTCATGATAACAAAATGGCAGGGTTTCGTTGACAGGCTGGCGTACGTTATTCAGTGTTACCAAACACCCACTGTTGCCAAAACAACTTTCAAAATTTCCCGTTTCTTTGAATCACCTTGTACTTATCACTGTTTCTTCTCAACAATTTGATATCTATGCTGTGTATCTACTAAATCTTTTTTATCAGTCTCATTTCCAGTTCTTTCCATATTGTGACAGAAACCCGATACTTTTGGAAATGTTCATATCTATGTACAGTTGTTTATTTATTTATTTATTTATTAAATTTTCAATTTCCATAGAACAGTTACTGACTGCATATGGTAAAAGCAGATACAAAAAATAAAATCCTGCGTTCTTTACAGGGAAATATACCAACCAAGATCGACTAGCCGTACTTCTTTATCTTTTCCTAATTGTTTTGTAAACCATTCTAAACACATAGTTACATCTACATATTAAAAGTTTAGTATTTGAATTTTATATTTCACCAAAATTAGGTATTATTGTGCACGTATAATCTATAACTGTGCCACTAATTACTCTTAACTATATTCAGTGGTACTATTCAGCAGGTTCGCACCGGTTTGCTAGAACCAGTTGTTAAACTATTTTGAGCTCGCAAAATCGTAATTTTTCCCCAGTTATATCCAGGAACAGTAAATTTTAGTTTAACTACTTTTGCTTTTAGAAATTCTTACAGCTACAGGGTTAATCATATGATTTCTCAGATCAAGATATAAGAGTTTATTTCTTAATCTCAAATTTACAGATGTCAAGAATGAGAACTGGGATTATATGAAATGAAATTTGTGAGTTTTACGTCCCACGGTTATGCCGGTTAGGCTAAAGGAGACGGTGATGATGAGTAATGAATGAAATGGTGGAATGAAGAAAGTGGGAGGAAACGGGAGAACCCCGAGAAAACCCACGCACACGGTGTTTGTCCACCACAAAGTTCACTTGGCGGGGGCTGGGATCGAACCCGGGACCCCAAGCACCAGAGGTGAACGCTCTACCACTGAGCCACCGCGGCCCCTGGGATTATATGAGTGTAGTGGTGAGAGTTATTTATATTTGAAATGCATACATACCATTATCAATAATTGTCGATCCGTTGCTGGATTTAAGTATTTTCAGTACATTTTTTTACAACCATCTATCTTGGATAATTCGTTTCCAAGATGTTCGTAGTGCTACCTAAAATTTCGTCACACCATCTTGTATTAGGATTCTATGTAGGTCCCTACTTGTCACTTGTGGTATCCAGAGAAAAAAATATGCTTTTGTCTACCTTGTACGGTTTGTTTCCTAAAAGAGTTATATCTATTTATCTACCTATCTATCTAGTATCTCTCTCTTATATAACCAGTTGTTAGAAAATTAGAATAAGATCACTGACTATATTCATAACTGAGTAACTCAACATTCATAAGAGTACGTTTCTAAATTCTGAGTTAGACTTACGTTACCTTAAAAGACCAAACATAAATATGGTAATTGTACCGATTATGGCCCGGGTCCCTAATATGACCCACCTACCATATCTCTGTAGATTTACATTGGTGCTACTAGATGACAATATAAACTGTGTCCTCATGACAAGCGTAAACATATTTTGCGCAGCTCAGAGGACATAGTTTATATTTTCATCTAATAGCACCAACGTAAATCTGCAGAGATATGGTGGATGGGCCACATTAGGGACTCGGGCCATAATCGGTACAAGTACCATACTCAAATTACTCCAGAGATATTTATTGCACTATACTTCCAATTCCACATAAGAGTTTCTTTTAGTAATTGTGATCACCTAATTCTCACATAATCATATTTACATAATTAGAGATAGAGATTATAATCCATGAGAGCACATAAGAGATTCCTAGATTCTTAATCCCTCATGATCTAAACACAATCATACATGATTTTATTTTCACAGTAGGCTATCTATCCTAGCAACTAATATTCAATGTAGAGATATGTGTCAATATTCCGTGTCCAAAGCCAAGCAACCTCATTTCCAACATTTTTCCCCCTTTATATAAATGGATTTAACCTAACCATGAATAAGTGATTATACATACAACATAACAAGATAATAGTAGAGCTAACCTAATTTAAACTACTACAAGACGATACTTGGACAACGCAAAATAATCTAACCAACTTTCACATCAATCTAATAATTATTTTATAATCAGTGATGTATTTAGGATTTCGTTTGGAGGGGCTATGTACAACACAGGAAAGCAGGGGGCAATTGGCCATCTGAGTTTGAGAATTAAATATGTTTTAATCGATTGTCTACTAATATACTAGGAAAACACGTGAAACTCTTATGTCGGTGGGGGATCTTACACCCCACCCCACCCAGGAAAATCTAAAATGCTCCTGCAAATATACGTTGAATATTTGTAATCTCATTTCAACTTTACTGATTTTGGCGTGGAAGACCCGGTTTTCGATTCCCTGCAGAAGCTCATGTGGTGCGGATTCCACGTTAATCAGTAGGTCCACGTCTCATATTACCTCGCTGCTGAAAGGGACGCTAATCTCAAAATCAAGTCAATTCAACTTAACTGATTTCATTTTAGAAAAAAATGGAAATGTTCAGTTTTACCTGTGTACGTTTTTACCTGAAAGAAAATTTTGAGACAAGTTGAAGCTGAAATATAGGCCTACTGATTGCAGTTTTAATAGCAAGGATTGAAGACTAATGAATCTTATGTGGTATGATAAAAAAAAAAAAAAAAAAAAAACATATAGCAGTGAATCTAACCATGTGCTTATAGAAGAAAAAGGAAGCATCCTCTTGACCTACTACTCATTCCCCCCTTTTGGATTTCCTTAATTCAAACATTTACCTTTCTTTATAACTAAAAGATGTAAATATTCCTTTGCTATAACTAATGTCCGATTATGTTTATATTCATGCAAGTTGGTGTGAAACACCAATTTCGCTTGTCAGCTCCTATTAGTTTTGGTGTTACTGATGACAGCCAACTTGAAACACAACTGACAACGGTCGAAAGTACAATAGGAGAAACAAAAGAAAGTAACAACTAAGTAAAAAGCGACAGAAGACTAAGATGAACGAAAGAAAGAAAAAAGAACGCAGTTCTTAGATGGAATGATATTTGACAATTACAGTACTATTTTTGAACAAAGAGCATAAAGAAAATGGAAAATCAATGAAATTCATAGAAATGGTAGAAAGGATTATTGTTGTACGTGGAATGCAAAAAAAAGTAACAAATTTATATCGGGGGGGGGGGGAGGATTGAACCTGGTAGCCTCCTAAATACGCCACTGTGTATAATCATAATTGGTTTAATAAGAAATAAAATATCCACTTAAAGTACAGATTCAAGTACCATGTTCACTTAAACTTCAGATCTATCTGAGATATTAATCAAGTTGATTTCTTAAACATCTGATGGTGTAGACAAATTTGACTCTCGATTATTATTGATGCTAGTTGACGCACTGTATTCATCCCATCATCTGCTTTTCCATTCGTACTTCTTCCAGCTCTCTTCCCCTCCCTTCCCTGTCGAATTTCCAAAAATCCTTCCTTAGTTTTACTATGCCCTGTCAAAATTTCAAGTTTCTAGTTTAAGCGTTTTGACCTGGACCTTGATCAGCCAATCGGTGAATTAGGATTTCATTTATACAGAGAGATTGACTTTGTCGACAAATTAAATTAAGGGAGAGAAAAATCAAACGTATTTCTATTGGTGATGAAAGGAAGAATTTATGCTAATCAAATTGAATGCTCATTACATCAACATTTGATCTTAGGGTAAAAAATGTTTATAGAAAAAAGACAAGGATACACGAAGAGTCTTCAAGTAAAGAAAGAGAAGGAGAGTCTCTCATTTAATTATTTGATTTGCAATTAAATAAGTTTCATTTAGGCATTTGTTGGTACCTACATTATTCCAAAGCATATTTCTTTCACGCTCGACCTTAGCCATAGGAACTAAATATACGTTTCTAATTGGTTGCATGTGGTCAAGGTGGAACAAAACGAGCACTGCGGGGCTTCTAACCCGTTCCCACTCCTTCTACTCCTACTACTACTACAATAACTACAACAACAACAACTACTACTACTTATAATATAAATTCGCATAGCTAAACTGCACCCGTAAGGTAAGTAAATCACTTTCTGAGTATTATTTTCATCTTATTTTATTGAAAAACGTGTTATGAAAATTTTAAAAAGCTTTCCTTGGGCCGGGTTTGAACCCACTCCAAAAGCGATTATGATTGCTAGCGTGTTGCGCTAGCACGATCGGCTACAACAACCAATAGGATCCAGACTTTGATTTCTGCTATATGTGTGCTACGTGGCGAGAAACGGATAGCTTCAACCAATCAGAACAGTGTATTTAGCTCTTATGGCTAGGGTTGAGCGTGATTTTAAAATATGGTATTCCAAAAGAATCGAAAATTAAACTTAAATTTTGAAAACTAGTTATAAACATTATAAAAATGTACAGAAAGTCCGATTTTATAGGAATTTTAATGAAAATTCACAAAATGATAAGAATAATAGCAAGAATTAATAGTTACAGTAGAACATAAATAAATGTAATTGTGAATGTTACAAAGTGCATTTAAGACAAAAAACATTTTATTTTGAAATTCATTCGTAATAATGTAAGATTAATTAGTGTCTCCAAATGCTTCTGCTCCTCCTTAGCTACAACATTGTTCATAGATTGTGAATTTCTTGCTCATGGATTTAATTTAGTTACAATTATAGGAACGAGTATATAAAAGGAATTAGAATCAACAGCCTTGAAAATAATACCACCAGAAAATGATAAATTTGCAATTGTGTTATTTGATTACTGTAAAACAAGTAACCGTTTGTAGTGTTAAATTACAGTAGTTACATATTCAATACAGTAGATACATCTACTAGATGGCAACCTAATTAACACCTCATTCGTGCTCGCTGGTTCGTCTAAATTGTGTGAGATATTGTATGACATTTGCCCACTTTCCTAAAAAATTTGAAAAGTCCAAGAAAAGAAGGAACATCAATATGTTATTAAAATTTTATGTGATAAATATCTTAAATTTATTACAATTTCCAGAAAGTATTATCAGTTTTATAATAATCAACATGAAAATTAGCACGAAGTGAAAATGATTCAAATAAAAACTGTGAAAAATGTAACATGTAAAAGAAGGGACTTTTAAAGAACTTATCAGTTTGTATTTAAATATTCTCCTCGTCTTTTATTCATTTCTGTTTCTTGTTAAACTAAGGCTATATGAAAATTTTCCGGAAAATTTTCCGATTCATAAAAACATATTCCACTTATTCCTTCATCGTTGTTTAGCCGTGATGTGAGGTGGAAAATTTTCTATATTTTTCCGGAAAATTTTCCGTTCTTAACAAATATCAGTGATCAAGTAACAGTTCCTCAGTATTCATAAAATTGATTGAAATCATGTGTAAAAATATTAAAAAGTGAAAGATCGTTTAAAGAATCAGAAAATTTTCATGGCTCAGACAATTTTCAGTACTATGTAGGAACAAATTAACCAATTTTTCATGAATCGAAATATTTTCTGCCTCGTATGGAAAAATTGGAGAACTTTTTATGAGTCGGAAAATTTTCATCATTTTGAATCAAAAACTAAAACAACCTTTTGTGAATCGGAAAGTGTTATTGCTCTGTAGAAACAAGTGAAAGGAAATTTCATGAATCGGAAAATTTTCATCACGATGTAGAAACAAGTGAAAAAACTTCATAATCCGGACAATTTTGGATATTATGTATAGTTGTGTTCGGTGGAAAATTTTCCACTATATTTAACTGTAGATTCAGCTAAAAAATTCAATTCCTGTAGAGGAAAGTTAGACAGCAACCAGTGGCGTAGCACACTTTTGCGGGCCCCCCCGCAAAGTATAGAGAAGGGGCCTCACTTGTAAAGCCGACACAAGTAAGGTGGAAGTTCTACTTCTTTAAAACTTTATTCATCGCAAGACTTCGGGGCCCCTATACATCGGGGCCCCCCCGCACTGCGGGGGTTGCGGGGGCAGCTGCTACGCCACTGACAGCAACAAATTATCATTTTCCAATTAGCTTTCCGAAACCAAAAGATTTTCTAATATTTCAAGTTTGGAAGTAAAATTATAGTGTTTCTCTCTCTCTCTCTCTCTCTCTCTCTCCGCGCGTGTGTGTGTGTGTGTGTGTGTGTGTGTGCGTGTGTAAAGTGCAAGGAACATACATCGAGTTCGTAGAGAACAAATATCCCATTCCTATATTTAAAATGTAACAAGAAATTGAAAAGAAATCTTTGCGAATTTATCAATTTCAGAAACAGAAAATTCCACTATTTCTTCACATGTAGGCCTGCCTATGTAATGAAATAACTACATTAAAGTTCCTTATGAAGATTATTTTTGTAACAGAAAATAAGAAAAAATGATTTTCAATATTGGATTTTGTATAATCAACATCTTAGAGCAGATACTTGTATTAAAACTACCGTTATTATGTATAAAAAAGTATTAGAAATAATAACGATTCAATAGAACAAGAACATATAAGAAATATTTTTTTTATTTTGTAAATTAAAATGAAATTACTTGTTGCTTTTAGAACGCAGCGCTAATAGTGCTGCTTTTTATATTTCTTTTATTATTTTATTGGAAGAACAACTACACAAATAAGCTTCCTTATTAGTTATATTTCACTTTCTCTTCTGAATGAATATATGAATAAATAAATGTTTATTTCCAGAAAATGGTCAGTATTTGCTTTCATGAGTTGCTTAAACTCAAATTTTGGGTAATCAAAAATTTACAGTAGGCACTTTATATTATACCTACTGAGAAAACCGTCTCATGCGTATTAAACTGACGAAATCTAATATTCTAAGATCAAAGGTGTATTCTGAGGGAAGAACGCATTGAAGTTTTTGAAACATTCTTGAAATGAAGAATAATTAGATTTTCACTTCATGAAACGTTTTAAGACAATATTTATTACCAATTGATATCCCAATTTCTACATATCCACGATATCCAAGGTGCCTTTGGCAGAATTGTGCATGTATCATATGTAATTCTTCAAGACGAAACTACTTCCGTTTCTCCCTTTTCCTTTCGGAGAAAACATCTGGATAAGTTGCCAAGTTTGAGTACCTTGACCATGAAAGCATTAACCGTTCCTCCTAGTACTATAATTGAAAGAAGCTTCTTTAGTCTAAACTGAATTTTGAACCCACACAGATCTTCGTTTAAGGAAGAAAATCTTGAAGCTCACTTGCGGCTTGCTTTTAATCGGGGAGCTAACAGAAACAGTGACACCATCGGTGATAGCGAGGATGAAGAAAGTTGAACACAAGAAAATAAAATTTTTGTTTTCAGATATTTGTATTCTCTATTTTTTTTTTTTTTTTTTTTTTTGACATTTTAAGTGTAATTTGTTTGAATTATGAAGTATGTTGTATTGATGTAAATTTTAGTGGGGAAAAATTAATAGTTTCATATACATTTTTCATGCTTATGTAATAAAAACGAGTAAAATAACACAAATATGTAATAGAAATGGATAAAAATGAAGTATAATTCAAAGAACAGCATATTAAGGCATAATTTAGAAAAAAGCATAATAAAGCACAATATAAGGAAAAATAAAGTTGTATAAAGCATAAAGTTGGTTGCCCTAATCATAAGTTTACTATAAACTTTCAAAAAATATATAAATAATGGCTTCGATTATTTTTGACACTCAAAAAACTGGGGGGCTTAGGCATCTCCGGCCCAGGGCTATATCTGCCACTGATTGAGGACCTTTTTGATGATTTTTAAATGACGCTTTGGCGACTCATTTACAATAATCTAGACACTTTTGTGCTAGTAACAACTTGTTCTGAAATGAAGCATTATTAGTTCAAAACAGTTTTCATGCGTGTCCTTCTCTTGGTTTGTATTAACCAGCGCAATCGTCAACGAGTTGTGTAAGTATACCACCACTCCACTCCCTGCTTTGTTTTCTGTTGTCCTTTGTCTTTTAACGGAAAACAATTCCAGCCTTCAATTTCTAGTTTCCAGAGTGTCCTTTAAGAAGAAAAAGTATAACAGCTTTACCAATACTAAGTCAATTACCTATAGAAGCTTAAATGAAAAGTGAAGTAAGTGTTAGTCTCCCCGTCCTCCTCTAGAGGATTTTTAATTTCTAAGTAGTTTAAAAATTGTTGTAAAATACTTTGTACGAGTAGTAATTTTGTCAGAAGTCCAACTCCAAATTTTAGTGACTTTTCATCCAAAATTGGAGTGATTTAATTTCTCGTTTAGCGATTTCTTGTCACAACGTTTTGGCTACACTGGATGTAAAAGGTCGCGATCGTTATACTGTATACGAACAAATATGGGGGGGGGGGAGGACGAAATTTTTTCTAGGGAAGTAAAATATACCAAAATATGGAATGTACTGTACAATGACAGGACTGAAATCATATTCAGTAGCGCCCGCATACATCACAATGCTTCTCTCGATATATATACAGGGTGTTCCAGGAATAAATCGACGAAACTTCGCATACGTATTCGGGATCTCAATACAAGAAAAAAGTTGATCTGCGACTTTGATCGTAAATGCCTAATTACGGAGATGGGACCAATTTGAGATAATTAGTGGAATTGATTGTAGGATGGGTATACTGAGTAAAACAACCAGACTTTGTAAGCATGTTCAAGACCTCAATAAAGAAAAAAAAATTGAGATCTGCGAGTACGAATAGAAAGCATTAAAAAAAAAAAGAAAAAAGAAAGTAGGCGTATACATTTTTAAAACAAGTATTATTGAATTGCTGCTTATCCGAATTGATAAGGCGCACGACTTTGCTGTGTGTGGTTCCTCTCCCTTCTCTTGGTGGATGCACTAACATTTCCTGGTGTTTGCCCTGCACCATGTGATATCTGAGCAGCTACCTGAATTAAAATATATCGAACTCCGGTCGAGAAAACCAGAAATAATGGCGATTAGGAGCTGCTGCGCTAACCTCGCATCATCCACTTGAATGAACGACATCTGCCTGAGACATAGAGCTTCATCGGTCTTATTGAAATGAAGTTTACTTTAACAATTCGTTTTGTTCACAGTTATCCGTTAATCTGTTTACGAATTGACTTTATTAACTAAATGACCCCAGTTAATGTTCTAGCTATCTATTTCAAAACAAAACCTCATTCTTTGAAGAGAGTAACGGACGGACGGACGGATACTAACAACACAATGTTATAAGTCTCCCTGCATAATCCTAATAATCATATATAAGTTGTGGTTAAGGAATGATGGCGTCTGACAAATTGGGACATCACTCATCTCGATTTTGTCAGAAAATTCATTGTTTAGGAGGAAAATGTCTTCGGTCCCAACCTGGCTGTGTCGGGACTTTAAAATGTCCCAACTTTCATGATCATTGATGAAGTTGGTGACTGTAGATTTTAGTTTCCACATTATTAATCAGTCTTCAAAATAAGAAGAAATCAAACAACAACGACAGGCAGGTACTTAACATACAAGTCTATACATTGATTTCTATATATAAGTTGGTCACATGTTTTATATCTGCGATTTAAGTTGGTCAGTTGGTCCGCGACTTGGGGATCCTATGGTACATTTTGTACCATACACGTTTTTTAATGGTACATTCCGTTATTTCTCTTCTATTTGAGCTTTTTTGGCCGTTTTTTTTTCAAGTCCAGAGACATTGTAGAAGACATTACGTATGGTTTCAGACCGTCCTGCGTCCAGACATAAGAGGTGATGACATCATAAGTCAAAAATTTATTTTTACATTTACTAAGCCTATGTTCAATATTTTTTGGCGGGCTTATTTTTGCACGTAGAAGATTGAAATTTTGCACAAACATTCAGTCCACCGAGTAGTATTTACCAGATTTTTTTTCAGATTTGTGAGGTTAAACAGGGGGGAACCAGAGGGGCAAAGGGTTGAAGAAAAGGATATTTTTACCCCCAAAATCCCGTTTTTCAGGATTTTCCCGCCTCACATACATGATAGGGACACGTGAGTCATACCGTCTGAAAGGCGGTTCCATTCTGAAGAGAATGATGGTCGAATCATTATCCTAGGGTAATTAGGGACGTCTCAGGGATTTTTTGAAAAATATACTTCTATATAGGGAAAAATGGGACATGGTCGGTATATATATATTTTTTTTTTTGGCGGGCTTACTTTTGCACCTAGAAGATTGAAATTGTGCACAAACCTACAGCCCACCTAATAGTATTTAATAGATTTTTCAGATTTCTGCGTTAAAACAGGGGGGTCCAGAGGGGCTAAAAGTTGAAAAAAGGGAAATTAAGATAAAAATCCCTTTTTCGGGAATATCGCGCCTTAGATACATGATGGAGACATGTGAATGGTACCGCCTGAAAGGCAGTTCTATTCACAAGAGAATATGGGCGACACATGACCCTAGGGTAATTAGGGATGTCTCAGGAATTTTTTCCCTGAGATGATAGTGTTTTATGGTAATTTGGGGCATTGTGAGAATTCTTGATAAAATTTCCCCCGCCCTTACTATTCAAGATAGAAACTTGAAATTTGGCACACACATTCAGTATACCAAGTACTATTTATCAGATGTTTTTTAGATGGCTACGTTCACACAGAGGGGGTCCAGGGGGGGCCAAAGTTCGAGAAAAAAATGTTTCCCTCCTAAATTGTCACTTTGACATCATTTTCCCCGCCTTTTGGTATATGGTATGAGCATGTAAGAGGTACTATTTGAAAGCCAGCTCTATTCTGAAGAGAATGAGGTATGAACCATGATCCTAGAATAAATAGTGACGATGCAGTAGCTGCTTGACTGAAAGTCTAAAAAATAGCCCAAAAAGCCGGGATCCGGAAAGAGCCCCATCACTCATCTCGATTTTGTCAGAACATTCATTGTTTAAGAGGAAAATGTCTTCGGTCCCAACCTGGCTCTGTCGGGACTTTAAAATGTCCCAACTTTCATGATCATTGATGAAGTTGGTGACTGTAGATTTTAGTTTCTACATTATTAATCAGTCTTCAAAATAAGAAGAAATCACACAACAGCGACAGGCAGGTACTTAACATACAAGTCTATACATTGATTTCTATATATAAGTTGGTCACATGTTTTATATCTGCGATTTAAGTTGGTCAGTTGGTCCGCGATTTAATTATGGCTATCTATAGTTCGAATTTCATTATTATAACTGAATTTTTAAATTCTGTTTTTGCAATAGATAGCTAGAATGATTATCTCGGCGGAGAGCGTTAATGGAGTCAAGTCGCTAAAGGATTAATGGATAAGGGTGATTTTAACGCTGGCAATGTATAGAAAATATCTCATACATACAAGGGCGCCAATTTCTCTGCAAATTTGGGGGGAGGGCATTCAGATGCAGAAAGCATACATGAGGATTTTAAAGACAAATTGCATTGAAATTATGCCAAATATTATAAATTTACAAATACAATGAGAGGCCCACATGAGCTTTCGGGGGTCCGGGCCTCCTTGGCCCCCCAGGATCGGAGCCCTTGCATACATATAAGCATTTTCTCAATTCTGTTTTTGGCAACAGATAGGTAACGTTAGCAATTATCATGACCGTTTGGTAATAGAGTCAATCTGTTAGCTTGTTAACGAATAACGATGGTAATCTATGGCCCATATTTCATACACGTAAACTCATTTTTGTATTCTCTATTTTGTAACTGAGAGCTTGAGCGATTATTTGGGTCGAGTTCATTAGTGGAGTCAATCCGTTAATGGATTAACGGGTAACGGTGGCCGTTATAGCCCATATTCCATTATTTTAAAGCTAAATTTTAATGTTTTTTTATTGGCACTGAGAGTTTGAACAATTATCTCTGCCGGGTTTATTAATGGAGTCAATCGTTTGATACGAGTATCTTAACGGATAACGGTTACTAACGGTGTCTATCGGTGTCCAATACAAGGAAATATATCGTTTGATCCTTTCTACTGTCATTACCAGAGTTTATTTACTAATATCATGAGGCACGAAAAGAAAATGTGTACAGCCCCGCAAAGAATTGATAGTACAGTGAAACCTGTCTATGCTGGCCACCATTGGTTACATTGTAAAGTGGCCAACTTAGACAGGTGGCCAACTTACAGAAAGTAAGTGTGATTAGTGTACTTTTGAACAGGATTTCTAGTACTACTTGAATGTAAAATTTTAATAAGCAATGGTACAACAGATACTGTATATTGAGTAATCATAACAATATACAATACTAGAGAAAATTGCAGTATGTTTAATGTATTTCCCTCGGAACAAAAGATGTTTTGACAAAATTTTAATGGAATTCATATATCATAACCACCACTACCTTGCGACAAGCCATCAGGTGCCAATAGTTGACAATTGAGATGGTTAGCTTTAACCTTGATAATTATCCGGAATTACTAAAACTTCACACTGATGAAAAAAACCAGTAAGTTCTTATAGCTAATGGTATAATGGGTACGTTCTTATAGCTAATGGATTAATGGCAAAACAGACAGGGTAAACAAATACGTACAACCGTTTCCTGAAATCTTGTACGTGCTTTTTCTTATACACATCTTCCTTCACCACCCCTTTATCATGGTAGTGTTCTGGCCATTGACCTCCAAAAACAAATCTTGGGAGTTCATGCTTCTTTGTCTCCAGTTACAAATACAGAACATCTATCTCTCATAAAGGAATACGAAAGAGTTAAGAAAAATAATGAAACGGTCTTTTACGTGGCCAAGATACGGGGGTAAATTTATCATTATGATCATAGGATAAACATTTCGTGAATATAGCCAACTTCTAAGATAGACAGTAATAAACGTGTTATGGAAAATGCATGTTCAAGACAAACCAGGCCAAGATGGGCCAGTGGACAACTTACAGAGGTGGCTAAGTTGACAGGTTTTACTGTATTTAGCCTGGGCTCTCACACTCTAACTTCTGTATTACCGTACAGTAATTCTTGGATTACTCTCAAAGTAAAAAAAAAAAATTGTTAACTCCTGTATCTTAGCACTCATGTTCATGGCCGGATTTAGGGGTGCACAAAGGTGCACGTGCACCCCTTCGTTTTAAATATACATCACATAAAGTGAGAAGTTTGCAATGAGTTTTGAATAATCAATAGTTTAAGTCAATTTTCTGAAGGTTGAAGGAAAAGAATTCATCGAGAGCAGACACTAAGCATTTCTAAAGGAATTAATTATCCACATCACAAATGCCTAAAAGCATTCAAAAACTCAAATTTGATTCAAATGTACTGGTAGTTATTGGTGCACCTTCGCTCAGAGAATCCTGGATCCGGCCCTGCTCATGCTCAAAGTAGAGAATTGTTAACTCCTATCCCTAAGCACTCTCGAGAAGCCATCTACCGGGATCGAAATTAAAAGATGAAGAGATGGTGACTAATAGTGTGAAAGGTAGATGGAAACACTGTTCTGTGCCATGTATAATTAATTGTGTAAAAAAGATACAAATAATGAAGTAAATAAAATTTAAATATTTGGGAACACAGTGGCTCAGTTGTACAATGTTCACCTATGGTGCGAGGAGTCTTTAGTTCGTTTCCAGACCATGCGACCTTGTAGTGAACAACATTGTTTCCGTAAATTTTCTCTGTTCTCTCCAGTTCCCTCCAACCAGGCACGTGGCCAGGATTTCGCAAAGGGGCAGAGTTCGTGATATGAAATAGTGTTGCTATCACACCAGGGGCTGGATCATTCTAAACTATTTTACTGGAACATATACTTGTTCGTTTAGCCAGGATTTCGTAATCGGGGGGAGGGGGGGGAGTGTGGCATGAAATACTGAAGTTCTAGGAGCTCGATCAATCAAAACTACTTTACTGGCAACATATATTGGTTTGTTAGGACAATAAAATGGGGATATGTTAGTAAGTGTTTTAATAAAAAAAAAATATGAAGAAATCTCGAGTAAAAGAATAAAAAAACGTATTAGAAAAGATTTTACAATATCTACGTTCCTTCCTCTGTTCATTCAAATATAACAATTTTCCCTATCCACTATTATAAAAAGTACATATCCAATAATATATTGTATATACAATACTTTACAATATCTGAAATCCTTTCTCTGTTGAATCAAATGCTAACAGAACTTTCTTTCCACATAACTGTTTTGTTTTCATTATTCCGTCTTCTGCTGTCTGTCCCAAATGATATTTTAAAGAAGCAGTTAGGGATACAAACGAGATAAGATTTGTGGCTGGCTCGTCTCGAAAATGTGCTGTAAAAGTGATGATTCGAAAAATGTATATTTCTCTATTGGAAGAGCCATGTCTCGCCTAGGATTTTGTCAGGAAAATCCTGTCTCGTCTCGTCTCGTGCGTATTCCTAGAAGCAGTAGAAAACTTTTTCTCAAATAACATGTTTGATACTGCAGAGAAATTATGACGGAAAATTATGACAAAAAAATGTCCACACTGTTAGAGAACGGCAATCTGCTTTCGAAAGCTTGAAATTTCCTTGACTAGTAGCAGAAATTTTGAGAAGTCGGTAACTTTACTAGACTTTTTCCTGATTTGAAATTACGAAGAAATTTCCTGACTTTTCCAGGATATCCCGCTCATTCGCCACCATGTATTGCAAGTAATAAAAATCTTGTCATAAAAAAAAGTAACCAAAAGTTTACTGTAGCTTTTTATTTTTAACACTGATTCTTTCTTTCTCTCGTTTCTTTGGAGTCAGGAACCCCCGGACCTCCCCATGACTACGTTCCTGCCTCCAACATTCTCATACCAACAATTCTGTAATAACATTCAACTTCGAAAGACTTAATCGTGGGACATCAACCAAAAAGTTCATTTCATCCAGAAGCATATCATAGTATAGGGTTGTAACGAAAAATTTGCTTGTAATACTTTTCTATGAAAGCGTTTTGCAGTACAACACTTATTACTCAAAGAAAAACACAGGATTAAGTGATTTTTGAAAAAACTGTTGTACTATGAATTTTTTACTTTATTGATTGATTTTAGTGACTAAACTTCAAAAGTAAACATTTTTTAAAACCAACATTTTGTATACTATATTTTATGTAAGAGTTTGTACAATTAAACTGTTTCGCATAAATTAAGATCAGCGCACACTCCCATCTATTTTCCAGTTTAATCGAAACAGTCTGAATTTACATAATCTATTTCCCTATATCAGCTTCTCTCTCCTTCGTGAGATATACGCTATATGTCTTTCTTTTTAAATCTCACTTTTACTAGTTGTCAACGATATTGTACAGTACATCTGTACATCTGTGATATGTATTATATTCCTACTTTTAATACGTTCCAATACCTTCTTCTTGCATTTTGTTACTTTTATCAACGTGAAAAAACTAATCTATATACGTAAGAGTGAAAGTGAGAATGTTCATACCACTTCATGTCACTTCATGTCACTACATGTCACTTCATACCACCCGACCGACCTCGATCAAATTTTCAACATAGATGAGGTTCGGGCCTGGGATGAGATGGTGTTTATCATTTCACTTTGACGGTGCAACTTGGCAAAAGGGAAGGAAGAGCTATATAAAAATGATCGAAATGACCGATATTAGTGTCGAATCCATAGTTTTCGGGGTCGCTGAGACAAACAGTGACACTTCCGGTGCCATTTAAATCCAAATTCTGCTTCCATTGCTCTGCATGTCCATAATGAAAGTATTCTTCCCGTACGAAGAACGGATATTCTGCTAGTTATACAAATGAAAGTGACTATATTGTGACAATGCACGAACACTATAATTGGGCTTTGCCTGTTGTGTTGTTGCTCACAAATAAATAAATAAATAAATAATAACTCTTGAACCACCAGAGGGATCTCTATCAAATTTTCAACACAGATGAGATTCAAGCCTGGAATGGTTTTTATCATTTCACTTTGACGGTACAACTTCGGGGAGGGGGAGAGGTAGGTACGTAAAAATTATCAAAGATTACCGATATTAGTGTCGAATCCATAATTTTTGTGTCGCTAAGACGAACAGTGACACTTCCGATGCTGTTTAAATCCAAATGCAGCCCTTCATGCCCAAACGTATTCTCCCCGTGCGAAGAACAGGTGCTCTGCTAGTAATAAAATAAAAATAAACAAATGAAACTCACAATTCGATCTACAATAACAACATCAATAAATTCAAATATTAATGTTTGTACTTTTGTGAATTTTGACCAATTATTTAATTAATATTGATATTTGTGCATTATTCAAGTGCATAACTATGAATGTAGTATAATTTTCATTGGGGTCCCTATTTTTTAGTCTTGAAATATGAGACAGATAGGTGTAAATGTATCTGTTTAATACACAGAATTTTGAAGCTCTTGCGCTATCTCTGCTGAGTCATTGCTTTTAGGAAATAAAAGGTTTGACAAATCAATGATGAGCAATACAGTTGTCAGTATTAAATAAATACCCCCAATAGCTTGATTCGCCACGTTAGCTGGATGATTATTAACATCACAGGGTATAAATTCGATGCTAGTAAAGATCCCATTTTCGTATTCCTTCGCTCATCCACCTAGTTCTTTAACACTGCAGTGTTACTTTCACACTACAAAATTAACACCGTAGTCTAATTTAACACCACTCAAAACGAGCTATGTGTCAAGCATTAACAAAAGGCCTGTGTTAACCTCAACATTGGGCCTGTGTTAGCTGCAACATCGGGACCCTTGATGTTGAAATAACATACTAAAATGCAATCACGCTCGGATTACTGCCCTGTGTTACAATTGTGATATGACGTGGGAGACCCGGATTTGATTACTGGCGAGAGATCAGCCACATCGGATACAGCCTCGCTGCTGCAAGGGATGTTTGACTATAAATCAAATCAAAATTGAGTTATATTAATTCGATCACATTTTTCTGTGTAGAAGTCGCGACAAGTTAAAATTAAATTTATTTGGCCTACTGGATTTAATACTAAATTTTGTAGACGAATAATCATGTAGCGGATTTGTATTAGCTTAAGAGACAAATTACTTTAGGAAATACTTAAAAACTAATTGTGTACAGTATTTAGAAAATTAACCTGCGTTATATCGTTTTACGGTATTTCAATAATCACTGCTGTTCTACATTGGTTCTAAAACACGAAATATTGGGTTGCTATATTACAATATGTTGTTTTGTGTATATTATTTGACAAGCGGAGAGTATTATTAATTCTAGCGGAGAGTATTGAGAATTGGCTTAAGGTCGGTCAAGGTAGATCCACATGTCGTATAGTATCGGTGTTGAAATGGACGCTATCTTCTGGGTTTATATTGAAAACTCTGAGCCTTCACAAGGAATCGAACCCAACACCGCACGCATAGAAAATATGAGTGCACATCGTCCCATTAGAGATATATTAAATTAAAAATCAAACCAGAACTTCTTTTGTTTGTTTGTTTACGTATAAGAATTTACTTTTAAGCAAGAGCTTTCATTTGTGCTGGTTGCAGTTCAATGGTTCCTGAAAAGAAAATTCCGTAGATAGAAAGTGAAAATAGATACGTGGGAAAGGAATGCACTCTATTCCAGTTCCTTACAGCATTTTATTTTTTTCGTATAGGCTACGTCAGTTACTGTTTCTTCATACCACACCTTCAATTGTAATCAGTTTTATCTACCTTGCACTTTCATTTTCATTTGATACCAAAAATAAGTTTGTTTAAACAAGAAAAAGAGCTGCATTGTTCTGTCATTGTTTGTCATAACTTTTAAAGCTGTTTTTGTTCGCTGTAGAACCAATGACCACTATTTTTGTAAACGGTGTAACCTATTTTCTAATTTTGTTAACCTTCCTACTACCGTGGGGTCCTATATGACCCCAAGCTAAGTTTATCAGTGTGTAACTCGCGTAATATATTACATTAAAAACTGAAAAACATTGGATTTTCATGTTTGCTTTGGAACTTCACTTTGGTATATTGTGATAGTTTTTGTGTGTATGTGAATGCAAGTTTTTCTACTTCCTGCACCGAGTACCATCGGGGTCATATAGGACCCCAGCAATTATTAATAACTTTTGTATTATTCCGATACATGCCACTGATTATTCGGAGTGAAATTTGACACAATTCACTTTTCAATTGTTTTCTCGAATGTATGAGAAGCACCATGGCATCAAAAAATCTATCTTGCGAAGACGTAGAAAAAAATTTGCATGAAGAAATCACTGATTCTTACTTTTCGCCAGAAAACCCTGCAAGTAATGATGATTCATCTAGTGACGGTTGTGAAATAGATGAAATTTTGGACTATAATGATATAGATGAATATGATTCAGATTCATATCTAGAATCTGAAGATGGGTGTATGCTTGAAAGAAGCAAAAATGATACCTCAACATCTGCACTTACAAGTAAGTATATGCTAATGGACTTCTACTTTGGTTGCATTTGTATTTTTGTCAATCATTGTTGCCAATAGATTTTATTATTTTATGGAAATGGTAAAATACAGTCCGATATACTATCATGTAGTATAAAAATCTAAAATAATGATCTGCTTTGTTTTGAGTTTGACGTCACTCGATTATGCTGTGTAAACTAAAGGAGACGTAGGCGTACTGAGTGTAGGGGAATCCGAACCAATTTCTTCCTTCAACTGTACTCCTACCAGGAATAGAACCCGGCCCTGGGTCGAAGGTAAGTGTGCTAGCCTCTAGATCCAGCGGGTTCCTGAAAATAATGAGAAATAGCTCCTAGTTGAAATCATAGCCTTGCAATATCTGCTGTATTTCTTGTCCTGATCTATTAATTTTCTAAACTTTCATGAAAGACACATTTCACAATTTTTCTTTCATTTGATAATATGATTCCCCTTTTCCTTATTTCCTTTTTCCCATACTTATTCAATATTGTAGAAAAAGGAATTCGAAAAAGGAATTGTTGTTGTGATTTTGATTCTGATTTCTGTTAGTCACCTTATGTTAGTGCAATGTTGATTTTCCCTTCCTTTTATCTTATGAATCCGTATTTTCTTTTCAAGTCGAAGAATGGGCAATAAATCTACAATAGTAATGCACTAAGAACTTCTCAGGACTCAGTTTCCGTCTCTAAGACTCCGTTTCGCAATATTATCAAGACTGAAAACGGCTTACACGTCCTAGTATCAGGAATGTGGATACAGTTCAATCTCCTTTCGAGCACTTTATGAGACCCAATATTCTTGAAACTAGTTTGAAATCGACAAACAAGGAATGCTCTATTACATATGCATATAAATGGGCGTATGTTGATAAGGATGTACTTCAGTGTTTCATATTGCTTCTTATACTGACGGAAGTATAAAAAGCACACAATGAATGTATTACACATTTGTGTAATAAAGAAGATGCCTATTTCCAACAAATCAATAGGGAGCAATAGATTTACACAGATATCTCGATGTTTCCGGTTGAATGACACTCAACAACGAGGCAAAAATCATAGTTCGGACAAATTATTTCCAATTAGAGACGCTTTTGATGCATGTGGAAGTACGTTACACGACGCATATACAGCGGGTAACATTACAATTGATGAACAATTAGTGTCATTTTGAGGACGCTGACCCCTCCGTCATTAGTTTCAGTGTTCTCAACGTTTTCATCATTTGGTTTTCACTCAATCCTGAATGCAACAGCAGAAGTAATTAGAGATGGTGAATATTTCTTCTTGAGCTAGCTAAGTCTCTAACTATACAAAACCGACTTCGGCGTTCAGAGTTCCCGTGTATATCTTCAGAAGCCAATAAATATCGAAAACGTGGTCGTTGTCATTTCTATGAGCGGCATTTTATACAAGATATATGTAAAGATGCAAAAGATACGTGTATAAGCAACACTCAGCTATTCTTTATGTAAAATGTGTAAAAAGTTCTTTTGTAAGTAGTTTGTTTCTTGGAGATCAAAATTTCCTGAACCCAACAAACTTTACTTCGCAGGTAAACAAAAATTTAGAGAACTGTTTTAGAATCGCATTGTATGTCTAATATAGACAATTAGACTGGAAATTTCAGCTATACTACTAATCATCATCCAAATTTATAAGTTCCCTACTGCATACCTGTATTTAATTTATATAATTGCACTATGTTATCAATTTATCAACACATTAAGCACATTACGTGACCAGAAAAGCTACGTTAATAACAATGTATAAACAAACACGATAGAATGTAAAAGTGGGCACCATTAAATGTTTTTTAAACAAAGAAGGCTGTGTTTCTTCAATAAATGAAATGGGGTCACCAGTGACCCCAACGGTATTCAGTGTAATGAAAAAATTCCGGTAGTAGCACGGTTAAAGGTATTCGCAAATGTAAAGGGTGATGGTGCTGACATCTATATTCGCCGTTCTTATTTTATTTTAATTCGTAGAGAAATTATGTGGAAAATCAACAGTATAATGTAACGTTAGAGAAAAAATAGTGCCAAGAATAAATTCAACTTTAAATGACAATTTCAACCTTTGACCTTTTGTTTTCTTCCCAGGTGGACAAAGAACAATATATATATTGAAACTACAAGCACTAAAAAAAAAAAGAAAGAAAAAAAGAAAAAAAGTTCCATTCAACTAGTTTATTTATTTAGCACAGGGTGGAACATGATAAGGAAGCCGTTTTATGACTTTGCATATCCCCATACTATATTGTTTGGTGTATGTGTATTTCTTGAGTAATAAATAAATAGCAGATCCGCGCCCGCTATAAAAGGTAAGCGACAAGTTAGGATGTCCTTGCAACAAGTAGCATGAACGCTCGCTATGCGATTTTCTTTTCCTTTTTTTCGTATTCTCCTTGTAAGAATGATGAGACACTCAGTGAAAGGATTCAGATTCATTTCTAACTGAACAATTTCTCAACCAACTATGTTCTTATTTGGTCTTGTTTATTGAAAAGCTACCCAATAAATTTTATTTTCCGTTTATATATATTGTTTAAATAACACAGGGTTAGAAACTTAGATTATGCTGCTTAGTGGCGAAACGATACTATAATAAATTTCCCACAATAATTTTTTTTTTTAATCATCTGGACTGATTGGATAGTTCCGAAAAAACGTTATTGATGACTTGTTGAAATGACGTTTTATTGCAGTTTTGCGTCACTCACGTTGCATATGTGATACGGTATTTTTTAACATTTTCTTGCTCTTTGCCCTGGAGTCTTTTCTACCGTAAAATCCGTTAATTCAGGGTCGTGTACTTTTCCTTTAACTTTTCAGCCACAGTTGACACTAATGTTCTATAGACAGAAGGTCATCTAATAGGTTAGATCTTCTCATTAATTAGCTTCGAAACGATGGCCAAAGGTACTTGTATTGCTGTTTTATGTTAGTTTTGTATCTCATAGATATGTTGTAGAAACTAAAATTGAGAGGACCAGACAACAAACCAGTTCGTTTAATGATGTGTTGGTTTTAATTTGATTTATCGAAGACAAGCTTAATGCCAACAGTAGTTTCTTGTTGATCAACCATTAATGAGCTTCACTGCCAAACAAGACCTAAAATCCATAAAAGAT
Source organism: Thermobia domestica (assembly GCF_964235325.1). Classification (NCBI taxonomy): domain Eukaryota; kingdom Metazoa; phylum Arthropoda; class Insecta; order Zygentoma; family Lepismatidae; genus Thermobia; species Thermobia domestica. The sequence goes on along the minus strand of NC_137458.1, from coordinate 268,704,039 downwards.
GCAATCTCTTACAACGATAAATTAGTAATTACTACAGATCCAAAAGCACAAAAAGCATAAACCTTATACACACAGTGGCTATCCTGAACATGATTATCTAAGGGCCTAATTTTAAAATATGCAATTTTAAAGAATAAAGCATGGAAGCATAATGTGTACAGCAGTAGTTTTCAACTGATGGGTCCGTGGCACATTCGTGAGGAACGAGATTCGACGTGTGAATCTTAAAACTATCCGGACAATGTGACAATGGGGGTAGTAATAACCAGGGATAAAAGTGGTTCTGCAAATGTAGGGGACGCATGATATCATGCCGTCGCTCGTGCCTATCTTTGCCCAGTGTATTTTTTTTTAAAAAAAGTAGGGCACGCCATAGATATTTTAGAGCTACTTCGTGGATAAGCGGTTAGCGTACTCGTCTTTCGCGAGAGACCCGAGTTTGGATCCCGGAGGGAGCTCATGTGGTTGTGATTCCACGTTAGTCAGTAGGTCCCATCTCATATAGCCTCGCTGCTGAAAGAAAAGTTGAACTCAAAATCAACTCAAATTATAAATATTTTCTGGATGTGGGGGGACGACATCCCCCTGCGCTCCCCCTCACTTTTACCCCTAGTAATAAAAAGAAAAAAGAACAACAAAAGTTTTACACAGGTTAAATAATATTTATTTTTCAGAGATGTTCAAGAATGGGCACTAATAATGAATGAAAATCTGTTGCAATGTTGCCAATACCCACGTTAGTGTCTCTGGCAGTGGTTCTCAACCTTTTTTGACTGACGACACATTTTACTGTACGTACAGGACATCGCGAACACACTTGTTTAATATTTTATTATAAATAATAATAATGAAACCGACTAGTTTTTCTAATGACTAGCTGTATAGCATTGAGTATTATTGCTACCGCTGAAGTTGTTGACTGGCACAGTCTGTCTCAATTTTAACCACCTTAGAGGACTGCGTGACACACCAGAGTGTCGTGACACATCAGTTGGGAACGTCAAGCCTCAAGTATGAGTACACTCAACAAATGATACTCCGCTGGACTAGAAAATAGACGAAACCACAGATGAAAAGTAAAACATAATTCTTAGAAAATTAACTCTGTTTAATTGTTAGTCTTATTTAGTATTTTTATCAAAAAAAAAAAAATGAAATGAAATCTTTGAGTTTTACGTCCCACGCTTATGCCGGTTAGGCTAAAGGAGGCAGTGATGATGAGTAATGAATGAAATGGTGGAATGAAGAAAGGGGGAGAACCCCGAGAAAACCCACGCACACGGTGTTTGTCCACATCAAAGTTCACTTGGCGTTGGCTGGGATCGAACCCGGGACCAAGCACCAGAGGTGAACGCTCTACCACTGAGCCACCGAGATCCCTATTTTTATTAACAATTAAATTTTAAGTGGTGTTTTCATCAGCAGTAGAAAGCTGATCAATTGAACAATGATAATTGAAGAGTACACGGGAAAAAGGAGCTGATTGCAATTTCTGCGAAAAAGCCAATACCACCTATTGGTGCACTACGCATTTTGTGAAAAAGTGACTTGTTGAAGAAGGTGCTCATAAATATTTTAAATTGCTTCTCCTGGCAAAATTAACATTTCTCACATATCAATGCTGAAGTCCCAAAATTAACAAATTCAAATATAATTGAAGATCTGTATGAAACACGACAAAAGTAAAATAATTATACACTATGAAAAAGTACAACGGTTCCATGACGGTAGTCATTGCATACTGTGCTTTATATGAGAGAAATATTTCTGCATTCAATTTGTTTTTAGAACTCTTAAAGGTTGTATTTGACCCCCCCCCCCCAAAAAAAATCTTGTGGCTTCCCTAACACTCGCAATTAAGTGACCCCTCCAAAGTGGTACACATGAAGGGGCTGAGAATAGCATAGATGATTTGATTGTCATTCTCAAGCAGGGTCGTGCCGTGGAAAATCAGCGCCCGGGGCGAAAGTATACGACGGCGCCCCCATACATATATTCCAAGCAATTTTTGCTATCTTTTTTACTTTTTTCTATCGAATTTTCGCTCCCTTACTTCGGCGCCCGGGGACGTCGCCCCGCTCACCCCCCCCCCATGGCACGCCCCTGTTCTTAAGTATTGCCTTTCATTATTGCCAAAATGTATAGCAAAAATGATTCAATACTCCGATTACAAGTAATTTGAATACATTAATAATCCTGTAAGCAAACCAGGAGTCTGAGCAATGAAGCAGAACAACCTAATGCAATATACAAATATTAACCAGATAAAGTACTGAGTATGCATATCTTCCAGGAAATAGTTCATTATTGAAACAACATACGAAGAATAGAAGTAGAATAAACCTAACTAACCGTAAATGTGATGTTGAATAACTTATTCGACAAATCAACTTACTGTCTATAAGATGTCTATGTTGTTCTCTATCCTAATTCAGGGAGCTCATGTTCGTATTTCACGTTAATGAGTAGGTCCACGTCTCATATAGCGTCGCTGCTGAACAGGACGTTAAACTCAAAATCAACTCCTCAACTCAACTCTACCCTAGTTCAATCGAAGCAAAAACTACAATCTTATTTAGTTACAAATAAATACACATTCGCAAATATTAAAGAACTGCAAATGCACCAATCCATACATCCCTGCATTGACCATATATAACATTCTAGTTTATGGGTTTATTTGCTTCGGCTTTTTCTGCTTAATATGTAAGTAAAAACACATTAAGAAGAAATAATAGAGAAACTAATTCTATCTGAATACCAATAAGAAAATATAAAATGAATTGAGCTGATCAGTACTGCATACCTACTTTTGGGCCACTACAGTATAATATACTAAGTAATAATAATAAAAAAAAAAATCCGATCTCTTGTTAAGCGTACATGCATTAAATAATTACATTTATTGCAATTAATATTTTTGTTAAGAATACCAACATCAAAGTAGAAAGCCAATTGTAAAGTCGTGTACCTTATAGTAAAACCTAAAATGAAATACTTCAATTTAACGTCTCATGGTTATCCCTGTTAAGCTAAGGAAGACGATGATTAAGGCAAGTGAATGATGATGGAAGAATTCGTGGAATCAGAAAGTGGGAGGAAACGGGAGTACCCCGAGAAACCTGCTGATATGATGTTGTCCACCACAAATTTACTTGGTCAGAGATCGAACCAGGGACCCCACGAGCCAGAGATAAGAGCTATACCACTTATTTTTAAAGTTAACTGATTTACCGAACGCTCCTCAGTAACTTAATTGCCTAATTATCACTATGTTTTACTTTATTTTTACTTCTTCCTTTAACGTATAAGGACAAAGTCACGATCACACAAATATTGAGGATAGTTAAAATTCCAAAGATTCTCCTACCGGGAATCGAACCAGTTATTACGTACACCAAAGGTGCACGCATTAGCTACTAGACAAGCCGAGAGGTACAACTGAGCCACGGTGCCACCATATACCTTACAGCATTACAAAAGTGGTATAATTAGGATTCTCCAATTTCAGCAATAAATTTATTCTTACTCATGTTAAATACGTGTACTTTCATAATATATAAAAAAAAATAACCTTTTGGTAATTTGATATAACTCCTTTATACCACAAGGTGTTTTGCGAAACATTAGCACAAAATTTAAATTTACACCAATCATTTCACAGAAGCTCCTTCGTGACTAAGCTCTTAGAGTATGCGTCTTTGGCGTAGGAGATCCGGGTTCAATTCACGGCGGGAGCTCATGTAATTCGGATTCCACGTTAATCAGTAGGTCCACATCTCATATAGCCTCGCTGTTGAACAAAATGTTAAATTCAAAATCAAATCGACTCAACCCAATCATTTCACAGCATTTAAGCAGATTAGGAGCAAACGAATTGATTAACGCATTATAAAGGAGCATATAAAATAACTGGAATAGTAACTGTTAGATTACCGAAAGCTTGAAGGCAAGAATCGTCTTTGCAATAAAGTACTAGTGATGGTGTGCATTGTTGAAGCAAGTGATTGCCGGTGGGCATGGGCGGCGATTAGGGGGGGCAAAGGGGGGCAGTTGCCCCCGCACTTTTTTTAAGTAACCAATTAATGTATATAGTTTCATTTGGAAATGTAACGATTTTGTATGTGTTACTGATTAATAGGAAAAAATGCTGCCATATAATATTTGCTGTTGCGTGAATACGTATTGGTTGTCTTCCCGTGGAGTAAAGAAAGCTACAGTAATTGCGTTTTAATCGCCACAGAAAATAACCCCCAAAAATAACCTATTGGAGCACAATTTCAGCATACTTTCATTTCTTCTTACAAGGGCTCGATATGTTAGTGAGCCGCTTTGAAGCTAATCGAAAGAACATTGTGCAAAAAATGTAGGGCCTATTTCACAAGTTATTCTTTATTTGCACAAAAATTGACAGTTCCTAAAATGTCTTTTCTTCTTTCTAAAGTAAGGAATATCGATTAAAAAGAGCGTGATAAGAAACAACTTCTACCTTTTCCATTGTTTTGTAGTGTAATATACGAGTGAAGTGTTGTGTTTAAGGATGTACGAGTGTATATACAATAAAATTTAGTAAATTGAACATAATTCTAGGTTTTAAGTTTATTTTGTATAACTGAAGTGTGGATTGTAAGTATTGTTGTGTTTTGATGTGTTCCAAGAAAGTGAAATCTGCACCTAATGGCAACGAACATATTTCAAGAACTTGCAAAAGCAAATATTTCTTTAAATGTCGTAGCATATGCTTGTAGTATTTACTGTCTTTCATTTTCTAAGGGTAATAACATACATTTAATAGCATGTGTGGAATTAAATATTAAGTTTTTCATTAATCCTCAGTTTCAATATAACTTTTGCAAAACAAGCATCATTATTCATTACTATGATTAATATTATCCTTTCTATTTATTTGTTTTGCAAATTTATTAAATAATCTGATCACACAATTTTCCCGACAGAATTTTAAAATGTTCATGAGCAAGGAATCAAATCTCTTCTTACACTTTCGTTGTTTAAGAGTACAAAGGGCTAGTATCTACTTTCGTTGTTCTTCTCAATTTACTTAATAAACTATTATATACGATATACGGTACTTTAACTGAAAATATAGTATCCTATTAGTTATACAACCTTTCCTCAAACAAAATGTTAGAAACAACCAGGAAAACTAACATTTATATACAAATATTCAGATCACGTCTTGCCCCCTCACTTTTAACGTCCAACCGCCGCCACTGCCGGTGGGGACACTCGATCGAAAAGGTGTAACAGCTTTTTCAGATCAGCTATCTTGAGTGAGGCTTTTCCTGAATTTTCCTCATTTACACCAGGCAAATGCCGAGCTGGTACATAACATAATAGTCCCAGACCACTTTCTTCCTTCCCCATTCCTTTCTTTCTTTCCAGTTTCCCGGATAATGTTATCACCGAGGGACCTTAACCCTCATATGTGTTATGTTCTAACATAGCCATAGATGCCGAGAAAAACAGAAATCTTTCCTAATCCTAATCCTAATTCTTGAAGCGTATGAGAATCCCTTTCACTAACTTCAACCCAAAACTACAGAAATAAGTCTCTAGTCTCCGACAAAACACAAACAATTTTCTGTAAGGATCTGAGCGTTTTTTTAAACAGATATCTAGACAAATATGTTGTTAAAATCGGAAGAAGTACACTTCCCATTATTGCCCCATTTCAAGTGGAAGAAATCGAGATGATTGCAAATTCTTATTTAAAAAATGACCATATTAGATGGATTTTTTGCGACTCCTAAGTCGAAGGCCACCAAAACGGCATATATCATGTCAAACAGAAGAAACATGGTTGAAGACTGTAATACTCGGAGCGTAACGTACTTCAATCAGGAGACTGGAAAACGTTTTCAACACTCGAAGAGAACGTGAACATTTAAGAAATTAACGGAGAGATCACACATATTTTGATGGATTCAAGTACAAAGATATTGTGAGAAAGATGAATGAGAATATAATCTCGACATCTGATAAAGAAGAGAAGAATGATTGTAATTATGCGAAATGTAAAATAGAATATGTAGAACTTCGTAAAGCAATATGGAAATGCATTACAGAAGATACAAGAAAAGTTTAACAGTTAAAAAAAATTGAATACGGTATGGACCTTTAAGAAAGCAAAGACGAGCTTAAGGAATGGACTGAAATGGATCGAAGCGCTGAAACACCGTTAACCCATCGCCGTTAGCGTCCAGTCGATGGAGAACCACAACGCATATCTCCCACATGCCACATCTCATCACCAGCTTGTCGGAAACACCAGCGGATGCGTCAAACCAATGCAGATTACTATCTGATCAGTACCGCACTATCTGTTAAAAATTTGCTTCATCAGTAAACAATACGTGAGAAATGAATGTAGGGTTTTGTCTTAGCTCCTGTGTGGCCCATCGACCAAATTCCAGACGATAATGTGGATCATCTTCTGTAAAATGTTTGTAAAGCTGCAACCTATAAGGGTGCTACTTATTCAATGACATAATTCACATGATTGATGTAAGACTAATAGAACTTTCGCGAGCTACACTAAGCGTGCTTTTCTTGGGAATCATACTAAATGGTGCTAACACTGCTATAGTTGTTGCCTCGTCAATCTTAGGTCAATTTGCCACAAATCTGGTTTCTTGGAATGTCTTCAGCACTTTGAACACAGCATCATTGCTGATGGAAGTCCTTCCCGGATGTCGGCGGTTAAAATCGTTTTCAAGCACCCTGGTACTTCTTTCTCCAGAGATCAGTGCGATTTTATTGTACTCTTCATGCGTTAGGGCCATCTTCTGCCATCAACCACAATAATATGAACAAAGAAGTTGACATAACTTCGAAATTGTTAGCGCTAAAGCAAAAACAATAATAAAGTTCAATTTCTATGACGATTTGCAATCAAAATGACATATTACGTGCTATGGTATCTATTTAAGACAATTGCGTAAATTTCAAGATGGCGGACGTCATTGTGATGTGACCTCGAGCATTTCCTCTATTCAACATATACAGTGTTATTTTGGCTATACAGAGTTAGCATAAATGATTCATTCGTATGGAAAGGTTATATATTCAAAAGTATTACACGCACATACGTGAAAGATATATAAAAAGAACCACAAACTAACCGAGTTTGTATTGTGTGGCAGTACGAGTCCATTATCTTTCCGATCGGGTGTGGCAGTGTGCAGTGTGACACTGTGGCAGTACGAGGTTAGTAGCTGTCGACAATGGAGTGAAAGCAAGATAAAAGATTTTGTGTGCTTGAATATGCCAGATGTTCGTCTGTTATAGCTGTGCAACGCGCTTTCAGAAGAGAGTATGGAAAAGAACCGCCATGTAAACGAAGCATTTTGCGATGGTGTCGGCAATTGGGAAAAGCACCTGGCCTCCCAAACCTCCTGATTTGATTCCCCGCTACTTCTTCCTGTGGGAGTAAGGTAAGAATCTTGTTTACGTACCCCTATTACTGCAATCCTTATTCGAGTTCAAAGAATGCATCAGTGCTGCAGTGCAGTGCAGACAATTGAAAGGACTATGCTTCAAAATGAATGGAATAAGCTCGAGTATCGTCTGGACGTGTGTCGTGCCATCAAAGGGGCACATATTGAACATTTGTAGAAGGTGTATCAACTTGGTGAGTTTGTGATTCTATTCATATGTCTTTCATGTGTGTGCGTGTCATACATTGAGAAAAAAAATGTAGGTGGCGTACTTAAAAAGATAGGTTACATGCGTAATTCCTGTAGTTTTTGGACTTCCAAACGTACAGCAGACGTATAACTGAAAACGCATGTTTTATAATACTTTCTGTATAAGTGTTCGATCTATACGTACTTACCGTATGAAACAATGTAGGCGGTTAGGATCTCACATACAAATGGACATATATAACATATAACTGACGAAGGTAACATAAGTATATGCATGTGATATACGGAAAACTGTTAGATGTCAGACATCCTGCAATGGCATAATGTAACATCTAAGGGCAGTGCCTATGTAGCATACGGATAACGTATGCTCCCTACTGATTTCTATAGTAAGCAAGAGGATACCGTGTATTTGTACAATATACCGCTGTCCGGAGAACGGATTTTTCTCTGTGTACGTTTGGAAATATAGCCTTTTCAAAATGAATGAATCATTTATGCTAGCCCTGTATATGCAGCGTTTACCACTGCACACTGTTGGACTACTCTAGAGATCCTAGACTTTCCAGTTTATCCGGGACAATCCCGGATTTAATAATGTAACTCCTCAAAATTGTTGATAACTCCGATTGTCCCGATTTTCTTCCAAAATATAAGTTAATATCGTTCGTGAGAAATTGTTTTAAAAAAATCCTGTTTTTATTAGTATAGTCATCAATATTTAACTAACAAGAATAATCTACTTTTTGTCCTTACTTCTTGGTGAGTGTTGATGTTTTATTCAATTACTTCTGAATAATAAAGAAGTGCATATTTATGAATATACTGTAAGCAGGGCCGGATTTAGGGGGGTGCAAACGTACACCCCTCTTCGTTGTAAATATGCACTACCTACAGTGAGAAGCTAGCAGTGAGTTTTGCAAAATCAATAGTTTAAGTCAATTTTCTGAAGGTTGAAGGAAATGAATTCATCGAGAGCAGACACTTAGCATTTCCAAATGAATTCCTCATTCACATCACAGATGCCTAAAGGCATTTTAAAAAACTCGAATTTAATTCAAATCTACTGGTAGTTATTGGTGCACCTCCCTTCAGAGAATCCTGGATCCGGCTCTGACTGTAAGGATTCAAAAAATGTCCCGTTTTTCAAGTCTTGAAATTTGGGCGCCCTAGATTACTTTGAAATGCAATTTCCTCAGAAGTATTTGCTAGCTTTGAAAAAAGAAAAAGGAAATAAGATATTGTAAGTATTATCCCACATGTATGCCCTGTAGGAAAAAAGAGAGACACACAAAAACACACACACACAATTTGATGCATGTCTGTACATAATCTATATAATATAACTAAAAGTCACAATGTTTGTGATTCTTAATCTCTTGAACCACCTTACCGATCTCGATAAAATTTTCAACAGTGATTGATGAGGTTCGGACCCAAGATAACTGTCATTTCACTTTGACGGTAGACCTTAGAGAAAGGGAGGGCGGAAATATACAAAACGTATTTAAAAAATGAACGATCGATTTCAATCAAATTTTCAACATAGTTGAGGCTCGGGCCTGGGAAGTTTTTTGTCGTTTTACTTTAACGGTGGAACTTGGGGGAGGGGGAGGGAACAGGAGTATATAAAAGTAAATAAAACTTAATAACTCTTGAACCCTTTTACCGATCTCGATCAAACTTTCAACATAGATGAGGTTCGGACCTGGGATGGTTGCCATTATCTCACTTTGATGCAAACGTAGGGTTGCGGAAGGGGGAGATATATTTTTAAAAAAATGAAAATAAAAGTTACGGTCTTTGTGACTTAATAACTCTTGAACCACCCGATCGATCTCGATCAAATTTTCCATATTAAGATGTTTTTTGTCATTTCACTTTGACGGTGCTACTTAGGAGAGGAGAAGATACACAAAAATTATCGAAAATGACCGATATTAATGTCGAATCCATAGTTCTCGGGGTTGCTGAGATGAATAGTGACACTTCCGATCCCGTTTACGTCCATACCATTAAAAACAAACAACATATTTAACGGGAACCAAACTCAAGAGATAGGGTTTTGTGCATTTAACATTTTTATTTTAACCCAGCGAAGAGGGTAATCGATGCAAGTACATAATATAAAGCAACAATTATTTACGCACATATCTTTATTGATTAAAGTAAAGAAACTACAGTACTATCTAATATAGTATTTAATATAAATATGTAAAGTATCATACAATAGTGTGGGAGAGCAGATTAGCATGTTTCAACACACACTTCCAAAAACTGAATATCCCAAATGACGGCCTTGTGTGATAGGACAATCAACATATAAGATATTAGATAGAAAGACTACCTTCAAAACAGAAAGAAAGATAAAAACAAAGAGAAAGTTTCTCTAAATTTAGTTCCTGAGTGGAACAAAAAAAAAAAAAAAAAATCTTAACGCCTATTATGCACTGCGTAATACAACTGAGGCCATCTGTTGGAAAACAGAGAAAGCTACCGATTTTTATTTCTTATAGCGTGAGAATAACTGTTGTGAAAACATGCACGTATCATACTATCGAATTTTTGTTCACAACTTCATTTAGTTCCCTTAGGTTGCAGGGCGCCCATCAGGGGGGAGCAAGGTGGTGCGCTCGCCCACCCCCCTTTAGAGGAAATTGTGCTTCGGAAAATCGAAAACCCAATAGATATTTTAGAATAGTTACCCCAACATTTGAGACTACAGTTGAAATGTCGCTTACACTTGCCCCCCCCCCCCCTTGCAAACCACAACATGGTCGCCCTTGGTTGCCTCATTTAACTAATGTATACAGTTTCTCCCTTCTTGTCTTTCAAATGATAATTTGATGCTTGTTGTATTACGCATAAAATTAAGGTAAATGTTGATTATTGTTACCCTGGAAATCAGTGGCGGATCTAGCCCGCGGCCGGAGGGGCCTAGAACCCTAATCATAATCTGGATTCTGTCTCCCCCCCCTCAGTTTAAACCTTCTAGATCCGCATTCCCTGGAGATTCCTGCTTAGTGTAGTCGCCGGCAGGGTGAGAAAAGAATGAATAATGCTTTCTCCTGGATTTTCGAAGGATAGCTAATTCAGTTCTTTCAAATACAGTGTCGGATCTGACCGGGGGGACTATAACCCTCAGTTTTCTGAGTAACGAACATAATTTAAGATATTATTTATATATTTTTGATAGTTTATAGTAAGCTCATGATATGCCTATAATAGTCTGGGTTTAGCCTTCTAGAACCGCCTGTGGAAATACATGTCCAAATATGTTTGATTTTGTTACTCACATACTATAGTATTTATGATAAACGAAATTAAATTCTAGATTAACGTTCCAGGTTTATGTTCCGAACAAGGGAGACGGTAATGAAAAGAATGTGTAAAGTAGGCAAGTCAGAGTCATAACTTGTGAAGGGGGAGAGGGCAACTATTTTCTAATTTAAGCTTCTTTGCCGTTCGAGGGAGCTCACGTCTAGATAAAACTCTCTCCTCCGTGGCTAAGTGGTTAGCGTACGCGTCTTTGGCGTGGGAGGCCCGGGTTCGTTTCCCGGCGGGAGCTCATGTGGTTCGGATTCCACGTTAATCAGTAGGTCCAGGTCTCATATAGCCTCGTTGCTGAACGGGACGTTAAACTCAAAATCAACTCAACTTAACTCTTTAACTGCATACAATAAGATACGAGCATAAATGTATAAATAAAACGGAATACGTTCACCACCTTTTAAAAACAACACACACACACAAATCTATTAAATGAAGGGAAATTAGATCTGTGCCTATTTCAGTACAATGTCTACAACTAGGACACCCAAAAATAGTACGGTATATATTTCTTAAGGCTTTGAGCACTGTCAAGTATTGTCCAATTTACTTATAATTTGGTCTTGCTTCAGAAAATATCACGTCATACAAGCCAAATTCCTTTATGTGGCATATAAGGCAACACTGCCGCTTGTTGAAAATTTAAATTTCAAAGCAATTGTCAATATGTAACAGTAAAAACTACATTATAGCAAAATTCATACTGCTTAAAATCACATTATGAAAAGTATTCCCATATGTGCTTCAAGTGCATTAGTGTTACTACAAGAAATTGGAAACACTGCATTCAAAGGTTCAGTTTTTTTTTTTTTTTCAACCAGGTGAGTTAACTGCATGTCATTCATAGAATGCAACAAAATACCACAGTTGTCATTTATTTATATGCCATTATTTAGTCTGCTTTCGCTTTTCCTTCTTCAGAAAAATTAATGAGTTTCATTCTTTCAAAGCATTCTGTGTGGTTATTTTTCCTCATAGCTTCTACAGTACATTCCTTAAAATGACATTGCAAAGGTTGCATTGCATTGCATTGTGGGCAAAAAGTTATTGCTTGTCTCCTTGAATTCTCGTTTAAACAAAACAAATGAATTAATAAGGAAGATATATCTAGAATAGTAGACACGTAACAGCAAGATCTTATACATTTGTTTGTACTTCTGTGTCTTTGGAACAACTTTAGATTATGTTCGCTTTATCTTGTTTGCTCCTTACTTCTGAATTATGAGGTGAGTTTAAAAGGGCATAACAGACAGCACCATGATCTTTCTACAAAACGACAATGTTTATCAATAAAATAATAATGTTAATTTTAAGACAAAAATTATAAATAATAGTTTAAATTATTTTTAGCACTCGAAGAACTGAGGGTCCTAGGCCCCGCGGCCCCAGTCTAGATTCGCTACTGCAGAATAGCAGAATAAAATATTTCATGCTACAACAATGGATTCATTAAGTAGCTATTACCGGTATATTGAAATGTTATTCGATTTTCATGGTTACACATCATAAAAATATTTCCAATTTTTCTAAGAATAGACTTTCAACATCCAGTGCTATTCAACCTTTTTTTTTTCTCGCGTACCCTTAGACGCAGTTCGCCATCCAATTGTGTACCCCTGAAGCTGTTTAAAAGAAATTAAATCGAAACTAACTTATTAAACTTAATACACGTGACCTATTGAGTAAACTGGAGGGCAAATAGAGACCCAACAAAGTGTGCCAATCAAAACACTATTTACAGGGGGATAAAGTACATATCTGACAAAATTAACATGGGAAATTTCAAAACATATGGGCGACATCCAGTTCTACTGAGGAGGGTTTTTCCGTTATCCTCTCTGATAATTCGTATACTGAGGACAATGTTAAAAATTCAAAAACTAAAAATAACTTTAGAATTAACCTGTTAATGAGAGGACTGAGCTTGTTTCCGGGACGTCAACTCCTCGATTCTTGGTCGAATCTTCGAGAGTGCGAGAATCAAAGCTGATTCTGGATTCAAGGAATTTCTGTGTTTCATTTTTATTTATGTTAATGCAGAGAAACCCTGTTCACACAAATATGTTGATGGAATGGAAGAAGTTGTGAGATAGCACTGTCACTACTTTCATTGTACTCTTTTCGAACATAAACACAAAAGTCACAAATTGATGAGTTATCGAATTTCATTTGCAGTGAACTGTCAACAAACATTTCCAGCAGACCCCCAGAAGCAACATTACATACCCATAGAAACATCTTTGCGTACCTCCAGGGGTGCGGGTACCCCGGTTGAATAGCACACTAGACAGTGCCAGCGAGGGAACGAAACAAAATCACGAAGAGAAACCAGGTATACCTATTCTATATCCAATGGCAAACTTAGATCATCAGAGGAAGATGAAATCACTCGGAAGCGGTTAGACAACGATGAAAACGAGTGAACATATTTAACACTTAGTTCAAGCTGATTTCGACAAGAGAAGGTAAAAGATGGCTAGAAAAAAGTGAGGGTTACAATTGTTAAAATAAGATGGCCATATTTGAAAATTCCTTACGGTTAGTCATATGAAATTTGGTAACTGGACTTCTCATTTAAAATAATTATATAGTCTACATGTTTAAGAGTTTTTTCATGTTTGATCTAGAAAAGAAGAAAAGAGCAGAATAGAAGAAAAGGGCGCTAATTCTAATTGTTATAGAAAACTTACATTTCCTACTAGCACAAGGTTAGAGACAAAATTTGTTTTTTGTATTTTTCAGTTAAAATAGACTAATAAGATATATCGTCAACAATTTGACGAGGGGTCCTACCTCAAAATCTCACTTTTTCAGACATAAATAAAGAAATAATTCCATAGAAGAGAAAAAGTTAAATATGCATTAATTGAACAATAATTCCACATAATTATTATCTGGAATGGGTGACGAGTTATTTCATATTCAACTGCTTTCCTGTCCACGTAATTATTATTTCTTTCTTTGTGTCTAAAAAAGTGAGATTTTGAGATACGACCCTTCGTCAAATTGTTGACAATAAATTTCAGTGTTTTTTGGTGTCTGACCCAAAGGGAAGAAAATTGGGTGGACATAAAAAAGGGGTGGTATTACATTTAATGTAATAAGATGGCAATATCTATAAACCCCTTAAAATTTGAGAATGAAAGTTGGTACTTGTACTTTTAATTTAAAATAATTTAACATATGGTTTAGCGTTTTTGATATTTTACTTAGGAGGAAATAAAAGGGAATTGATTGTATGTAAGACACAGGACATCAATCTTATTTGGGAATGAGGGTAAGTGAAAGTAAAGACATCAATAATATTTGAAGGTAAAGCTGAATAAATGCACAAATATTTTCAGAGTGAGAGCGAGGGACTGTAAGTGTGAGGGAGTTGACTGAGGGTTCGGAAATATGTCCATCCCTCATCCAGCCAGTGCGGTTCTCTGCCTACCTCATGATGACGATTTAAGAAATGTCTTCGTCATGACTGCCCAAATATTGCAATATTGTCCCTTCTATAATATCTGCGACAACATTCTTCCAAATTGAATTTATTTTTAAATTAATCTACCCACTGTCGTTCTTTCACATTTATCATTTCCAATATCGTTGATTTCTCCTTTCATACTTTCTTACCGGTTTTTTTCCTTATACCCACCTACTCTTTACTATCCTTCTCCATACCAATTTCAGTGTCAATTATCCTGATTAGTAACGCTTACATTTTTTCTACATTTTCCGAATTATTTAGGAAATCAGAAAACGGTACTTAAATTCATCTGAGTGATTATTTAGTACTTAGGAAATCATACTTAGTGCTTACCTTATCAATACATTCTCAATGTATCGAGATAAATTATGACGTTTGGTAACGAACTGAGTAAGGGCTAAGATCGCCTCTGAAAAACTGATTAATTTATTCAGTAATAGGGATGGAACAAACGAACACTTTTAAGCACACGGAGAAATTTTGGGGTTATTATTTCTCAAGGGGGCATTTAATCAGTTTCTAGTTACGTTCATGAGAATCAATATCCTCTACCGCCAGAATATTACCCCTTACGATGGTCTTGATTACTTATTTGTTTTTGAATTTAGTGTCCCGTTGAGCACCGAGGTGTATGAGACGTGGACCTATAAAATTAAAGCGGTGTCAGAACTACATGAGCTCCTAACAGGAATCGAACCAGGGTCTCACATTCTACCCAGATGGTCTAACGTCTAGCGTACGTCTTTGGTGCATATGGTCCTGGGATAGATTCTCGACGGGAAAGCATTGAATTCATTGCAGTGGTTAATATTCTAGAAGCCGATGCCATGGTGCTATTTTCCAACTTTCTTGAAGGCTAGATAGCTGTAATGGGGAACATCTTATAGCATGTGAGGTTTGATCTTGTATAATTGGTCTGTTTGTCAGCGAACTGCATCGGATTCAAGTCAGTGTTTGTAGTTTGAGGGAAATTTTCCTAATCTATGGAAATTTGTAGGTAAACTTAGCAAAAAGGGGAAAAGGGAATTTCTCGATAAAACGTAAAAATCTAGGGAAATTCTCGTGCTGATTGAGTGGCCAATATAAATGCTTAAATTTTTCTTTGTTCTTCAGAAATAAACCAACACAATAGCATTAGTTTGTGTGTGCTGAAAGTAGCATAATTCGCACACATTGTTGCCTGGGTGTATTTGTGTACACTTTTCTAAAAAGAGAAAAAAGTGAAGAAAAGTAAAAGATAGAAACAAAAAGCAAATGCACAAAACAAGTATGGTTGCCACTTCCTTTAATCTTATCACATAACTTCTGTCATAGAAATTGAACGCTCAACAAACTAGGGAAACTTATATAAAAAAAAAAAAAAAAAAAAAAGAGAAAATTTTTGTGTCAGTCGAGGGATTTTTTTTTTTTTTTTTTTAAACCTACAAACACTGACTCAAGTTCCGGACCTAGTTCACAATTCACGTTAATAGTTCATAATCTCGGTAATGTAGAGGGAGCGCTAACTTCAACAAGACAAACAAAAATTGATAAGCAGTTACAGTGGCGTATTTACGATTTTGTTTCAGGGAGAGCTTTGCTAACTTTCGAGGAGCGGCTTTGCCTGAAAATGTGAAAATTCTGCAAGATATCTCATATACTTTACTATAGTAAGTAAGATAAGCCCGGAAGTTCCCCTCCCTAAATACGCCACTGGGCAGTTATCATCTTTTGTTGCTGTTGTTGAATTCTAAGCGAAGAACGAAAAACAAGATATTTGTTTATATCGCTCGCTCAACTGAATTATAAAGTTTATGTAGGTAGGCAACACTATTTGAGTATATATATACTGTATATGCATGCAGAAGAATTTGCCTTCCTTTCCTCTGCACGTGTTTTAAAAAGCAATGCTAATAATAAATTACGTCATTGAAACAGTATATTGTATATTAAGCAATGTTAAGATATAAAACACTAAACAAAGGAGTAACCAGTAATTACAGCAACATGCTGCAGAGAGGCTTATAAATAGTGTA
Source organism: Thermobia domestica (assembly GCF_964235325.1). NCBI lineage: Eukaryota > Metazoa > Arthropoda > Insecta > Zygentoma > Lepismatidae > Thermobia > Thermobia domestica. The sequence goes on along the minus strand of NC_137458.1, from coordinate 268,687,552 downwards.
ATTAAAATTCGCACACGGGAGGAAAGAAAATGTATGTTTGGAAGGCGTAGTTTTCTGCCATTATACAGCGCGTACACCTTCATAAAACATATCATATGGCGCTCTAACAACAATTGAACTGCTCCTGTAAGTAAAAATGTATTACACTATCATGGTTTTACATAATCCATAACTTCTTCACGGTGCCATGGTTTTTCATTTTTTTAAAATATAAAACACATTTGGTCTAAATACCTTACGAAGAACAAAGATATTAAATTTCACTTCTATTTGTTCCAATTAGTCAGGAATTTATAGGCGTTTCTTGTAGTAACGATTTTGCTTTTTTACTTTCGTTCTGATATATTCTTGACAGATAACTCTAAAAAAAAAGATAATTAATTGATATGAATACATGTGAGAATAATTGTCGTATTTCTATTCATAAGCGCCAAATATAATTTTTTTCAACGTATTCTCACAGGACAATGTCCACAGGTCCCACAGAAATGCCAACTTGGGAGGCAACTCATTCGGCGATCTTCCAAAACAACTTTTATCCACTCGTTCGATCATGTGAGATCGGCTTGTGCGAGGCCGAGATTGTCTTCGTTTGTTGTCAAACGATGTTCTGTCTTCTTTGAACTGTCACACATACGAACCGCACATTAGACACATCCACGACTTCATCATCACATGTCTCACTCAACTGGCGATGAATTTTAAGCAGTATTACACCACACAAATGGAGAAAACGAATGATTACACACGATTGTTGTAATGACAACCAAGGTCGCCGATTTCTCTGTAAATTTGGGGGGACCCATTCAGATGTAGAAGGCATATATGAGGATTTTAAGACAAATTGCATTCAAATTATACCAAATATTGTATATTCATAAATACAATACTGGGGCCTGAGCTTTGGAGGGCCCGGGCCCCCTCGGCCCTCCCCCCGAATCGGCGCCCTTGATGACAACGTCGTCAGTTAAGAAGTATCGTATAAAAAATTGTCATCACTCTCACCGCTGCTGCTAGGGTTGTGTTGCCATCGACAACGAGTGCTCTCGTAACAGCACGATTAGCAGTCCTGAGAAAAATAAATTGGAAGTGCTATAACTTGAATGCACCTCATAATGCCTTTTAGGCTGAAGGTAAGGGTAAGGATAAGGAAAGAATGATAATAATGAAATGGGTGATAAGATCTAAACACTCATGCTCTGAGCGGGATTCGAACTTGCAGAAGACACGTCTTCTGGTCGACAACCTAGCACTCTAGACTACTAATCCATACTTGCCAGCAGAATAAAATTAAATGGGCTCAGAATGGATGTAGATTGAGTAGACCTACGTTATTTGTATCCCTTGAAATGTTGCGTCTTATGAGCTTTTGGTCAAGTGTCAAAAGGTTTCGGCGCCCATCTCGCGGAAACCTTGCTCATTCCCAGATGTTGGATGATAATTCGATCAACGCTTTCAGTAAGTAAGTTCACTGTCTCACTGTCAGCAATCTGTCTGATGGTCATTTCCCAATCATTCTTAATGATTTCATGCACGTTGTCAATGTTCTCCTGAGTTAGTACCTCCAGGAGTGCTTCCGATCGAGAGTCATTTTCAACAGAGGTTCTGCCCATTTCTTCACTGTGGTAAATGAAGGGGCACGATCATCTAAATTAGCAACCATATCCAGTGGATCTCCTACGGCTTGAATTTCCTCCTTTGGCCATACTTTCCTCACTCTTCTGTCTTTCTGGACATGTAACAACAGAATAAAAGTCTATATTTCAGTGGTAGAGCGTTCTGGTGCATGGGGTCCTTGGTTCGATTCCAGCTAGTGCCAAGAGAACTTATTGTTGGACAAACACCGTATACGTGGGCTTTCTCGGGATTCTCCCATTTCCTCCCACTTTCTTCATTCCGCCATTTCATTTATTTCACATCATCACCGTCTCTTTTAGCCTAGCCGGCATAAGCGTGGAACGTAAAACTTAAATACTTCATTTTATTTAAAAGTATATAGTAATACGAAATTATGTATGAAATTATAGAAAGGCTAATTAAATACGACGTAAAAGTATTACAAGTCTAGTTCCAATATTTCTTGGTTAGACTTTGAATTTATGTAACTACTCTCGTATTTGAAAGAACCTTAATTATTTCGGAAGATGATATAAAATTATGGTTCTCAGTCATTCCAGTTTAGCCGAAACACTTGTGGATTTACAAAATTTTCCCCAAAAAAATTGTTCAAAATTTCAAATGTCTTAACTTTTGTTCAGAACATAAGATAATATCATCCGTGTCATATTTAAAAGTACTGCCTTTTCTAATAATCGATACTCAACTAATAGGAATAATCTACTGTCTGTCATTCACTTTTGATGATTTTGAACTGTTGTTTAACTAATTCTGATATTGAGCAAAAGATAAGTGTATAGCTATGACTGTTGAATATTTTCATGGAGTGTCCTGTTTTTTAAGTCTGTTAATCTAGGAGTCATATACTAAATTTCTTGGTTATTATTACCCTACAACGTTTTGTTTAGGTTGAACGGTTATTATATGAGAACGCTAATACGAGCCTTACAGATGTTGCACGAAAGGTTATTGGTAGTTACAATTAATGAATTTAAATGGAAATATAATACAAGTAATACTTAATATATAAAACGATAATTATGCTTGTTGTGCTGTATTGTTGCGAAACATGGTCGCTTACTGCGAGGAAAGAACGCAGACTAAGTATTTGAGAATTAAATCCTGAGACAAATATTCGGACCCAAGAGAAACGGAAATGGGGAATGGCAAAAACTGATAAACGGTACCAAATTACACAATTCCTCGTTATGAAATCATTTTAGGGTCATTAAGTCTATGAGGCTCAGGTGGGCGCGTCACGTAGTCAGAATGAAAGGAAGTAGAACTCCAGGCCCGTATCCAAGTGGGTCTAGGGTGGCCCTCCTAAATTTTTGCTGGCCCCCTAAAATTTTTACAGTAGGCTTGCAAAAGAACTATAATATGGTGCTGAACTATTATATGGTTGGATCGCCCCCCCTTAACTTCAGCCGGGCCCCCCTAAATTTTGGGCTGGCTACGGGCCTGAAGAACTCTCAAACTTTTAACTAGAAATCGAAACGAGAAACGACCATTAGGAAGACCTAGGCGCAGATGGGACGAGCATATTAAGATTGAGCTCGCATAAATAGGAATACAAAGTAGAAACTTGATCCAGTTGGCTAAGGATAGAGGTCAATGGAGAGCTTTTGTGAACGTAGCATGGAACATTCGGGTTCCATTGTCCACAGAGTTGGTTAGCTACTTAATATTTAAGGGCGTTGGCACTCTACTCAGAATTACTAAAAAACGCAATTTATCGAAATGATCTGAGTATATAACATTATAGCAATATATTTAAAAGTAGTAATGATTAATTTTATGTTGATATAATCAATATGCGCTTATATAATTAATTAATAATTAATTAAAATTTGTTCCAATTTAGAGCAATAATTAATAAAAATTTCGTTCCAAAACTTGAATATGTTATTCCCTGATTATTATTGATTAGAATGAAATGGTATTAAATTTTTCTTGAAGCTTGATTTGTTTTCAATTATCTTAAGAACTAGATATTGGAATGAAAAAATGCAACTAAACTGCACACCACAGCGCAAATCCGTTTTTTGATCACTTATATTTGTCGAAAGAGGCCAGCGATCTTCAACATTTATATATCGTTCTAAACACTGAAATGTCTTCTTCCTCTCGATATTATACTTCATCATGTACTACCAACGTACTTTATGTATTTCGAGAATAAATGCACAAAGTGTTAACATTTTAAAAGGAACATCTGTACGCTAGCGCCACTCGCATTTTCGACGGGATGTTCTACAACTACAAGGTCCTACTATCACCTATTTCGCAGTGTAGCTAACGAGTTGAAGGTGTTACCAATCAGGCGTGAGCTGATATACTGCAAATACATAATGGCTCGTAAACGACCTTTATTAAAAACCAGAAAACGAAATGCGCTCAAAATCTGCTCGAGCCGCAGCTAAACGTCGCAAAACTGAAATTGTTGTTTCTGTTGATGATTCTTTTCCATGTTATCAAGAACAAGGAACCGCTGAAGATTCAAGACAGCATGATGAAAGGTAAGATTGTATATATATATATATATATATATATATATATATATATATATATATATATATATATATAAGCTTCGTGTTACTGGAGTATGTTAGTAGATAACTCTTTATATTCGTTTTACTTATTATTTAATGTATATTTACATTATTTTTGTCTCTGGTTTTTAATTATGTTTTGTTTTCGTTGTTTAGCATCTGTTCTCAGTACCTACCAGTTTCTATATACAATCTAATATATTGACTCACTATTTAGACTGGGACGGAATATTGTATTACATTTAATACTCTCTCACTGTGAACCAAATAAGGGTACCATTGTACTGTAAGTTATTTCAATAAATTAGAGTGCTAAGAACAGTGGCTCGCAAGGATACCCGTGAACCGTACGCCATACTAGGGGGGGGTCTATCTTCGAAATCTTGGTTTACGTAGGTATAATATTTGTCAATTAGGATCGGACAGTAAGCAAGATATAAATAATGTTGACGATTAAATAATATAATAATATTCACATGTGAGAATCATTTTCGTTCTGAAATATTCCATGGTACGTATAAAATTTGTGCATGTCATTTTGTTCGATCTTTAGCACAATATAATAATAATTTATTGTTAATGGACTAGAGATTATGTGGAATTAATTATGATGATACATATCATGACAATGAGCGATGTATACGAATATGATGTTGATTAAAGAGAAGAAGTACGATTATAATTACATGCCACTTGGTCCTCAAACATATTTGTCAAATAAAATATTTACTTTTGCAAAACTGAGATAGGCAGCTTCAGAACTGCGTAAACTGATGAGCAACTAGTTATATAATGCAGTATAACTATATGGATATTGTTCATGGGTGGACAACTTCACACTATCCCTCCTCTCTCTAAATTATTTCTAGTATAAAAGAACTCTTTCGAAAATAATAATTTTAGCAACTAACCTAAACTAACGATTTGAGGTGAAAAATCTGAAAATCAGACGGGTAAGTGTGAAGTTCCTTATTTCATTAGTTTGAATAATAATAATAATAATAATAATAATAATAATAATAATAATAATAATAATAATAATAATAATAATAATAATAATAATAATAATAATAATAATAATAAGTGTCATCTATTAGTTATGAGTACATCCTATCTCGTAAACGGTACGGTGGGGAAGAGATGAACGAAGAATTTCTTTGCTTTGCACATCACGTGACTGACTAGCTTCGGGTTAGAATTCCAAGAATTGAGAAGCAAGCAAGCAAACGAGGGGATCTGATAAGACTTTTTTTTTTTTCATTTGTGCTGCACAGAGGGTTTTCACATTGGAATTGGCATGTCATTTCTACTCCCCCTCCTGCCGGATTGGTTTTCCTGTCTTGTTCCGCCAAAATGTTTCTAGCTTGTAAGTGTTGACTCAGCCGCGGGCATTTCAGGTGCCATAGTAGGGTATCTGTTTCGCTTTCTTTCTTTCAAGGCATGGTAAAAACGCCAGTCGGGAATCATATTCGCAAGCTCCCGCATCGTAGGCTATGACTTGAATGATTTTTTTCTCTGGAATTTATTTACATGTTGTACTATAGCAAGCAATTTATGCAGCTATTTAATTCACTTGGGTACTGGCTACTATTTAATTCTACAGCGGAAAAAAGTTGTGTAGAAACCAAGGATGTAGCTAGGGGGAGCACGGGGTCCAAATCTTGACTTGCCTTCCAAATATTTAAACTAGTATATAAATACTAGTTTGTTATTTATACTACTAGTTTAGTATATATGCCCCCCCACCCAAATCAGAGCTCTGGCTACGTTCCTGGTAGAAACTAAAAAAAAATGTAATTGCTGAGAATTTTGAACGTCCGAAAAAGTGATTCGCAAAAAAAAAAAAAAAAAAAAAAAAAAAAAGACGCGCAAGTGAGATCCGACTTTTCCAACTTCTAAAATGTGGAATTTGCTATTTATTTTTCTATAGGAGTATTTTTTTTCATTTGCTCAGAATTTTCTGGGATGGGTTGGGTAAGACCCCCGTCCATCTGCACGTCTCTATATATATCACGTAGCTATCATTGTATCACAATGATGCCTCTGAAACTTCTAGATTTTAGATTTCCAAACTATGCTATGCATAAGAAATTGAAGTCCTTTAGAACGGCTGTGTCCGTCCGTCTGTCTATCTGTCAACAGGTATCACAGCAAAAACTGTAAGAGCTATTTTCATACAATTTAAGCGGTAAAAACTATCGACAAGTGGTTTTCGGGAATCGATTCAGCATCCCAGGAACAGATTCCATCTCCTTCAAAAACCTCCTACTTAAACCGAAAGTGGTCGATTTTTACCACTTCCTGTTTCAACAGTAATAGTCATAACCCAGAAACGATAATATCTAGCGTCAAACGGTTCTCAGAAATCGATTCAAGGTGTGAAGGAAACAAAACACTTCGACTTCTGTATTTCCACTAAAACCGGAAGTGGTAGAAATTCACTACTACTTCCGGTTTCAATATTGATTTTCATTGACATAAAACTGTAAGAGTTATCGACAAGCAGTTTTCAGAAATCGATTCAGCATCCTAAGAATATGTCCTATCTCCTTCACCAATCTTCAAGTTAAAACGGAAGCTATACAAATCGGCCAATTCCGGTTTCAACAGTATTTGTCATAACTCAAAAACGGTAAGAGATATCGACAAGAGGTTTCTGAGAATCGATTCATCGTTCCAAGAATAGGTACAATCTCCTTCGACAATCTTCTATTTAAACCAAAAGTGGTAGAAATCAACTACTTCCGGTCTCTACTATTTTCAGTTTTACTATGTAATTTGTATAGTTTGGAAGTCTACCGTAGTTTCACACTGTGGAACGATACTCATTTGTTTCTTCTTTCAGAGACAATCGTCAATCGCAAAATTGATATGTCATGCTCCACTAATTGAAATCAAGCGAAATTCTTTTAAAATTCTTATAATTTATGTGTGGATGGATACACATTGAGAAGTAGAGAAAATTACGAGAATTTCTGGGAGCCTATCAGTTTTGTGGATTCATGTAATTATAAAATATGTTTCAACTCTACGATTCCAGGTTGTCTCGAAACTTCGTTTTTACATATTTCGCAAACATATACCTCGACAAAGATAATTTTGAAGGATATGTTTAATAAACATTCCTTTTAATATTTGTAGGAAAAGTAGCTATTTGTGCTTACAATATCGCTTACAAATTTCAGTTCACCCTGTCCTGTTTCAAGAATACTTTACATTATTTTTCATATTAGGTCAGTTCAGACGAAAGTACTTTATTGAAGTATCCTCCCGCGGACAGCATGGGAATTCGATTTATGAAGAACATCGCCGCAACCGTCTAACGTCATCCATCTTCGGTAAAGTTGTGAAACGTAAAGATCACACTTCGTGCCATGTGTTGGTGAAAGACATTTTACACAAGAGAAATCTATCGACACCATCAATAGAATACGGAAGAAATCATGAAGATGTTGCTCTACGAAAGTTTACGGAGGAGAAGAATGTGACAGTAGAGAAACGAGGATTATATATTGATTCTAAGTATAGTTTCTTAGCTACTAGTCCAGATGGTAAGAAATATTTTTCAACTTCTTTGTTGATATAATATAATAATTGTTTAACTCTAATAAGTACTGTTTGTTCAGTGTGCTATAATTAGAGGTATTAACTGAATCTGAACGAAACCAAACCACTTCCTTTTTGTTTATGGAAAAGGGACAGACAGATTATTATATTACTTTTAAAAAAATCTTTTCATTCTAGTCTATCAATTAATTCCCTCCTAATCATATTTCAGGATATGTAGTAGAAGATGATGCGTTAGTGGAAGTAAAGTGTGTTCCTTCACTCAGAAATAAGGATGTCACTGAAGAGATAAAGAAAAAAAAGGGGCATTTTTTCTTAGAGCCCTTCCAGACGGAACTATAGGACTAAATACTAACAGCGACTACTACTACCAAATTCAGGGCCAGTTGAATATTACAAAATTAGACAAATGCTTTTTAGTTGTATACATTGATGATAAGTCACCTTTACACATTGTGGAGGTAAGAAGAGATGAAGAATTATGGGAAAATGTTATGCTACCGAAACTTATACGGTTTTTTAAAGAGTGTATTCTTCCTGAGATAGTAGATTCTATGGTACAACGTGGGATGCCCTGCAGAGACCCGGAATATATCCTAAGTGCTCAAAGCAAGATCGCCAAGAAAAAAGACAATGATCGAGCAAAGATGAAATAGGTGTAATAATGTACATACTTACTGCAACGAATTTGTGTTCTAAATAATCGTGTTTAGCATGTGTATATAATTATTGTTACTATTATTGTATATTTGCAGTTCGTTAATTACTCTTGTAATGTTTTATAATACTGCTTGTATCGTGTTATTCGAAATGCTGGAAAATGCCATGATTTACTGGATCATGGTTAGGAAATATAACCATGTGTGTTTATTTGTTGTTTTTGTATTATAGTTAAGCTGTGTATGTATTTGAATTTGTTCATGTTGATGTACTTGTTAATATTGAATAAAGTAACTTAGGGTATTATTATATGATATAAAGACTCAAAATAGAGAACTAAGAATGATCTAAATAGTGTAAATAATTTATAAAATGAAAATTATCATTGCAACACTTTATTTTTACTCAAATATTCTGTTACATATTTTTTATTCACATAGACTCTTATGTACTTATGTTACTCTCAAATAACCACTTAACATTATTTCCAAGCTCCAAGTTTTTAAATGTAGTTTATAATGTAGTAACTGTATTCTTGCGCTGAATAACCAAACAATCATACCATTATTTGTATTTTAGTATAAATAAAGAAATCGCTAGTCTGACTAGCCCCAGGTAACTGGGAAAGCAGCCAAGAAGACATTGTACCAGTGTTTCTCAAACTGTTTGGTAACAACTCCCAAAATCGGTAAAATATCAAGGAGTTTGTAAGTTTAAAAATATTCATTCGTAAATGACTTTGTGACATTAGTATTATACAAAGAGGAGACGTCGTAACTTTTACTGACTTCTAAAGCGGGTCTAGAGGTAAATTGTTTGAGAATCACTGTGTTACACATTCTTGGCGGTCACAAGCCCGGTGAATGCTGAGCGACAGTTGCCGATTGCTTTTCCTGTCATTTGTATTTTGTGTATATCTTTATGTAGAGAGGATAGAAGTGTGAAGGGGAGATCGACCAGTAGGGTCAGTGAGCGCGAAGTACGTCAGGGAAGAATGAACATCTCCGCTCTATAGGACGAGTTTTTTGGAGTGAGTGACAGCTTCTACACGGGGAGGGTTACTGATCGCGCGTTGAACAGAAGAAGGATGGGTATACCACCATTGAAAGAACTCCCCCGCCATGGTTAGTGCTATAGATATAGACTGCTGCTACCAAACATGTTCTTCTAATTACTTGGTTCTCAAGACAAGTTTTTGGGCCATTCTTTTTCCTTGAAATCCCATCCTTTCAATTCGTATTTGATGCTTTCGTATTTCAAGGCGATAGAAGAGGTTTCTATGGCTTTTTTTATATTGTCGTTTCAAAATTTTATTAAATTTGATAAATAATAACAAATGATATATATAAAACCAGAGTAACCAGACGACGGTGTATGGCCCTGCACCGGCCCCAACCAGGGGTTTTCCCAGAATTTTGTCTCGGATTCTGTATTTTTGCTGGGGGAGTTTGGATATTGATGCATGGAGGAACAACATAACGTAAACGAAATTACGTGTGTGATAAAATAAGGAAGAAAAAACATTTTCTAACAAGTACACCTTCTCCAAAAAAATACTTTTCATGGCTTGATCGAGGGCTATTTCAGAATTGACTATCTCTACAGAGTACCCCTGGAATTTTCAATTAAAGTTTCTAACATTTCTTCATACATTTATCCAGGGACGTACGAAGAGGTTGGGTACTGGGGGCCCGGAACCCCCCCCCCCCGAAATTCCGACTTTTTTCTAAATTTAGTCTAACTTTAGGGGTAATTTTACACATTTTAATATAATTTAACCTTAAATTGTTTTCGGACCTTCCGAAATGATTTGGACCCCTTCCACAATAAATTCCTGCGTACGTCTCTGAGGCAAATACAGATACTTTATCTTTAGGGGTGATATGAAAGGCTATGTATTTTTCTCTGTATCGATCGATGAATTATGGCAACAACCATTCAAACTATTGAAACAGATCAACGTGAAGCTTCCACCACAGCAAGTATATATAACAGGCACGTATCCAGGTGGGACCTGGGGGCTCATGTCCCCTCCGAAACTGAAGCACGTTTTTAATAAACATACTTTTACGTTTTTGAGATTCTTTTGTTTCAAATTACTTCGAGTCTGTCAAAATTTTGGTCAATGTGTTGTCTTCTTTTAAGTCCAAGAACATACCGTGATACCATTGCCCCTTGGTGGAATAAAAAAGAACACTTTTAAATAGGATTAAAATTTCGTTTCTGTTCTGTTTACAACTTTAAATGTAATAGAAGTATACACTCAGTGTTTTCTTGTTATTCTTGTTATATGCTATCGCAGACATTTTCCTTAGTTACATATCTCTCGGAAATATTTGTTTGACTTTCTTTGTGCCACAATACAGTTCGTTCAAACTAAACTGGTTCTTATAATGAAAAGTAAGGAAAAGTTTAAGCAAGAATAGAACTGTTGCATTATATTATTATTATTATTATTATTTTGAAAACGAATTGATATTTTAAAGCATTAGAATTACGTGCTTACGAGACTTCCCCTTGTCACCCCTCCGCGAAAAGAAAACCTGGATAAGTGCTTAATATATAGTGATTAAATTCCCATCAAATCAAGTAAGTTCTCATGTATCCGAACTTGATACATGTATTCAAACTACAGACCAGGAGAGCATAACGTGTTCTACAAGATAAAATTTTGAGATGACCAATTTCACATCACATCACATCAGGATTGTGAAGACAAGGGACGTACTCAGGGAGTGGGTCCGGACCCCCCAATATCCCGACATTTTTGTAAATTTAGTCTAATTTTAGGGGCAATACAAAGTTTAATATAATTTAGCCTCAAATTGTATTTGAACCCGCCCAAAAACTTTCGACCCCTCCCGACATAAATTCCTGCGTACGTCTCTGGTGAAGACTATATCTGAATTCGGTTTCTCGTAATAAATAATATAAACAAAATTTTATATAGGCATATTTAACATTACTGTACTCTTTTGAATAACAGTTTCATGATTTGTTAAGATTGTTTTCTGATTTATAAGATATTAGATTAGATTCAGCTAAAAACATACCACCATATTTTAAACGTTATAACATATGTGGCAACAGTAGCGTAACTTGAAGCCTCAGAGTCCCCATAGCCCTTGGTTATGTGCCCCCTGGGCCGCAAGGCTTGTGGGGGCGCAATTTACGCCTATGCGTGGCATATACTATTGGGAAATAAACTATTCAATAAAATGATTCTGACAAGTATTCAGTGAGATAAATAGAAAATATTTTGTCCAGCAGGATAAGTGGCGTAACAAGATGAAGGACCAAGAGGTGCCCCTCCCTCAATTCTGATAGAGTTTGAGGGGCGTCAAAGGTACATAAGATTCATTTTGCAGCCCTCAATAAAACAAAAAGGAGGCAATATTACAAACAAAAAAGTAAGTATATTAGTTATTTCTTTTGTCGGCGCTGACTGACTACGGTCCGCCTTCGGTAGAATCTTTTTGTACATAAAGTAGTTACTATATAAATTTTCTTTGTACTGTATATGTGAAATGAACCCTCCAAACATAATGTATAAATAAACATGAATAAAAGAATAAATAATTCTATGTAATATTGCAGTCACGGGAGATGTAAACATATGCCTTACTCCCTTTATCTATCTGTTAGGGAAGCGTAATAAAATAGGTTTCCCCCGACATTTTAAACTTCCTTACTCGGCTGAGTAGTGTTTTCTTTTTTCCTCAAAATCAGCTAAACGGAACGTTTTCCTTCTTTAAAAAGTAGTATTACTGTTTTATTACAAACAGTAATAGTTTTTAGGACTATATTGAGGAATAAGAGCTCAAGATTTAAAATTATCGCACTTTTTCGTACGGTAATCGGGTTTTGATGTACATCTGCGGACAGCCAAATTACTGTACAATTTCCATCTCTAAATCGAACAAAATCTGTTTTTAAATACATTAGTATTTTATTTCGTAACAGAAGAAAAGACTTGATGGGTTGAAAATATATAAATATTGGGAACAGAAGGAAGAAGTTAAAGGGTTACTTACAAAAATAAAAATAACGTAAGTGTATTAGCGCGATATTGCACTCATTGGTACGCGTTTTCGTGCACAGAGAAATAATAATAATAATAATAATAATAATAATAATAATAATAATAATAATAATAATAATAATAATAATAATAAAACGTATCAGATACTCCATAGAAACACATTATATACCAAGCAATACAGAACAAGAAATCATTTCATTTCTTCCTTTTCTCTACTTAAATGTATTTAATTTACTGGTATTTCGTATTCTGAAAATGTACAAGAATGAAGATAAAACAAGAAATTCCCATTTATCAAAAACTTTCAGTACTTTTTTTTTTCCTTTTTCTGAGACTTCAAGGGGGTCCGAATAATGATGAGAATCTTGAAATTATTTTCATTATTTCGATCACTGGTTCTTAACAATGGCTTAACGCCCCCACAGGCGTTTTCCTTTCTAAACGAGGCTTGGAACAAAAAGGGCCGATTGGAGGGTGTTTGAGATTTCATGACATGTTATAGACTGTTTTCTTATTATTAGACGAAAACTATGACTTATTTTACCAATACACACAAACATACACGTATAAATATACAGAAGAATTGTGTATATATAAAACAATTATGTTCTTTATGTTCATTATTTGTCAACTGATTTGACTGTATTTAACACTTTTTCATTATTGAGATGGCAACATCGAATTAAACAACAAACATTTTCACACACGTTTTTGCGAGTGGAGGCAAGACCGACTGCGATGCTAACTCCATCTCTGGACGGAGAAATAAAACTCGTGAAAGTCCTTGGCTGGGGTTCGTGTAATAATATCAAAATAGATAGTGATGATACTGTGACACATGTACGTGTTTTTCTGTCTACTGTTAGGACGATAATTATATTTTGATTTTGAACAATATTATTTGTGTAACTGTATGTGGGTTGATGATCAAATTTTAAAAAGTAAGTTAAACGTACATAATTAATGTTTTTAATTTTAATCTATAGTACGGTATACAGCGAACCGAAGGCTCGGCGCAACGACTAATAAGAGTATATTAATTTAGATAAAACTGTCAATAGATGGAAGCATATGGGAATTTCTTCCATTTGCTTAGATTTTAACGCTTTTCTTCCGACCTATCAGAACACGTAGAATGACGTATTCATGGTGAGTACCGACAACTTTGTTCTTTTTTTAAGACAAGCAATAATAATAATAAACTCGTGTTAGACAAAAAAAAAAAAAAAAAAGGATCACGTAGTTTTAAATTTCGTCCGTTCGATGTTAACCACTAGAAAATTTTTGCTGCTATATGACGATGCGATGTTTTAACTTCTACTATCTTTGTTTTTTGAATAGTAGAAATTAGGATATGGATAACTACCTTTAAACTCACCTTTGCCAGTGAAAATGTTAACGAATTCAGCCCGAAGATCGCTTTAGCTATAGTATCTATAGGAAAAATGACAGAATTCAAAAATGCTCTTTCATTCAAGAGTTATTGTGTGTGGAGTAACGGACGGACGTAGGTACGTACTAATGATGCAATCTTATAAGTCATACTTGCGTGATCCTAATAATTGTAATAATAATGAACATGCCAATATTAAGAATTGTAAGTAAGTGTAATTATTTTACGATTTATCAAATATAACATGATTCAACTTATGTCCAAAGATGAAAGATCAAGGTCTGTTCAGTATGAGTAGGATTTGATATGATTATGGAAGAGAGGTCACTGAAGAGTTGGACTGTTTAGGTAGGCGAAGGTAATTCTTTTTTTATAGCTTATTCCTCAAACAACAGGACTGTCATCATTGTTACTGGATTTGTTATAACTAGGCGTGCGCACATTTGTAAAAAGTAAATTCATTATGGGTTTCTATTGAAAACGTGTCTACATGGATTTTTAGGTTTAGAAAGAAGGATTTAAGAGTCTTTAGCAAAAGCTGTGTGTTGCATTGTGATTTATAACGTAGGAAGAAGACTCAGGAATAAGAATTCAAATTGATTTATGACTTTTTTTTTTTTTTAATCAAGGATCTTGCATACTGTTGTTCAATACTTGTAGACTACAAGCTGTAGTACAAGTTTAAATCAGAATAATGTTGTTTCTATATTTTGTTCACATTGAAAAAAGTGTAATATGATCACCATGTATCAATCTCCATTTATAGATCTTAATAATTTTTTTTCAGATTAATCATTATATTATAATTTTCAAAAATTAAATTAAAATTCATATCACACTCTTATGCCCCTTTGCCTAAAGGAGACGTGAATGATTAATGAAATGCATTGATTATAAAGGTATTGAGAAATGTGATAGAATACGGGAGAGCTGCACGTAAACCCTCGGACACGATCTTGTCTACCACAAACTCACATAGCCTTACATCGAACGAAGACCTCAGCACCAGAAGTGAATATTTCTGCCTCAACCACCGTGCCTCTTCTTCAAGTTCTTTTTTTTTTTTAAATTTTTTCCTTTCTTTAGACAATTCGGTAGTAAAATGTTAATTCTCTGTTATTATTGCACTGGTTTACGCAAGGGAGGATAGAGCTCCTCCGTGGCTAAGCGGTTAGCGTACTCGCCTTTGACGTTGTAGATCCGGGTTCGATTCCCGGCGGGAGCTCATGTGGTTCGGATTCCACGTTAATCAGTAGGTCCACGTCTCATATAACCTCACTGCTGAACGGGACGGTAAAATCAACGTAAGGGAGGATTCCATATTTTAACTTCCCTATGAAGCAAGATATGTACCTGTGGTAAAATGAACATTCGCCATATCTATCTATATAAATAAAAATGAAACTGACTATATTTGTGACTTAATAACTATTGAACCAAACCAATCTCAACCGAATTTTTTCAACATTCATGACTTTCGGGCCTGGGAGTGTTTTTATCATTTTACTTTGACGGTACAACTTAGGGGAAGGGAAGGAAGGAGATATAAAAAAAATCATCGTTAATAATCGATATTACTATTAGATTTATAGTTTTTGGTATCGCTGAGATGAACAGTGACACTTTCTATGCAGTTTAAATCCAAATTCAGCCCCGCAAATTAGGGGAGGGGTATATAACAGAAAGAATTCAAATATAACAGAAATCAATGGTTAATAGTAAAGCTATTAATATTACTCGAAAATGTGAATAATGAAATTATTCGAATTTTAACAAGATTAATTAATTTTTTGTAGTAAATTAGTATTAATAAACTCATAAATTATAAAGGTAACCAAGAAAGTACTGTCGCTTTTTGTGGAGATTTTGTTCAATTTGCATTCACACCGAAGTTTGAATGCGAATGGAGATAAGAAGAAGGTCAGTTTTTGGTGTAGGTATAGCCAACATACTATCTGGTTGTGGCAATTCAGTTACGCCGGAAACAATGCATAAGGACAGAGTGTACACATGAGACTTCCATAGAGCAGAGATGGTGTGGGTCAGTGGGTCAAGTTTTCTGAGTGGGTCAGTGGGTCGTGGGTCAACAGCATGTGACCCACTGTGACCCACCACCCACCGTGACCCACTGTGACCCACCACCCACCATGACCCACTGCGACCCACCGACTCAGTATGATCTACTGACTCCCTCTGCTCACTGCATGGTAGACAGTATCTTCTGAAGACTGGTAAATTTGTCTTCATTTTACTTTCAAGGCCTTCATTTCCTTTCCTTTTCCACTTGTTTCTGTCTACTTACCTGAGGTGAGTATATCTAACCAAGTGAAAAAAGAACTTCAGGCACTTTTGGATATTGATATTTTTAATTGTAATAATAGCAATAGGACTTCTACTACTACTTGGCTTTCAAGATCTGTGAATTTTTAGAGGAGCTAACTACTGGAAAAAATACATTTTTGAATCACTGTAATATATAAATTATATAAAACATTGTATGTAACTGTGTGTGCCTGATCATCACGGTCAAATTGAAAAGTCAAATGAAATTACTTTTGGTATATAGTTAGACCTTAATCCAAACTGGGATGTTATATTGCTTTTATTATAATGCATAATATCCTAAGGAGGTAGTGAGGATCCGAATTTTTGCGAAAAAAATGAGTATCTCGCAAGCCGTTAAACTTACGGAGCTGAAATTCAGTGTATTAACTCTTTATTGAAAATAAACAGAATGTGTCCTAGCATTTTTTTAAAATTCTCCTTTATGTGTGTGTGGAGGGAGGGGGCACTTTCTATATATGGAAAATTGGTAGTGAGTTGGTTTGTAAAAATGATCGAAAACGATCGATGTTATTTAAGAAAAAAAAATCAGAAACAAAAAATACAGTGCTTGGCTTCATATATCCATTGCTTTCCACTATAATAATTGCTGAAGCTTATGTTTATTATATGGAGCGCTTTCAGCACAGGGCAATCAACCCAAAAACTTATGACTAAAATAGGCATAAAATTTGTACTGTAAGCTTAATTAAACGGCGGAAATTTTAAGTTTGGAATTTATGTACGCATAATTATATGGAAAATTTTACACTTTTTTCCCTTTACGTTGGTCTACTTACCTTGATTTGGAACTTTGAAATTTCATCCTTTTTTCCACTGAAAAGTATTGATAATTCAACAAGGAAATAATTATACTATGATAATTTAATTGAAATTCATCGTAATTTGGCACATGGCAAGCAGCAGTGTGGTAGTTGAAGGGGAAGAAGGAGGGAAATTCCCATGCACTTCTGTACATTCCAGGAACCTCGTTCCCTTTCGCTTTCTAGACGGGGGAGAGAACTTGGTAATGGCATCAAACCTTCATGTGTAATTGCAAAAATTAAATTTATAAACAAATAAGAAATCATCAGTTTATCAGGCTTTAATTGATAATTTATTCACAAGATTCCCTGTCGAAAGCGTGGTAGATGAAGTTTCTGTTCTCCATGAGTCGACATTTGCCAACTGACATGGTCGATATGGAAAAGATGTTGTATGGTGATAGAGAGATTATACTTCTTGCTGAGTATTTCAAAACTGACTAAGAAAAATTGTTATCAGACTTAAATCTAACAAGCAGATTGTCGATGAGGAGTTGCAGAAATCGGGTAGAAGTATTATCAATTTCCACGACAGAGTGCGAACGGGGATTTCCCCTTATGAATTTACAGATGACTGATATTAGAAATAGACTAAGTGCTCAAACATTGTCTAACTTGTTGTTCATCAATGTTAATGGCCCACCGCTAGACAAGCTCAAAGTACACGAGCTAGTTATTTCTTGGCTGAAGGATGAACATCATTTCGCTGCGGATGATTTACCACGAAAAAGTTACCAACAGGAAATAAACCCGATTTCAGATTTGTTTTACGGTGGAAAATTACGAGTTATAGAAAATGTATACTTGTATTAGTAATGGCTTATTTGTGTTATTCAACTTTGTACGTAATTTTTAGTAAGTCTCTTCTATGCTTTAGGTAAACTACTTTGAATAAATATTCATAATAATTGCAATTATGCGTATTTGTATTGTATTAAATTTAACGTGGTGTTTTAGTGATTACACAAATTACAATTATGAGCTTACTTTATGAAGATGCTCTCACATAGGGTACCCGAGCACCTTTATAAACTATGAAAAACTGATTTTTCAAGTTTTTTGTGAGAAAAATACTGTGAACTGAGAAACCATAACCTTTTCCATATTGTACAGGGGTATTTTCCTACGAATAGAAGTTTTTTTTTTTTTTTTTTTGGAATGCGTTCAGAAATTAACACTTGCAAGAATACTCTCTTAGTACAAGTATATTTTAGGCACACGCTAATTTCCCCCCACCTCGAACTGTTTCAATTTCCTCACTGACAAACACTTTACCATTTTATATCATAAAGATCAGATCCACCGTTATTCTAACAGAGTGGCGGTTGAGAGATTGACTAGAAATTCAAACTTCGATTAGTGACAATTTCACAGTCTTGTTTTATTATAAGTGTAAACTCTTTAGTCAGTACAGAAGAGGCCGTGGATCGTGTTCAGAGTTGATGACGATGGGTTTTGGTTACTCAGAATAGGTCACAGTGGATGAGAGTGATTCATGGTGGGTGGTGGGTTACGGTGGGTCACGGTGGGTGGTGGGTCAGAGTGGGTCACCGTGGGTGGTGGGTCTTGGTGGGTCAGAGTGGGTCATGGTGGGTCAGAGTGGGTCATGGTGGGTGGTGGGTCATGGTGGGTCGTGGGTCAGAGTGGGTCACGGTGGGTGGTGGGTCAGTGGGTCGTGGGTCACGGTGGGTGGTGGGTCAGTGGGTCGTGGGTCAAGTTTTCATTGACCCACGCCAACTCTGCCATAGAGAGTCATAAGGATGTGTGCGCTGTACGAGTTGAAACTGGGATCAAACGCCGCTGAGGCGGGGCGAAAGATATTCCAGACCTTTGGTGAGAAAATTGATTCATTTACGGTAGAAATTGGTGGGCCGTGAAGTGAAACATTTATCAAGTGCATTTTGCACCTCTACTAGGGAATTGAACTGGTGTCCTGTAAGGTGATTGTCCAAGGAATGGAATAGGTTATAATCGGACGGTGCAATGTTCGGGAACTATGTCAGATGCGATAGTGTTTCCCATCCAAGGCATAGAATGGTGTCCTGGGTTATCTTAGCCACGTGGGGCTTTGCGTTGTCCTGTAACAGGAGAACCCGTTTGCGATGCAGAAGTGTTGGCTAAAGAGTTTTGAGTTTTTCTTGAACTCGGCTCAACTGCTGAAAGTACACAGTTGCATTGATGCTCTCACCAGCTGGTAGCAGTTCCAGATGCACGATGTCGCGAGCAGTTCACCAAACACACAGGAGGGCCTTATTCTGTTGCAGTACTGGTTTCAGCTGTTTTGGAACCGGTTCATGGGATACTAACCAATGATGACAGCTCCGTGTAGCTTCGTACAGGACCCACTTCTCATCACATGTCAACACCCTGTCCAGAAATTGCACTTTCCTCAGACGAGACAGCAAAGAAACAGAGCTGTCTGCTCACGTTGCCTTCTGGCCCGGAGTCAAGTCATGTGGGACACATCGACTCAACTTGTAGTGTTTCCCAAGTTGATGGAGATGCTTCCGAATGGTTTCGCCACTCACATTAAATTGTAGTCCTAGTTACCCAGATGTCTTGCCATTGTTCGCCTCAATTGCTGCCTGAAGATCTTCAATTTGTACATGTGTTTCTTTTCCGGCACGTGGTGCGTCTTCGAGTGTTTCGTCACCGCCCTTAAGCTTGTTAAACCACCGCTACACTGTCGGTGTAGTCACGAAACCCTCGTCAATGATCTGGCATATCTTTCGGCCCGCTACAGTTCGCCCTTTTGACTCTAATTTGAACTCGTACAGCATACACATCCTTACGACTCTCTGTGGAGGTCCCATGTTCACTCTGTCCTTATGCAAGTTCACGGTGTAACTGAACTGCCACAACCAGGTAGTATGTTTGATATATCCACACCAACAACTGACCTTCGCCTTATCTCCATTCGCATTGAACTCACGGTGTGTGGGCCAATTGAACCCAGACTTCCACAAAAAGCGACAGAAATTTCTTTGTTACCTTTATAGTAGGAAGTATTTTGAAATCGTGATTGTCATAGATGAAATAAGTTCTACATTTTTTTATCTCATTATATACTGATGCGAATTGAGATATTGAGGGTGCGGATAGGGATATTGCGGATTGGGATGCGATTTTTTTTTTTATATCAGCGCAGCAGGCACGTAGCCAGGATTTCGGAAAGGGGGGGTCTCCGTGACATAAAATACTGTGATTATCACACCAGGGGCTCGATCATTTTAAACTATTTTACTGGAACATATATTGGTTCGTTTAGCCAGGATGTCGTAGTCGTGAGGGGGGGTGGAGTGACATGAAATACTGAAGGCCCAGGAGCTCGAGCAATAACTATGCTGGTAACATATATTTGTTACTTTACTGGTAACATGTATTGGTTTGTCAAGACAATAAAATCGGGATATGTCAGTAAGTATTTTAATAACAAACTATGAACAAATCTTATGTAAAAGAATAAACAAAATTAAAAAGATTTTATAAGATTACGTTCCTTCCTTTGTTCATTCAAATATAACAATTTTAATTTTATTATGACCTCAACTATTACAAAAAGTACATATCTATTATTATAAAAAAGCACATATTCAATAATGCTTTGTAAAATATTTTAGAATATCTGCTTTCCTTTCTCTGTTGAATCAAATGTCAGCAAAACTTTCTTTCCACATAAACTTTTTTCTTGTTTTCATTATTCCGTCAACTACTGTCTGTTTCAAATGACAGGTTAAAGGAGCAGTACAAAACTGTTTCATAAATAATATGTTTCATACTGCAGAGAAGCGATGACGAAAAATT
Organism: Thermobia domestica; assembly: GCF_964235325.1. Lineage (NCBI taxonomy): Eukaryota > Metazoa > Arthropoda > Insecta > Zygentoma > Lepismatidae > Thermobia > Thermobia domestica. Next base: position 268,666,771 of record NC_137458.1, on the reverse strand, counting down.
ATGATAAAAAATGTCCACAATGTTACAGAACGACACTATGCTTTCGAAAGCTTGAAATTTCTCTGACTTGAAGCAGACATTCTGAGAATTCTGTAACTTTTCTAGAAATTTCAAATTCCCTGTCTTTCCCAGGATATTCCGTTCATTTGTCACCATGTATTGCAAGTAATACAAGTCTCCTCACAAAAAAGAGTCGCCAAAAGGTTTCTATAAATTTTTATTAGCTGATTCTTCTTTTGTGTCTTTTTATTTCATCCTTTATTATTGTTTTTCATTTCTGGCTTCGAAGGCGGATTCGAACTCCCGGACTTCCCCCTTGGCTAAGTGCCTGAGCGCAGACCTCTAACAGGTCTTATCAAAAAATATTGATTCAAATTAAACGTACTCCATGAGGAAACAACTGCTTGTAATTTTTTTTTTCAGTAAGTAAAATGTGTACATCATATTGAAGTTTATTAAGGAAACATTTATTTTCGAAGCATAAACAAAGTTGCATGTTTTTTTTTACGTTTTTAGCATATATTTTCATAGAACTCCCCAATTTTTCAGTCTAGAAAATCTGAGGGCCCCAATAAGGGTGCAAACCTCCACATTAAAAGAGCGAGTTAAAAAAAAAAAAAAGTTATCTCCAAGAAACTATTGACAAAGTTTCTAAGCTAATTTCTTGACAGTTTATTTTTTGAATATGAATTTATCTAAACAATCAATTCGAAGATTCAATGAGAATGCAGATGGTCGCAGAGAGTGCTAAGACCACGGCCTGGTCACCCCTAGCTACAGGTTACAGGGAACAGCATTTTCGATCATATGTTTCTAAGCTTCTTATGTCATTCGGTAAGGAAAATATTTCTAAGGACAGTTGGCAGAAATCATATAGAGAATTGATAGACCATACTCGAATGATAGTAGACCACAAATTATATGTTCATGTCATTAAATACACATAAATCTATATCAATTTCGGCTACGCCATTGCAACAGCGCCGATTTCTCTGTAACTTTGGGAGCCCATTCATAAAAAAAAACATATAACAATAAAATTACATATTCATAAAAATACATGGAGGCCCACACGAGTTTTTGTGGGGCCGGACCCCCCAGGATCGGCGCCCTTGCTCCATTGCACCAATTACATATTATGTACAAAACTCTATTGGGGCAATATGTTATGAATACAATGCAATTCAGATGTCATAATAAAATAATGTTCATAAGAGTAACACTGAAACTCAAACTGTATAACATATTTATACATACCAATAGCAGAAATTGTTTCGAATATTTTTCAGTTAAATAATTATATGCATATTTTTTCACCCAGAAATGAATGTTTTCTCAAGAATTAAGCATTCGTATAACTTCTCTAAAGTACTTTATGTTGAAAAGATTATTTTAAAGCAACCATTTCCCTTTCGCACATGGTTGTTATAAAATCGTTCGGCCTTTTATGTAAAGTTACCAAAAAGTTGACACGAAAAGTCGCTAAGTGGGAAATAAAATGACTCCAATTTGGGATGAAGTCACTAAAAATTATTCGTGGCATTCCGTCTCTCTCTCTCTCTCTCTGTCTCTCTCTCTCTCTCTATATATATATATATAACTCCATGCAAAGCGTTTAGCGTACTCGGCTTTGATTCCTGGCGCTATTCTGAAGTCGAATCCCTAGATTTGGCGACTTTTACCCCAAATTTTCAACACTGCTTTTACTGCTCTTCATTTCATCATATAATTACGTACTTGGTCACTTTCTTCTGTATGCTTTACAAGATAAATGTACAGGCCCGTATCCAGGGTGGTTTAGGGGGCCACCCGTCCTAAATTTTTGCTGGCCTCCCTAAAATTTTCACGGTAGGTTTGCAAATGAACTATAGCACGATGATAAACTATAGTGTGGTTAGATCGGCCCCCCTAACTTCAGCCGGGTCCCCCTACAATTTTGGGCTGACTACCGGTCTGTAAATGTACCAGTAAATAAATAAATTCTGATACCCATCTCCCAATGATACTATCACTAAATGAATGTCCATAGCCCCAGAGAAGGCGTTACCTTCTTCTTCCCGCCAATCTTACGGTGGGAATGAAATTGCACATTTAAAAAAGTCAGACATTAGTATTCATTTAGATTCAGACAATTTTCTCCAAAAGACTATGAAAACTTTGAGAGAGGAAGTGGTACCGGTACATACAATTAAAAACTTTGCCTGAGATGGAGCAAGATAAATTTGTTCATATTACTTGTAATGGCTCATTTAAAATATATTTTAAAGGACGTGTACCTGATTAGATTTGGGTGAAAGAGTATAAGAAAATAGGTGAAAAGACTCTGAAACCTCTAGCTCCATTTTGTAGCATATTTCTTTGTGAACGAACATTTTCAACGCTTTGTTTCTTAAAAAGCAAACCTAGAATTCTCCTCGATGCTGAACCTGATGTAAAGCTGAAAGTAGCAAATATTGAACCAGATGCGGGAAGAATTATTCGAAAGAAAAAGCTGTATAAGTTTTGTCATGACATCTATTTTTATATTCTGGTATATACTGTATGTTTTAGGCTTATAACAGAAACAAATTGCTAATTGAGTTGTTAATATTCCTACCTACCTCTTAACAACCACTTCAACGCAGATACCAAAATTTAAAGGTGTGAGTTCATTAGCTTTGCCATAAGAATAAGAAAAGTTTCTGTAGCTCTGAAGTAATTGGAAACCACTGGTCTAGTCGGTCAAAGAACAAACCTCGTCAGATATCAGAAATATAGTGTTTGAAATAGTACGTGAGTAGAGTTCCGTATAAGACAATTCTCGTAACGAGACAGAACTCTTCGAATAGATACAAATACATCTTTCAAGTCGAGACAGCTTCATGTCTTGTCTTCTATGTATCACTATGCTTAAGCCACACAGCCGTTATAATAAAATCCAATTTACACTGATCTCACAGGAACAGTAGAGATTACCAACATGCCCCACGTATTCTGTTGGCAGGGATGGAAGAAACATGTGTACCGGTATAGAGGTGAAGTTGGTATTTTGCGTTCCCTTAATATACAGCACTCTCAACTTGATCGTGACGAATTGTTAGATTAGTAATGCCTTTTTCCACCAGACTGTTCTTGTTCTGTTGGGGGTTGTACGTAGGTAGTTTGTGACTGAACGCACAGTTTTCGTTTCCTCGATCTGGAAAATCTTTGAAAGGATAGCGTTTTGCTCTTCAACACAATGCTTAATCATTTAAAATTATGCTAGTATATTATTGGAATGGACAAAACATGCTCTAAAGATCGCTTTTGTGTAAATAATATGTAACTTCGCTAGTATTATTTTGAAAATTTCAATTGCAACTTGACTAAAGTTGTGATATGAGTTTCCAAAAGTATTTGGTGCGTGAATCCTTAGAACTTTGGTTACTGAAAGATAAAAAATGAGAAAAGAATATTAGCTTCAGAGAAACTGAAAGAGAAAGTAGTGATCAACAACCTACTAAGAAAATTAAAACTAAAAAAAAAGAAATCAGGGAGTAAAGAGAAAGCTTCTTGAAGATTCGGATAAGGAATTATGTGACTCATAAATCGGTTTTGGGGTAAATCTGTTTGAAACACCAATCGGAGTGAACATCTCGGTAATGAAGCAGTTCGTCTGTTCTGTGAGATAATGTTCATCAGATACCCGAGAACTGTTGGTACAATGAGCTATCTGCGAAATGTAGGCACACAATGACTGCCCTGGAAACCAGAAGGGTGCTTCTATTTGTACCTCTTACAAATATAGGCCTATATAAACTTTACAAATAGTTTCTGAGTGAGTCTTTCAATCTATTTGTCCTCTTCATTAGAATCATCATTATTTTTTCAATGGTATTGTAATAAATGAATGACTTTTGATAGTTTTTCACCTCATATTCTAGTATCTTTGTTTTCAGGTTTTGTAAGGAATAAAATGTTTCTTTATTGAATAAATTTCTCATATACTTTTCTAAACCAGTCACTTTATTTTCATTAGGATCTCATATTACCAGCACAAAACTTTGTTTCTACAAAATGACTTGTTTTCACATTTACTTATTTATTATTAATATTATTTTCGTATTCTTAAAATTGCTCAAAATTGTTTATATTTTAACTGTAGCTTTATAAAATATAGTCAAAGTTTTCATAAAAAATTTCAGCTAACTAACTCTATGGCCTATGGAACCCGGAGGTTCAATGCTGCGCTCACAAAAGCTCTCCATTGACTTCTGTCCTTACCCAACTGGATATATGTACGTTGTTTTCTATATCTGCGAGATCCATCTTAATGTTATCCTCCCATCTGCGCTATGCATTTTAATGAAAGTATAAGTGACAAAAACCTGGCTCGAGCGAAGTGCTATTTTACTCAAGGCGCCTCATGGCATTGATGTATTAAAATAAATATAACTTTTAGTCCGTCTTCCCTTACATGGAACAATTACACAATCTGTTTCTGATTAGAGGGCTTAACCCTGTATATCTAGCAGACCCTAATTACTAACACACACGTCTTTGGTGTAAGGGGTTTTAGGTGGATGATCATTGAAATTTTGAACCCGTTACGATGTTTCGGATTCCATATTAAAATGTGGATCTACTTCTCATATAACTTCGATACTGAAAAGGGCCACTAAACTGCAAACAATCAACTAACCAATTCTGAAAATAGGCTAGTAACAACAATGTTCAATACTGTAATGTTTTTTCTGTATTTATTTTGATATAAAGCATGTAAATATGCTCTAAAAGTCATATAGAACAATATAAATATGCATTCTTCAAAACATGACTATGATTTCAGTTTCTACATACACACTTCATTACTTAACAAGACCTTGGTTCAAAACTTGATCCTTTATTGTCCATTGTCAGTAATACATGTATAAAATATAGTACATAAATTAACAAACAGATATCGACTTAAATCAAAACTGCTGATCTTATGTCTTAAGGCGGAACGAATAAGTAATTCGGAAGTTGTAAAAATCAAGTTCGTGAATGTTACTGGACTTTTCTTTCTCCCTAACAAAATATTTATAATAGTTAATACTTTAAATTTTAATAATACACTTTAGGGGATATTGTTTTCCATACCTTATTGTCCATGTCACGTTTTGTCCTCTTTAGTATCCTAAAGAAAAGTACTTCCATTGGCAATTTAAAAAAAAGAAGTCATATAGTGCTTTATTTCGTTACATGTTACATCTCGTGTATTGATTTCGGCTCTTTTTCTTAATTAAAGGTTATAGTTTTGTGACATTTTTTATAAGATGACCAAACGTGAAAATACTTCTGCTTTTGGTTTTTATTCTTTCTTTCCTCTTTCCTTTTTATAAAAATGCAATGTTTTTGCATTTGCATCATCGGAATCATTTAATAACTGGCGGTTATAGTCGTCAATGACTTTCGTGTATATACTGTAGAATGTATGTATATAAATAGATGGTTCGACAGGAATCATCATCAGAAATCTCTTCAGAACAGAAAGATGGCTCTTCTATTGGTGAGTTTAGTCCAATATATATTCTTTCCTCGTGTTATCTTTAATGTTCTCAGTTCTACGATATCAAAAAAAAAATAATATATCCAAAGCTGAGACGTTACCAATCAATAAATAATATTCCGTCTCCCTTAACCTACATGGTATAATCATGGGTTATAAAATTGAAAGATTCCATTTTCTTAAAGTGTAAGTTCTGATTAAGTAAAAGGTTGTCCAAAGACAAGGCATATATGACTTTTGATAAATCACATCGCCCTGAACAAAATAATATGTTTAAGAGCATGGGCGTCAATCCTACCGGAGACGTGTCCACCTCCAATATTTGTAAAACGGCTTTTGTCCCTCTGAATATTTCAAGTATCTTAGGCCAACTATGGCCCAAAAAAGGCGCAACCATGTAGCAGTTTGCTACGTTCACAAAACAATGTTAGACAAAGTGGATATGAAAAATGTAACACAAAAGTTTATTTCCAAATGTGAAAAAAAAAAGGCAGGCAGTTTTTGGTTGAGTTGAGTTGATTTTGAGTTTAACATCCCTTTCAGCAGTGAAGCTCTATGAGACGGTACCTACCGAACCACATTGAGCTCCCGCCAGAAATCGAACTCGGGTCTCCCACGCCAGTCAGTTTTTGGCCCTATAAAGGTGAAGGTGGAATAAATTGTGAAGTAATAAACTGTTTCTTGTTTAGATAGCAAGCAATAAAGCAAGTTTAGTTTAGCTTTTTTTTTAAAAAAAAAACAATTTTTCAAATAATTTCTTTAGCTGTACATTGTTGGGCATCATTTACATTAATTGTAGGCTTGTAGGCCTAAAACCTGTTTTCAAAACTGTATTGTTTCTGAGTATTCACTTCATACTAACTTTTATTATTGTGTTGTTTTTGACATACACTTGGTATCATTTAAGTTTAACTAAAATTGTAAAACAAGGTTGAATTTTACTGTGTATATAAACAAATGAACTGTAATGTGTGTGTGTGTTTGTGTGTTTGTTTATTAGTATCACATTCTTCAGAAAACTAAGCTATCAAAGGTAAAAATAGAACATAAAAGTTATTTATTTTTTTATTTTTTATTTATTTATTTATTTATTTTTTTTTGGTTATCTTTTAAAGTCAAAAATCCTTTAAAATGTAATGTTCAGAGACTATTCTTTTTTTAATTTTCTGGGGAGCGGCGGACGCAATGCTTTTCTGGGGATATTCCATACACCTCAGTCCCCGGGGTAGTCTGTCGCCCCAAAGTTTATGTGTTACTGACACCAATGCTTAAGGGTAAACTTTCAAGTGTAGCTTTCGAGAACAAACTTTTGTGACACAAAAACGTATGTGGATCTTTCCCAAGTTTTGTTTTGCTAGAAAATTGTTATTTATGAGTACTTACGTACTGTATACATACAAAAATACATAGTGAACCTGCAGATTGCGTGTATTGTTTGTCATTCCTGATAGTTACATATATACTACTTTACACACATACTACTTACTGTATTTGTAAACTTTGTATGCCATTTCCTTCTTTAATACTTTATTGAGCACAATTAAGTTCTTGTTGTTTTCTCAGTCATTTAAATAGATAAATCGAAGAAAGATAGCATTTTACATATAAGTTAACAGTGAATATTTGTGACAAAGCTTATGAATAAATAATCGCGGTATTGAGGAATAGTGATCCAAAACCTTCTTCAGTTGCATTGCCACACTCTTGATAGGCAACTGTTCAGTGCCTGAATATTCTAGTCTATAATGATTCAACCTCGAATGCAAGGAAAACCGCTGCATACACAAACATTAGAAAAAAATACAAAAAAAAAAGAGAATAAAAGAGCAGATTTCTCGACAGATACAGCGTACATATAGAACACATGGAATTTCAAGCGTATGCTCATTAGTTAATACACGCACACGCACACACCAAAGTAAGTCACTTTGACCCGATCTTGGCATTATAGGGGTTAACTCATACAGTTAAATCTTCGCGCTCTGAGGATTAAACCATACAGTTATTTTCTAATTATAGATTTCTCAGTAATAAATAATATTCAAAACAATCAAAGGTTTGGATCTGATTTAAGTTCTAGTTCCCGTTCTTCATAAAGTCGTTATTCCGTAAAAACGTAGAGCGTTATCTCTTCAGCCAAAACGTGTGAGTGGAACGCTAAAACTAAAGATTTCATTTAGTTTTGAAATGATTACGTAGAGTACTAGCGAAACAAAGCTGAAAATATCAGTTTGTGGTATTGGAAGCAGAAGTCGATTGAGAACACATACTGCATTAGATTTAAAAAATGTAAGGTGGATTTACATAATTATTCTATTGAAAGTGAAATAGATATTGTATGTTTGATAATGATTATATCTAATATCAGTATAAAAAGTGATGTTACTAGACTTTTTGTTCTGAAAAAGCCGAACCTACTTAATTATTTTCAAACTTAAGTTAAACAGTTTACAATTTCAACTGATTATGTTGAGTTTGTTTTAAAACACAAGTGTTCCATTTATCAAACGTTAATTTTAATTTATTGCAGGCAGTGATTGTCCTTGCATCAGTGGCTTATTCCCATGCGCTTGGAGCACATCACCCACTTGCACCAGTTCGAGTTCCACTGCCTGTGAAACCAGAATATCCTGACGTATGTATAATGTTTCATTATGTGTCCTAATAAGTATTATTATTATTAGTATCATTACAGCGCCAAGGTGATATTTGAAAGACTGTTGGACTGGGAACCGGAACCAAGCAGAATCGAACTCAAGAGTTTGCATAGCAGCTACTGGTGTAATCGAAGTGAGGTTCTGTGTTAATTCCCGAAAGAGAATTCATTGAAAGAGGATGTCAGCTTACTCGATGTGGCAGCACGACTATTGTGCTGCCAAAATGTCTTGAGCCGTGGCAAAAATGCGAACTAACGCTCACACCCTCACACATCCACGCGTTGAGCCAATAAGGGTTCAGCTGTTGCTAAGCGAGAGAAAGCGAGTGGAATTCCTTCAGCCGATAGCAGCGCTTGCAACGGAAGACTGGGGATCAAGTCAATGTAGCATATCTATAGTTAACTTCCCGCAGTTGCAGTTAAATCGAATCAGGTTAAAATTGTTTCAAGCAAAACCGAATCTTGTTTAACAAACTATCTTTTTATTTATTTATTTATTTATTTATTTATTGAGATTTAGCGTTTCCTTTCAGCACCGAGGCTATATAAAACATGAACCTATAAGTTAATATGGTTACGGGCCACGTAAGTTTCTTCTGTATGTTGACTGTTCTTAGTGTAGCTACGAAGGATCTCTTGATTCATAGTATGGCAATAATATTTTAATGTTGCAGCAATGATAGAAACTAAAAATGCGTGTATAACTAAGTCTAAATCAAAAACGCGAGGTGAAGTGTAGTAACTATAACCCGGATTTCTAAGCAAATTGTTTAATTCTTTCCACACTTCTAAAGGTATGCAAAAATGCTTCGTAGTACACAATCTGACAAGGAATTTTAGCCATGGCTGGTAGTGCTTAAAATGCTTACTATGGTTTAAAAAATTACTAATTTTTTACAATTTTGAATTAAACCGCATATTTTACTAAAAAATGTAACAATGAAAGTGCATATTGCACTCCTATGTTCTGCCGTTATTATCACTGATTCCATATTTTCCGCAATATATCCATGAACACTTTTCCAAATTACCCGATTTTAAAAATAAGTATGAAATATCGAAATAATTCGTTACAAAATTCACTTTCAATGATAGAAGAATTTATAATAACGTTGTCTTCAGAGACTCATGATGTTGCTAAAATTGCATTCGACAAGCTTAATCAGGTATTACTAAAAAGAAAATCCTGGTTGCAAAACACTAAAATCATCTGGAAGCTTTCCGCTGACGAAACAGATATTCAAGAGGGATTTACCGAAGAAGTATGTTGCTTTCCACATGCTCTGTGATCAGTGTTTCTTTCAGAAAAAAAAAATGTTCCGTGATTGCACACTTAGTATTCGGAGAGACACACGGCACTATTCTATTTATTATTATATTCTAGACGGATAATTTTGGTTTCCTGCGGAAGGGTACTCTCAGAGCTCCGGGGGAAGCAGTGTCCCCCAAAAACATGTCTGGAAAAAACACTGCCTGTGATGTCATGCGACGTGGAAAGAACATTTTCACAGTAATATCATTTTCCAATGACAGACGCTGAAGTTTCACACAAGAAAACCGAACATTGTTATATTCTAAAACAGTCGAGTAAGGTAGAATATTAGAAAAACAAACAAAAAACAAAATATTTATTTTCATGTATTTGGTTTTGCTTATTTTGACGCTGTTTTTTCAATTTATCATGTATATTTTCATGCTTATTTTATTATTTGGTTTAGGTTAGGAAAAGTAAGTCTTTTATACTTGTGAAATCACTGTTCATTAGTTCATTTATTTATAGTTTCTATTGGAAATACCACATAAAGTAAATCTGCACATTCATTCCATAAATATTGATTCCATACTGTTTCACCGAAGTATTAGTTCATTATATTTGTACCTACGAAAAAAGTCCTGCCTTTGCTTCATACAGCAGACTGTGTTGATAAGTCAGAAATAAATCATTCTTCAACTTACTTGAAAACTGGTCCATCACATTCGATCAAGAACTGTTACAATTGTAAGTCGGTCCGTCATATTCAACAACGGATACAACTGATCTTTTCACAGCTGACTCGGTTGGAAGTGACATTAAGTTCGACTGAGTCGAGCACAGTGATCTGCTTCCTTCACAATTTACATAAAATTTCCTTAATATCTCTAGTAAATTAATTGCTCGGGGGAAAGTATCTTTAACTGTTGACTTGTAGTTTAAGGCACCCATTGTTATACACATAGATGTGTTCTTGGCTTTAAGCATACTTCTGAAGAAATATGACGTCATGTAAAATCTAAGTCAGTACACTGTCGAAATTGAAAACAGAGCACGACAGTGTCTTTGTGAAGATCTACAGCTATTGTAAACAATTACTTACGTGAACGTTATATTCTTCAATTGTTGTTATAATCATGCAATACTATAGTGACACCTATCTTGGTTATCTCTACAAAATACCATGATATGTTAATAACTCACAAGCATTTGATTAAGAAGACAGAGAAATGTCAGGCAGAAATGTCAATATCTAATCATCATTCACAGTTACATCCACAGAAACCTCTGATTTTTAATCTTTTGAATTTCTTTGACTCGTTTAAGACAGCAGTAGTTGGACTAACTTGTATGCTTAATCTCAGCATCATGAGCGATGGATGAGTATGAGTTGAAATATTTTAGAACAAATTGTTGTTAGTGACGCAAAAAGATTGAGTTCTAAAACGCAATGGATCAGAGGTATGAACAATATATTTATACCTGTTTTGTTTTATTTTAGGCATACCCTGCTTATTCATTTTCGTATGATGTAGCTGATCCGCTGACTGGTGATGTCAAGAGTCGAGTTGAATCACGTGATGGAGATGTGGTACAGGGACAATATAGTATTTTGGAAGCCGATGGAACTACTCGCACAGTCACTTATACCGCAGATGGTATCAACGGATTTCAAGCCACTGTCGAAAAATCTGGAGAACCTATTGCTGCTTCAGCTCATCCTGTAGGTGTTCGAACAGTTCCTCTTCCTATTCATTCATATCCTGTAGCTCCAGTTCGACCAGTTCCGCACCCATTAGTGGCTCCTGTTCGACCAGCTCCGCATCCATTAATAGCTCCTGAATATCATCCTTCTCGAGTTAATCACCATGGAACTCCTGTTGTTCCTCACGTTCCCAGGTACTATGGGTTCCCAGGAAACACGGCTGCTCCATACTATTCACGATACCCATACGCTTACTAATTCATTTATATGACAACTTTAGAATATTACTGAACAAATGTTATCCTTGAAATGTAATAATTCGATTCAAGATTAAATAAAAAATTTGCATTTTTAATTTTGATTTATCTATTTTGCAATTGTTAGCAACTTAGGCTACAATATTGTTAGCTTGTAACAAAAGAGCAAATTGCAGAAGATGATATATTATTATACTTACAAAGTTTTATGTTATATAATAGTCCCGAGTTCGTTATATTAAAATTTGGAAATATTTCAAAAATAATTCTTGCACCGGCCTATGGTTAGCAGAAGGGATCCAGCTCTTTTCTCTAAAAATTGTTACAATTTTGGTAATTTCTGTTCACATTCGGTTAGTTTAGGGTAGGGTTGGTTAGTTTAAGTTAGGTTAGGCTAGTTTAGGTTACGTTAGGTTAGTTTAGTTTATGTTATATTAGTGTAAGGGTCCCGCATAATTTTCCAAAAAATGATAGAATTTCGCTCATTTCTACTAATATTACGTTTAGGTTAGTTCAGGTTAGCTTACGTTAGTTTATGTTAGGGTAGGTTAGATTTGGTTACGTTATGTTACGTATAAATACTTGCATCACTCATTTCTCCTGTAAATTTTGTTTCATACGTGCTTCTGGACCCCTTGTACTAAACATACCCCCTTGCACCAACTGTTCAAATGATAACACAAGAAATCGAATTTATTTGAACTACTGTATTTTTCGTGGATTTTCTGCATTTAACTTATTATTTTTATAATTAATCTTCTTTATAAACGAACTTAGGTACATCCACTATATCTTCCTCTCATACTATATAAAGAACTATCCAGAAAGAACAAGTTTATACATGTTTGGCCTCAAAAAAAAAGAAAGAAAAGAAAAAGAAAAAAGAAATTATACCATACGATACAGACCATAGGAAATGATATCATAAGATACAGATCATTATCCTTAATAACATATACATATTTCTACAAGTTATCGTTACATACTAAAGCAGGTATTGTGGATATGTGTAACATATTCATGCGTAGTTTTCGGAGGAAAATGGGGAAAACTAATATTTTGTATTCCTAGAAATTGAAGCTGTACGCTACCTATTAAGAGGGAACTAATATTGAACTACATCCTCATAACCATGTTTATTACGCTAACAAGATGACAATACAAGTGTGGTAAATGAGATAATGTCCAAAAGTATGGTTAGTTTTTAAACTTGAATTTATATTTAGCTTTAACTTTGTTCAAATAATCGCATATCAATTAGCAGATCACGTCAAATTGAACAAAATGACATGCGTAAGGGTAAATTCTCATGCTTTGCTTTCGAGAAAACTGACTAGAAACATTTTATATCGCTAGAAAGTATGTCGATCGTTGTCCAACAATAAAACAGACTTACAAGATGTTTTTTTGTGCCTAGGATTTTAGAACTGATTTTAGCATATTTGGGGCTCTGAGTCTATCAGTTTTTCCTCTGTGAGCTCTACTTTTTTTAGATTAGTATTTTTTTTTAACATGCAGATCTACAGGAAATGTGCAGTAGTATATGGGTGACCAGATTCTGACAAGCGAAGAGTAGGACGCAAGTATAGTATATGATAGTCTACTGCGTCGGCAATACACATGTCCTTGTTTAATTTAGCGTTAACCTAAAGTTAATCATTCATTTTTTTTATAAAAACGTACTCTAAAAGGTGCTGAAGGAGTTGAACATAACTCCAAATACTTTCATGAATGACGAATAGAAGATTGGTGAAACAATTTTAAAACCATTTGACGGAATAACATAAAGGAGTCACTTTAATGAAAAAAGAAAAAAAAATTAAGAAAGTTGAAGCATAAAATTTTAATGAAACATAAAAATGCATTTCCTCTTAACGGTTATTTATCCATTACCTTGCAAACTTTGTCCAAAAATGTTAACAAATTATTTTCATTAATATGTTACATCTGTTTACCAGTTAATCATCAGTATAGTGCTTGGTGACATATTTTCTGAATAACTTGCAGTTTTGACAAAATTGTTATGGAATTCACTATAGGTACAATTATAGTTATATTTGGTCATTATCAGGTTTTTAAGAGTTTCAGTTTTGAACAGAAATATCTAATCAATCCACAAATTGTTCATTATAGAAAATACCGCCTTAGCCGAAACATTTGTGGCAGGGAGGCACATACTGAATTCTACAATATCACATACTTGGGATTATAGAATGGAATTTTCTTCAAAATATCTGAATAATTCACTCCATCTTAAATCCATCCTCATTTGAGCAGTGTTTCATTCTTCATTTTTTTTAGAAGTCGCACACTTCTTTATATTTGTAATCTCATCAAACAGATATGACTCGTTTGTTTTTTCCTGACAATTTATTAATGTACTTCAAGCTGATCTGTACATTATCCTATTCAGTTACTGAATTAAGTCTTGTCCTATTCAATATGTTAATGTCTGCAAAAGGTGTGGATATACTTAATACAACTTGAATAAAATGACCACATATGTTTCTTAAAATTCGATACATGTACTACCCCATCTTAAGATTCTTTAATCTTAACTGAACTCCAAAATGGAGAAAACCTTAATTTCGCTTTGAGTCCAGCAGCTAATGCTGAACTTTTAACCACCGAAACATTACAATAGCTTAAGATTTGGTTCTTGGACATGAACAATGGGGTTTGAAGTATTTCTTGATGAGCTTACAATCACGATCTTTTGATTGAAATGGCTGATTACGCATCACTGTGCGAAACGCAAAACACACATCTGCTGCCGCGAGCAAAGATTCCTTCTGTCCGAAATCATTATTTGGAAAAAAAAAAAAAAAAAAAACTAGAAACCGTTGTACTGGAACCGTTCTACCGATTTTTTTTTTTTTTTTCGTTTTTAGATGACGTTCTATTTCAGATTTTCACTCCTCAAAACTAGGCACCAAAGTAATACAAATACAGTTTTATATGAACCTACATATTTTGGATTTAAATTATCTAGACACCAGACTCGTATTTCCAATCACTATGGCTACTTGGCTCCCAGGGTCTTGCGAGCCTGAACAAAAGGAATATTAAACAGAAATTCATTATGTATACCACCAATTCATAATGTATTACACGTCTTATTATTTCTGAAATTTCACCGTTTTTTTTTTTCAACAATCTCAAACGAAATAGTGTTCTGAGCAACAAACAGATCATTTTTCTCTCGTCAGCTCTGAGTGTGAGTAATGTTTGGAATATGATGATATACTTGCTAAGTATTATGATGATGTACTTAAATCATGAAAGTGTTGCGTTTTGTAAGCTTTCTGAGATGTACAAGGAAAAAATAATTCTGTAAAGCAAATGCTTAAAGAATTTAATTCTTTGTTTAAGTTTGTTAGTGTGGATTGGTTTCCCTTACATTTCTTCACTCATCGGAACAGAAAATTGTGTATATTACTCGTCATGATACATTACAAACGTTTATACTCATTCAGTAATAAGAGAGCAACGGGCAGCAGTAGTACAGTGATCGTCTCTGGTGCGAGATGTCCCTGGTTCCATTCTAAGTCTTGTGAATTTATGGTAGACAAGATCATGTCCGTGGGTTTTCTCATGGTTCTAATGTTTCCTCCCACATGGTCATTCCATCAATTATTTTATAATCATTCACTTTCGTTAATCATCAGTCTCTCAGCTTACTCGTTACGTAAACGTAGACGTGAATATAGAATTTTCATTTTGTTTCATTCAGTAATCAGCCAGTAGGAACTAGCTTATCATCATTAGTGTGCTATCATATCTCTTTATTTGTTGATTTAAATTTTTTTATGTGTTTATAACATTTAGTCGATCTCTAAATTTTCACATGGACCACTACTTACCAAACTTTACTAATTATAGCAGTTACGTATATTTCATGGACGAATATAGATAATTTACGAATATGTTTAATTGAATAACGAAAAAGACGAAAAAGTAATTATTGTTAATGTGTAAAGTAGTTCTATTTTAGTAATAACGAATTTCCAGCAAGCTCATGGATATGATTATCAAAGTTTGCGCGTCCTTGTATTGAAATCAGTAGAGAATTACATTATTTTTACTTGGAAAACTGTTTTTTTTCCTAGACCCGGGTTCGATTCCCGGCGGGAGCTCATGTGGTTCGGATTCCACGTTAATCAGTAGGTCCACGTCTCGTATAGTCTCGATGCTGAAAAGGGACGTTAAACTCAAAATCAACTCAACTCAACTGTTTTTTTTTCCTGTGTAAAGTTCCTTGAACTCCTCCTTAAATGCATTCCTTATCGAATCTGCGATGAACTTGCATAGCATACCAGAAATTAGCATTCTATTAAATCATCGTCATTTTATATCATTGATTTTTTTCTTACATATGAATCAGATTTTGTTTTGTAAGATCTGTTGGTGACCCAAAAATGAGGACATCAATCAGTGTATTAACTTAGGCTTCAAATGATCCTCATTTACGTAAAGGTACCAGCTAATATTACTTTCACAACACTCTTCAAGTAGTACTATAGCGTCTGTTGAGGATACGTTGGTGCCCTTAGATTTCTGGCTCAAAGGTCATGGTTCCTACTGCGGGCCTTATCTCTCGGGTGCAAAAGCCACCGTTCTAGACTTTGGGAGGGGTACGTTGGCGTCCACCTTAATTTTTGGAGGGGTGCTTAGGACCACCCTCATTAAATTTTGGAAATTGTCAAAACTAAAAATTTGGTATGGTAATAGGGCCTAAGACTGGGGCATGTATTCAGTAAGTTTGAGTGGTCCATTTCGTTTCCTTTCATGGATATAAAATAACCAAAATTTAAAATCAGAGTTTTTTTTAACGTATTGTACCCTCTTTGATAAGGCCTTATTATCGTACACGGTTATAGGGATAAATACAGGAGCCCATTCTCTTGTGAGTATAGGAGTTCACTCTCTTTTATAAGACATGGGTCATTGGTGTACTTTATATATATATATATATATATTTTGGAAAGGGTACCAGGGTCCACTTGCTAAATTTGGAAATTGTCAGAAAATAGAATTTGGTGAATGTTCTCTGACACTTAAATATATACCACTATAAATTCGGGTGGTTCTGCTTATCCTCTTCTGTGGGTTAAAAAAAAAATGCCATATATTACTATTGCCACGTGTTCAGATATTGACTAAGTTATCTTATTTGATGAGGTTTAAACACGTTATATGATTATATAGATAAGTACAGGCGTCCATTCTCTTTTCATAGGACATGTACATTGTCCCTTTTTAAAATTTGGGAGGTCTACACTCATGTCTAAAATGATTGTCGCATATCTATAACTGTTTTCTTGTAAGAATAGAATCTGATAATAATTTTGCAGGGTACTTTTAATACTGATACTATGTGTAAAATCGGGAAATGTATATTTGTGGTAAATTTGATAGGAAAAGAATTATAAATACGAAAATTAGAATGAGAAAAACAAAATGTTGCTAAATGAACAAGAAAGTTTTATTTTCGTTTTATCGTTCTTATTTAATGCTCTTTTGACATGAAGTTTGCCACATACATGTCTTTGCCGATTATACACATACTAGCATTATAATTAATACCGGGCGAATTCGTTATCAAACTATATTCCTACAACAACATATTTATAGAGATGCGATAATAATTTTGGACATAAGCGGACATAGAACCACTCCTTAAATTTGAGGATTGTCACAAAAAATGTAATAAAAAAATTAAAATGTATATTAGATGTAAATATTTAATTTTACTTGTTAATTGTAGTTACAATATTTACTGTTTCAAAATTTCGTTTTTTTTTTTTTTTTTTTTTTTGCAGCTAAGTAAAATAGTTTCAAAAATCAAGCACTTTTTTTAAAAATAAAATACTACTGTTAGCGTATATCGGGGGACAATGTTCAAAAATAAAACATAGTCCTATACCAATAATTGATGAATCTCATTAAGGGAAACCAATTAGAGGTTTGCATGGGATCGGGCCTAGAGAGCACATATCACTTCGGACCCGGGCCGGGCTCGGGCAGTAAAGTTTTAAATATACAACCGGATTTCTCGGGGATTTTCGGGCCTAACTTTGTAAATATACTGTACTTCGATATATATTGCACCGTTCTTTCTGGAGAACTTTTAAAGCACAACTGCAAAATTAAATCTCTAATTGCTGTAAATAAAAATACAATTTTGCGTTAATTATTGAGTTTCTGTAATTCGGGCTTATTTTGTAGTGATTTGATTATCACACGAGCTCGGGCAGGGCTCAGGCCTAAATGCAAAAACATATTTCGGACTCGGGTCGGGCCTCACATTGTAAATTCACGGCCTGGCCGGGCCGGGTCCGGGCTCAAATTTCTTTTCCGTACAGACCTCTAGAACCAGTTAATATGGGTGAGTGTAAAATACTCATGCGAAGTTTCCTACAGAATCCAGAAAAACGAATACCCGCCTACAAATTGATCGTATACAACAATCACTCCATCTAACGTGTGTAGTCCTGCCTCTCCCCTCCCGCCATCACGCAATCCTTCTAAAACAACTTCAGTTGTTTGTATTTCGTTTGCTTCCATTTGCTCCACAGTAGCTCCGTTTGCTCCCTTAAAGCTTCCTTACCACTTTTGTCTGGCCCCTCAGTTTAAAGTTCCATTTTCTCGAAAACGGTTGGGGAGCAAATGTAGAAGCTGCGGAGCAAATGGGAGCAAATTAAGTACAAACGACTGAAATTGTTTTCGAAGGATTGATTGATGTTGGGGGGGGGAGGGGCTACGCACGCCTCCATCTGCTAAAATAAACTGATGCCAGTGTTGCCAATTTTGGGGGAAAAAGTTTCTAAATATTGGGAATTCGATTTTCAATACAGTGGCAAATAATTTTTTTTTTTCGATTAGCGACTTACATATCTAGCTACTTTTGTGCTACAAACAATTTGTTCTTCAGTAATTAAGCACTATTAGTTTTAATTAAATTCTCTCTTTTGTTTGTTTGTTTGTTTATGTACTCTACGAGGCATGTCCAAAAAATAAGTGTATTAGATTTTTGTAGGTTTCAAAAAATAATTTAAAACAAAAGTTTTACATGCGTACATCAGCAAATATGTGAAATATTTTTTCCATGAAGTCGCTATTTCTTTCGATGCCATTTCTTTCGATGCCATTAGTGAGAAGAGGGATTATTTTTTTTATGCTTTGGTCAAAGAAGTCTGACGCCACCTCTTTTGCCCAATTCTTCTCTACCTTCACTTCCTTGTCAGTTGAAATTTTTTCCCACCCATGTTCATCTTCAGGGAGGTGAACAGATAATAGTTTGAAGGCGCCAGGTCGGCGGAATGAGCATTTCAGTCAAAATCGACGCTCTTTTACTCCTTTGCTCATCGTGCACATCAGTACGGCTGTTTTTAAATTCATGACACCACTTAAACACACTCGTACGATTCATAAACTGATTTGATCTCGTTAAAAACTTCAGATTTTCCCTTCACAACGAGATAACGGATAACGCTGCGAATCTCGCACTTGGCGGCAGATTCGCAGCCTTTCACGGGAGACTTTACTGTGACCACAGTTTTGGACATACTGAGGCGTGATTGGGCTCGCTGGAAAGGATAGAAACTGAGCTACACGGCAGTGTGACTAACATAGCATTAACAAATCCCCTCTGTCCGTTAGGGCCCTAGTCAGTGACATATTTAAGGGGAGCTTCCGGACTTAAGCCCTCGAAACTTTATTTACTATTTTAAAGTAAATGAAATACTTTGCAGAATGTTCACATTTCCATGAATAAAATTAGCAAATTCTCCGAAACAAAATAGTAAATACGCCACTGGCTCTAGTACACTTGATTTGTGGATGTGCCTCGTAAATCAGCTCAAGTAAGAAAACGTTGCTCAAATATACAGCATTGCTACCTAGCCCATAGTTCTACTTTATTTTATGTTACTCCTTGCTTTTTATAAATACCCTTGTTAATTTTCTACTATTGAAATAAAGGTTAGTAGAAGCTACACATCTCGCCGTTAGATGGCAGAAAACATCATTCAGCGCGTGACATCTGCCGGACTAAATTTCTAGTGGGTGATTCTTTCTAGTGTCTATCAGAATTTCTCATTTGTTAACTTTATAATTGACAATATATTTCAAAACATACAATATAGTACGAGATTAGGTATACTTACCCTAATGTCGATAATAGTAGTAGAATGGTATTTAAGAGAACATACATACAGTAATACTGAGCTGATTTTTTCTCTTTATTCAATTTTTACATTTTATCCTCACTTTAACCCCACATTAATAAAGTACGTAGAATTTACGTGCAGTCTTAATTTTGCTTACCCTCTTTTCCACTGGTTAGTTGCCTCTGTAGTGGTATAGTAAAGGTTGTGTGACCAACGTTTCTTACCGTAAACTTTACGTATTTGGTAAAAATGCTGGTGTAAGAAAATACGATAGCAATCTAGGGTTAAAATAATCATTGCCGCCTGAATTTTTAATTTAAAACTTGCAATTACAAGTGGTAGTACGTATACAATTACAAAATTATGTATTGATATAAATATTTCAATTATAATTACACTTTTTAAAATTAAATTAAAGATTCAAACTATATACTGTTTCATTCACGGAAATCTTGGTATTATAAAGCACAATAAACAAATGAACATGCTTACCAAGTCCCAATCATTGCTTTATTACCTTCATTTCTATAATTCCTTCCTCTAAATTGCTTCTGTCTATCATTGCTATTATTTCCATTCTGCTGCTGTTGTGACCCCTGATTCCTTTTGCTTTGATTTTTCTTTTTTACTAGCTAATGATACTTGTAACTCATCTAACTTCTTTTCCAACTTAGCTATTTGAGACATGCTCACCGGTTCTTGTTTAATTTTTCTCTTTTTTCGTGTTTACTTGCTTTCTTACCTAACAATTTCTCTACTACTTCTTCGCTATCTTCGCTGTCTTGATCCTCCAATTTCTTTCTTAAATCTTTAACCGTTACTTTCTTTTCGCCTCATTTTCTCTTCTGTCTTCTTTCTATCTTGCACTTATTTTTCTCTATCTTCTGCAAATCTTCTAAAAATTCATCTAACTTCACATTATGTATGTGTCCCTACCTTTTCCATATAATATGGTAATAAGTCTGTTGCAATCAAACCTATTTTCTTTTTATCTGTCATCTTATCGTCTAAAGTTCAGCTAGCGTTAAAATATCATATGCAAAATTAATGACCGGTTCCTCCTCTTTCTGTAGTATGTCCCTAATTCTATCTCCTAAGTCTATATTAAAATTTGAACTTGTAAATTCATCAATCAATTCCTTTTGTAGATCCTTGTAACTAATGGTACCTAAATTCTTCCTTTTAAGAAACAATTTAACCCATTGTCTACTCGTGCCCTTGAATACTGATGTTAGTAATGTTATACGTTTTTCCTCATCGTAGCCTGAAACTTCGCATGCATCATCAAACTCATCAAAGAATGCAACAATGTCATTATCATTTTTAATATCAAAACGCGGAAGTCTACCAATATCCGTAAATACAGTTACTGCAACTTTTCTTTTTGAATCTGCCATGTTTTCACGCTTTGTTTTATTTGTATTATCTGCTTACTTCTTATTACCTTTAGAAAAATCTACAATTACTGGTGGACCTGCTTCAGAACTACCCAATTTAAACTTAGGTTTTCCTAATTCTTCTATATTCTTTTCTAAAGATTTACTAATTTCTTGTATTTCACTATTCAGTGTTTCTACTTTCTTATGTTTTCTCACTCTAGGATGTGTTACAATTTTAAATAGATTATCTATTCCTTCTAACGCTTTCTGTGCACGAGTTAATACAACCTTCTCTGTCATACCATTTAACACATAAAATCCTTAACATTAATTTACCTTTACATATAACTTCATATTTTACTTGTACAAAGTCTTAGTACTCAACTTAGCGCGGGTGGGTGGGAATTACTTGATAATTAAGTTGAGCCCTATTTAACATTTCAACCATGTCTTTTCTACCTAATTCTATATCTATAATCGTATATATATTTAGTGATTTTGGGAACGTTACAAAAGCGTAAGCCTCACAGCATCTCCATCATGTCAACCTGGGTTGTTACCCCTTTAAAACCTGAGTGGAATGTAACCTCAATTTTGGTAGAGCGAATTTGATCGAACCCAGATTGTGACATTAGCCTAAGGTACATCCTAAATTACCTTATCTTGCTAATGCTTCTAAGAACGCACCTATAATGTGCTTATGATATAGAGCTTGGAGTTTCTCCACCACTGTTTTGAGACGGCAAAACAGAACCGTAGAGGTAAATAAAAGAGACTTGTTATCATAATAGATGACATGTATTCTGTTTAAAAATGCAATGTGTATCATGTGTGTTTGTGTAGCGAAATCTAAGCTATGTAAATTTAAGTGTGCGAGCAATTCTCAATGTATAAAAGGTTAACTGGTTCATACCTTCCACTTGATGAATTTGACCTCCAGTTCACGAAAGATCCACTCTGCTTAATGCTGCAGTCTTTGGAGTATTTTAGAACTAAATCCCGTCTACTAGTTATCGACGACACGATTCTTAGGTTATTCTTGGAGTTCCAATATCTCACTACGTAATGTTATTTGTTGGCTTATTACCGTTATCTCTGTTGTTTCTTCTAACTCTTAACTCCTCACTCCCCCTCGACCAAAAAGACTGGATTATTTATACAACCAAAGATTCTTGCATTACAGCAGATGGCTTTCAAAATTCGGGTCAAAATCATACACGTACGTATGAGAATTCTCTGAAGAAATCTGAGTTCACCAATTCAACTTAAAATGGAGCGTCATGTCAGCACTCTACATTTACATAACTTACATAACGCTGTCCAATGCAATGTGTTGTTAAACATGAAATTACAAAAATGCTTACAATCAGATGGACAATTTACATAATTTACATTCACAGACTATGTTTTTAGGCATCACACATACCATAACCAAAACAAATAATTTTTGAAAATTCTTACAATTCAAAATTAAAATGAACAATGTTTTAAATTAATAAAATGAATTATCAAGATCCCTTGACAATATTACACAATTTAATAGAAATTAAAGGTAAAAGCGAAAATTTATATCCTTTGGCATGATAATTTCAGTTTTAAAAATTCCAATCCTGTATTGAGGCCTGAAACAGATTTGGCCTCCTCAGCAGCGAAGCACTGTTGACAACGCAAATACCCTTTTTCCACTCTGAAAGAGTTGAGGGATTAACAAAAGAGCAGTAGTCTTGGGTTAGGAATTACTCCAATATTCTGTGTTTCAAGGAAGGCCAGATGAAAATGGGGATGCCTACCCGCACTGTGCATGCTTGAATCAGAGAGTCATACTTATACTCTTCGCTGTTCCCCAGACAAGGGCATGCAGTGTAGCAAATTGAATAAATTTAAACGTAAGCGTTGATCATATAGAAGCAACCAATTACATATGCTATTTCCTTCACATTAACAACATTCTAAATTTTAGAACATTTTTACTCAGGAAGTATAATATTTCCTTTGAAGGGAATTATCTGGTTTTCAAAGTAAATAGTAGTCTATGCTTAATTTCTAGTAATCATGTTAAAAACGTTGACGAAAAAAACTATAACAATTATTTCAATACTGTGAAACATTTTTGTAGTAAGAGCGCGAAAATCGACGTATAGATCGGGTGTAATATCGTTATTTTCTGCATGTTTTATCTTGTTTTCAAACGATATTGTGCGTTTGTAAGATATTAATGTCAGGGGTATTTTTTGTAAGTTCGTGACAATGTGTTAGAACATTGGACTTGCGCTGAATTAATGTGTACACCGTAGAGAACATTGTTTCGTGTGATCACACGATATGCAACACAAAAGGATTGTGTCATCGATATTTTGTAAAAGTAAGGTTAAATTTATGTTCTAATATTTATGTTAGAAATTCAATGCATAACTTATTTCTGTGTGTTTAGTATATATGTTTTATCTATCTTCCGTATACCGGTAGGATATAAATTTTTTGTAGGTAAGGGAGGAAGCAACAGTGATCACTGGCACAAATTCCGAGGGGATGAAAGGGCATGTCCCTCCCATCTTGGAACTGTGGGATTGTTTCCCCAGTAATCCAATTTGAAATGTGTTTTGGGGGGATAAATTGGATGATCTGTTTCCGACTGCCAAAAAGGAAAGTGATATGAAAGTGATGTCCCCCAGAATGAGTCTTAAATCTGCCCACCTCTCATTGTTGAAGACAACTCTACTCCCCTGATCCTTCACAGTACTGTTTTTCAACTTCATAAATATTTTGAACATCGCTTTAAAAAAAATATTATGAGCGGAACAGTCTTACCCGTCCTCGAAGTGTTGAATATAGATTTGCGCCTATGACAGTGATTCAACATTGAAGAAAGAACATAGATATATATCCTGACGATCGTTATCTTAAAAGCAATGTTATTTTTATAACAAAATATGATATATAGATTAACGAATGCCACTTCATCTTCTGTAGATATAACATTGACAGTGGCGTCAATAACGTCTCTAGAACGGTGGAAACCTCGACTTTATGCCCTCCTCAAGTGATTCGTTTCATACTATGCTTATTAGCTTACTAGCAGCCCATAAGTCAGGAAAAATCCTGCAACAAGTTAAGGGGGAGAAGAGCCAGTTTCATCGCCAGTGAGCACTACGACTCGATTCTCTGTGCTTCACCTATTTATTTAGCCACAATCCGCCTCATATATATATCTGCTGTCGTTCGGATGGAAAGCGACCGGATAAGATGACATTGGTTCCATGGATGACAGGTAAATGTTTATTGTGGGACTTCACATGCGCTGATGCATACGCTCATTCAAGTCTCCCTCTGTCAGTAATGAACGCTGGAGCTGTTGCTAATCGCAGAGAAGCTGAAAAGCAAAGAAAATACAACAACCTTCTCGAAAAGTTTGTTTTCACTCCAATCGCTATTGAAACCAGTGGTGCTTGGGGTGCAAGAAGTCTTGAATTCATTAGAGAAATAGGAAGACGCATTTCTTGTGTTTCCGGCGAAGTTCGCTCCACATCTTATCTAATACAGCGCATATCCGTTTCTATCCAACACGGTAACGTCTCGTCAGTCCTTGATACTTTACCACCTGGCAAGGAACTGGATGAGATGTTTATACTCTGAGAAGAATTGTTTTATATATAACAGTTCCTGGACAATAGTTTTTCCTTTGTCGTTATAATTATAATTATAACATGTATACATAATTATTTCTGATTTAATATTTCTTGTTTCCGACCATGAATCAACATTAATATGTTCTTTAATTTACTGTTACGTTTTAAATTAACTTGATTATATATGTATGAACATTAAATTATACCATATGACAATATTCAAATACATGGAAATATTCATAAGTAATATAATTACATTGTTTTTGAAAATTTAAATTTGAAATATGTAACAATATCATATAATTACATTGTTAATACATGTGTTAATTGGCAATGTAATGTTAAAAATTATATTGATCTTTATATATATATAGTATATGTGTGTGTGTTTCAAAACAACACCGGGAACATTTGGGAGGTGATTCCCGACACCCTATCCAAATATCCAAGTTTCAGAATCCTATGGTACTTCCGCAACAATTTTTATTGAGGTAGTTGGTGAGTACTTCAAATCATGTGACCGTAGCCAAACTGCCTCTATAAAAATTGTTTCGGAGGTACCTTAGGATTCTGAAATGTGTATTTTTGGATAGTGCACATATTAGTTTCTAAGTGAAGTCTTGACCCGACTACGGTACGTCCCATATTTTTGGAGCTATGGACCTTTGAAGTTCATTTTTCATCTTTTAGGCAGCCAATAACCCCGAAAGAAAGCATTTGTGCACCCACGTTGGTCTATACTTTTTGTCTTATCTTGGTGTAAGGAATCATATCCCAAACGTTATTGGTGTCGCTTTGAAACACACTATAGACCTTTATATACAGGGCCGGATTTAGGGGGGAAAGGTGCTCGTGCACCCCCCTTCGTTGTAAATATACACTATCTAAAGTGAGAAGCTAGTAATGAAAATAGCAACACTTCCGAAAATTTCTGCTGCCATGTTTCCGTTTGGCCTTAAAACAAAAGGACATTTAAAAATTACAATTCAATTCAAATATATTGGTAGTTATTGGTGCACCCCTTCAGAAAATCAAATCCTGGATCCGACCCTGTATATACGATCCCAATGTTTCTAAAGTATTTGCTAGCAGTATAGCTCAGTAACAAATGGATTTTAATGTTAAATCTACTCTGGTGACAATTTATGGGTTTTGATCTTTCGTAACAAATTTTGAAATGTTAAAAAATAATTATTACAAGTCACTATTAGAAAACTTTACCACTGCCAAGTGTAAGCGTGTCACCATTAAGAGTGAACGTACAGTCAGCAACAAAAGTTCTTTCAGTTTGATGAAATTGTTTTATTAGATAACTTCTGAATGCAAGGACAACTTGAGCACAATTTTCAGTAAATTAAAAAGAATGTAATTTTTCTGTATGCTCCAGCCAGAGCACAATTGTACGTTCCAGCCATACCACCGTAATTAAATTCCCAAATTAAATTTTACCAAACGGAAAGAAATTTGTCGCTGACTGTACAATAGGTACAATCTCATATTTAACAGCGTATTGTTTTACGTGTACAGAAACAAATAAACCTTGAGCTTCAGCAAATTAAAAACTATCTGTTACTATTAGCAATGGACAGCATACTTTTTGTGCCATAAAATTTAGTTTTTTCTCAATTTTCTCAAAAACTGCGCATGAGAATTCAGTATGTCGCATCTTTAAAGTATGTCATTTTATGCAGCTCTACGTCATCTAACGATTGATACATGTAGCATCCTTGAACAGTATTACACTTAAATAAAAATTAAAGTTTAATCACAATTTTGGGTTTTATAGATAGATAGATAGATAGATAGATAGATAGATAGATAGATAGATAGATAGATAGATAGATAGATAGATAGATAGATAGATAGATAGATAGAATTAACCTAGCTGTGCGCTATCGCCTTTGTAGTGTCTCATAACCAAGAGCATGAAAATGGTATATGTGCGAAAGCAATTTTCTAAGTTTATCGAAAAAAGTTAGCTTTCTTCGACTTTCTCAAAAATTACACATGAGAATTTACACTTATATAATTTTGTTCAACTCAAATCTATTGATTGATATATACAGGTAGTGTACATTAAACTGTAACCCTTTGCAAATACTATATGACGTTCTTGGGGCTAACCGGAGACATCTGGAAGTTTATATCGTACTTTTAGGCAATGAGGCACATGTGCGTGTCTTTGGTAGTCACTCACGTAGAAGAAGTTCGTCAGTAGACGTCAAATCGTATGTGTTGATCAGTGTAATGGGGGACATATCCGACTTCAAAAGAGAGCAGATCGTAGAGGCGCGTCTAACATGTGCATATGTGTCCAAAATTTGCAACACTTTGTGACGTCTCAAGAGCCACAATATCTAGGGTGTTGTATGCATATGAATAGGAAGGACGAACCACATCCAGGAGTAACAGCTGCAAGGGAAACTTAAGGGACGTCAGGACATTGACTAGGATTGTTGGACGAAAACTGAAATCCACTGCATCGGCAATCACTGTAGAAGTGAATACACACTTCACAAAACCTATGCACGAAAATAGTCGGTCGATAACTGTATCCATGGCGGGATTCCCATATCGAAGCCTTTCTCAGTAGCATAAGTGCCGCAAAGTGGATTCAGGTTGCCAGAAGCATAAATCCTGTAAAAACTTGTTATATCCTCGAATGAGTTCAGCTACTCTGTTTTACAAACAACAAGGAACGTGTTCGTCTGAAGAAGCCCCTCTGATATATACAACCCAGACTGCTTGGTACCTACAATCAAACATGCAGTCGGATCCGGGATGGTTTGGGGTGCAATATCACGACATACTTTCGGCCCCCTGATTGTTCTAGAGGGACATGTCACTGCCAGGGACTATAGACACCTGGCAGAGACTATAGACATTTACACCTTACGGTTTGAACACTCTTCCTGGGCCGTGGTACAGTGTTTCAGGGTGATAACTGCCCCAGTTACACTGCTAAACTTGTCATACAGTCGTTCGATGAGCATGATAGTGAGATTGAACATCTGCCATGGCCCACTTAATCGCCGGATCTCAACATTATTGAGCCTGTATAGGGTTTATTAGTGGATCGAGTGAGGAAACGTTTCCCTCCACCACTTACACGTGCTGAACTTGTCACTGTGCTTCAAGAGGAATTGTTGAAAATTCTTCTGCAAACAGTACAGCACTTCCATCAATCCTTCCCAAGTTGTGCTACTCCTGTACTGGCCGTCAAAGCGCCCCAACACCTTATTAAACACAAATTATGTGTCTCTACCAGGTGAATCAATTTCAATATCCACTCCCTGTATATATATATATCAGGATTGTTGGAGGAAAGCGGAAATCCACCGCATCGGCAATCACTGCAGAAGTGAATACACATCTCACAGATCCTATGTACACTATTGTACTATTATCCTATTTACTCACTAAACCATAATCTTGTTCTAAAACTAATAAAGAACTGTAAAATTAGTAGACAAGCAAAATAAGGTAAAGAAAGAAAGGTTTGGGAAGGACTCTCCAGGCAGGAGATGAAACAATAAATATGCCATCAACCCTTACAAAATATCATAGTTAATATTATTTCTTTGTTATTTAACGAAGTATATAGATAATAAAAGCGTTACTTGATAGTAGCGTTCTGCTTTTCATACATTACAGTTACCATGTGTTACAATGAGAAAAATGTGATAATTAAACAATCTATTAAGTCATTTATAATGAATAAATATTTTATTGCTAATGACTAATGTGGAAATCCATGTATAAAATGATACATAGGCACAGAGTTACCAAAAAGTTACGCAACTCATGGTGCAAATATTTGTTTATTTTTTTTTTCTTTTGTTGCGTGTAACAGGTGGTGATAATTGATACAAAAAATTTGTAGTGCAGTACCACAACAGCGTGGTGTACACACTGGAAAAAAAAGATGTTTTATTCTGAAAGAGTATATAGGAAGGTTGAGTTACCACCTTATTCCGCCAGGTTTTCTTTACGGGAACCTATGCGTAAACTTTGGAATATCTGGAGACCATCATTCAACAAATTGTGGTCAACATTTCATACACATCACTCTAAAGAGTCATCAGGAACGTGATCAGAAGGGCGCACATGTGTGACGCAGTAAATTATGGCCATTTTCAATAATTTTGCAGTGCGTGTATAGACTGTGTGACATTTGTGTACAAA
The DNA here is from genome assembly GCF_964235325.1 of Thermobia domestica. NCBI lineage: Eukaryota > Metazoa > Arthropoda > Insecta > Zygentoma > Lepismatidae > Thermobia > Thermobia domestica. The sequence goes on along the minus strand of NC_137458.1, from coordinate 268,638,031 downwards.
ACAAACGTTGAAAATAGGAAGTAAAACTATCAACTTTTCATTCTAACTATAACGTTTTATGTAATACGAGTCCTTCCTCGTTTGAGTATAAAATGATACATTTTTATTGTAATGGAGAAAGTTTCCATCACTGGATTTAAAATACTTCATAAAACTATTAGGCTACATTCTTCTGATTAGGATAATTAGATGTGCTTAATATTTCGAGTTTGGAGCTGTCATTTTGCTGATACAGTAGAGCGTCGATTATCCGAAGTAATTGGGGGACATGGGTGTTCGGAAAACTGGTTTGTTCGGATAATCGAACTGTACATGTTTATTTGCCAAAAAGAAGTACTGTACAGTAAATTTATTCATAAAAACAGGCATCTCTTTAAGTATTACAAAGTAACGTACAAAGGCAACTTTAGCGGTGCTGGTCAGCAGCGCCTTATGAAGGCCCCATTAGAAGCAATGTTCCGCCAGCGGTGGCTCAGTACGGCGACTACTGTGGGAAACTTGGTTTGGGAGTGAGGGGGATGATGGACGGTAGGGTGGGAGAGTAACAGGTGCGAGCGAGTACACAGTTTGGTTAAGCGGTCTTTCGGTTGACCGACGTTCGGATAATCGACGCTCTACTGTATATTGAAAACGAATGGAATCACAACTTTAAGAGGTAGAAAACATTCACAACTACGAGTTATACCTAAACTAAAAGTTATTATTTTCCTCTTCTGAACTCTTGATTTTTTTTTCTTCTTAAAGAGAACAGTGCGTTGTGAAAATTTTGAAATTTCGTTCTCCCGCATTTATATTATAAGATATATTCGTTTAACTATACGAATACGTATTAAAATATTGGCTGTACTTTGGTGTTTTTCCTTCGAAGATTTGACAAATTATCCTAAATCTATGACAACCTAATATCCTTACGTTATTTCTATAATACACATTACTTTCCCTTAGAAATCTTTGCTAGTGATACTGGTAAATTCATTGGACTAATAATATTAGGACGCTTAGTTGAAGACAATTTAAGTCGGTTTATGTTTCTGTTAAATGATGGTCCATTGGTAGTGATCCGTAATTTATTCTGAACACGTGTTCCTATAAGAAATTTCCTTACATTTTTGAAGTGTCTACGAATCGTGCAATTGACATTGGGTAATTTTGTTTCGTCACTTAGAAATCTTGTCACATTAGAATATTTTTGTCTATGACCTGTTAGGGTGTTATTTATAGAAAGACAATCGTTATGGCTCTGAAAACTGGAGTACTTGATTTTATCTTTAGGTGGTTTCGTACTAGATGTAAAATTTTGAGATTGATGGATACTTTTATTTCTTCTGTAATGTTCTTCTACAGGGTTTGTCGTAGTTTCTATTTTAATATTTATCCTTGATTCCAGCTGTGATTTATTGGTTTTTACTTTCATTTCTTTTCTGGTGTCATCCTTTGATAATATTGTTTCATAGGTTTTGTTACTGATTGGGTTAGTATTCACCAAATGCAAGTTACTTTTCTTAAAATTTAGTGATTCGTCCTTGATGCGCGATTTACTTTTAGTAGCATGTGTTGAGATTTTAAAAGTTGTTGTTTGTTGTTGACGTTTCAGTGTATCCTCTGTACGGTTGGTATCTTGAAGAGAAATAGGTGTTGTTACTGTACTAATATCTAGTGAGTGAAAAATAGTCATACTATCTTGTATGCTATTCTTAGTCTGACGAGTCGAGGATGTACTTGGTATATTTAAAGTAGTCTGTTCTTTTTTAGAGGTAGTGGCTGAAAGGAAATTTGTCTCCAAGTCAACAAAAGTTGGTAGCGTAATGTTTTCAGGGGTGAAAGATATACTTGATGTTATTGGAGCTACTGAAACACCAAAAGAACTAGCTACTAATGGATTATTAATATTAGAATTAGATTCATCATTCATGTGCGATTCACTATTAGTAATAGGCATTAGCGCATCTAAAACTTCGCTAGAAGTTTTAAAAGTCATTGTTTCTTGTTCATGTTCCACTGTATCCTCTGTACTTGTTGTTTTTGTTGCTCCATACATAATATCGTCTACTATAGAATTTGTGCTCAATGTATATTTATCTTGGAGAAAAATAGGTGTTGTTACTGTACTAGTATCTACTGAGTGAACAATAGTCATAGTGTCTTCTATGCTCTTCTCGGTCTTATGAGTCGTATATGTACTTAGAATATTCAAAGTGGTCTGTTCCTTTTCAGAGGTAGTGGCTGAAAGAAAGTTTGTCTGTAAATCACTACCAAGAGTTGATAGTGTAATGCTTTCAGCTGTAATTTCGGTGACAGATACGCTTGATGATATTGGAGTTATAGAAACACCAAACGAACTATCAACTAATGGATTATTATTATTATTATTATTAGATTTAATTTCATCATTGATGTGTGATTCGCTGTTTGTAACAGGCATTAGCGCATCTAATACTTCGTTTGAAGTTTTAAAAGTCATTGTTTCTCGTTCATGTTCCAGTGTATCCTCTGTACTTGTTGCTGTTTTTGTTGTTCCATATATAATATCGTCTGCTATAGAATTTGTGCCCAATGTATCGGTATCTTTGAGAGAAATAGGTGTTGTTACTGTACTAGTATCTAGTGAGTGAACCTTAGTCATATTGCCATGTACGCTATTCTCGGTCTGACGAGTCGAAGATGTACTTGGTATATTCAAAATAGTCTGTTCCTTTTCAGAGGTAGCTGAAAGGAAATTTGTCTGTAAATCAACAAGAATTGGTGGCGTAATATTTTCAGCTGAATTTTCGCTGAAAGATACACTTGACGTTATTGGAGCTACTGAAACACCAAGAGAACTAGCAACTAATGAATTATTAATATTAGAATTAGATTCATCTTCGTGATTACTAAGCTTTGACTGCTTACTAGAAAAAACTGATGGAATCAAAGAATTATAATTGATTATTATTCTTTGATTACGTTGGGCTAGTTTAGATTTCTTCACGGGTAGAATTTGTGGAAAGTTTTGTCTAATGAGCTTTTGATTTATGGATGGAAAAATGCTCCCTACAAAATACGGTACTAATTGTTGATTTAATGTACTGGTAGCAGCTTTCCCTTGATCGGGATAGTTTGGTTCTTGTCTAGTGATAATAACACTAGCCTTAAAAGGAGTTTGCTTTTCGTTAATAATATTATGAGAAGCATTTACCACCTCACTATTTGTAGAATTAACTTGAACTTCATTCTCTTTAGTTCGAAGTGCAGTTAGACTACTCAAACCAGCAAAACTGTCCTGTGGAAATTTGTATCCTGGTGTAAGAAATGTATTCGTATTCATTGCACTATTAGTGTAATCTTTATCATAGTTCGTTGTTCTATATATATTTCTTTTCACTTTGTTTATAGAACTACTGGCAACATATAGGTCTAAATTATTATTGGGACAAATTGACTGCATCCAAGGAGAAAGTGGAACACTGCATATTGAAGACTTTTTCAGAATTGCTGCTATCTTCTCCACTTCTATGTTGCTGATTACGGCAATATACTGAAATCATCAAAAGATAATACATTGTAATTAATATATTAATACATTATTATTTAACAAAATGATATCAAATATTAAATACTAAATGCTTAATTTAAAGCCCCGCGGTTATTCCATTAGGCTAAAGGAAACGGATGGCCAATGAAAATGGATGATCACTGAAAAATTGGTGTAACTACAATGTGGAAGAGCCCCGGGAAAAACCTGTAGACATGATGTTGTTTGGCATAAACTCACATATGAGCTTTGATCAAATTTTGAGTCAATGGCCCTTTATACCAGATAGAACAACTAAATTTTCTAGGGGGAAAGAGAGTAGTATAACTTGGAGTATTTGTTCACATTGCGTGTCATGATAAATATAATTTTGTTATATCATACTTATATCAGTATGATTGCACTCAATTAATTCTTGATTATAGATATAAAACATATAAGAAGTAGCTTCTCATCTTCTTTGACAGAGATTAAGGTAGAAATTATGTGCTACCTTGAACCATTTTCATTAATTGTTTCGAGCTATGGGTTATCTGTCACCGAGTCTGGATCTTGCTTCTCAGATTCGGTGACCTGGAGACACAGAAGCAGCTGAAATATCATTTCTGCTGCATTACTGCAGAATTTTATAGTTGGTTAATGATATTCACTGTTTGCAATTTAATATTCATCTGTTTGAGTCTCCGTGTTATATTTCTTATTCAGGATACCATGTTTTAAATATTTCGTGGTTCCACAAATACAATTTCATGTTTATTTGTTTTCTCATACATGGTTTCTGAATATAGCCTATACAAAAAGAATTAACAAAACACTGTTTGGACTTAGCGGTAAATCTTTTATTCTATATAACAAGTTTTACAGGACGAATAAACTTTAATGATTTCTCATAAGAGAAACATATATCTTATCTTTCCTGTGATTCTGATTCTCATAAATCTTGTAGTTGTCATTCAGTGCAATGTTTGACACACACACAGCAGAGGAGAGAAACTTTTTTTCTTTTTTTTTTTTTTTTTTTGTAATTGCATCAGTATGCTCACACATACTTTCCACCTGTATAATGACGTTTCATGTCAAAGTTTGCGACCCATCCATCATTGTTCTGTTTCTATATATATTAAAATAATAGGTTTATACGTTTGTTTTCAAGAAAAGTTTATATGTTTGTGGACATTTATATGTTTGTAGCCAATTTTTTCACAATGATATCTCGGAAACCACAAGCTCTAGAAAGATACCGTTTTCACTGATCGATTACAAATTTTGTGTATATCTTTCGGTTCTAATTGAATATTGTAAAAATGCCCGTTATTTCTTTAGTACATTTTTAGACGTACTATGGAAGTATCGAAATTTTAAAAAGTAAAGCATCATATCCTACGAGTTATACATTCCAACATTACTCATTTGTATCTGGGTTAGCATATCTCTCCAGCGTTTGTTTCATGGTCAAGTGATAATAAGAAGGATAACCATTTCTCTAGTCTAAGATGAATCTTTATTGTTTAGAGTGTTTTGCCCAATGAACACGATATATCACTGACTTTATAATTAATTGTGTGTGTAATGTATTTGCCTATTACATATTGCATGCAAGAAGAAAGGAAACATTTATCATATATGAATTAAAAACTTCAACGGGAAGTACAGGCTCAATCTTGCAAACGGTGCGAGATATTGAAATAAAATCTCCCCTTTATGATACCCCTTGCCGCTTTTGATCAAGACGGCTTTCACTTGTGTCTGTAAAGGGACATGTACAGATGTTATAAGGAATGACAAGGATATTAATGCTCATATGAGAATTATGTGCTATGTAGAGTGTGCAGGTTCATAAGTATCTATATCGTTATTAACAATCACAATATTCAATTACAGCCATTTAAATTCGTCTCTCTTGAAATATTCATCTTATTGTCGTTCTTAAACACCATTATTTTATCTTTAGGTAGACTGTGTTTTGAGGCATGAGTTCTCAAACAAAAAGTTTTTTTTTTGTTTAGATAAATCGCTTTGTCTATGAATTTGGATATACAAAAATGAAATGAAATCTTTGAGTTTTACGTCCCGCGGTTATGCCGGTTAGACTAAAGGAGACGGTGATCATGAGTAATGAATGGAATGGTGGAATGAAGAAAGTGGGAGGAAACGGGAGAACCCCGAGAAAACCACGCACACGGTGTTTGTCCACCACAAAGTTCACTTGGCGGGGGCTGGGATCGAACCCGGGACCCCAAGCACCAGAGGTGAACGCTCTACCACTGAGCCACCGCGGCTCCCTATTTGGATATACGTATCACGCACAATTCAAATCGTTTTTACACTAGTTATATTAAGCAAAATCTTTCATTTTTAGTTACATAAAATTCAAATAAAAAGAAATAATAACGGACTTTCTCTTAGATATCTATTTTATTTTCTACTCTACGATTTTATTAATTTATGGTGTTCTTTTTCCTGATTTATGAATATTAACTCCACTAGAAGACAAAACATATTTTAATACTTAAATTTAAATCAAGATAAAATCTTACCAAAGTATATACTTACAAAGTACTACTAATTATTCTATCCAAAATAATTAAGCTTTTTTTCAGTAATTTATTTCGGAGAGGGATCGAAGTTTTGCCGGATTTCAAATTCAATATTAGGATAAAAATTTGTAAAATCTCCTCTAAAATTAAACTAAACTGACAGAAAATTCGGGATTTCGAGGTGAGGTAGTTCGGACTCCCGACGCACTCCCTGAGTACATCCATGTTGTGATCAGAAGGATTGCTGTTTAAATCTGAAGGATTTAAAACAAGATTGCTACTGCTGCAATAAACATAGTATTATTCCTATGTTCATTGACTGGATATGACAAGAAAGAAAGAAGTAAAATATTTTATTGTTGTAAACAGAATTCAGCCATCAGCAAAAGTATCTCTGCTCCTAAGTACTCTAATTCCATTACTTGGGATTCAGGTGATTTGCAGCTGTGAGAACGCCTGGACAGATGCAAACCAACTTACACGAAACTTTTCTCGGCACTGACAGCAGTTGGTAGCACTGAGCAAGGTGTTTATGCAGGTAATATTGTGATGTATGTAACTAACGAAACAGCTCTCTATTCTAAGATGAATCTCTATGGTTCGGATAGTGCTGTCCAATGAACACCATTATCTCAATATTGCTGTGTATGTAATGTATTATTTCGTTATATACTGTATGTTCAGAGAAATAAAAATAGTGTCCACGGATGAATCAGAAAATGCTTTTAAAAAAAGATGAAAATATCAAATCTAGAACAACTGCTGGAAATAGGTTTATAAATGATTGCCTTCATTGACAGACCCCCAATTCTCCTCATTCCAACACTTTTTTTCTTTCTGGAGAGGAGATCTTGCTCGTCACTCTGAGCATGCATTAAAATTGACATTGAAATTGAAACATTTGATTCTGGCCGGGATTTGAACCGGATCCGCCGAATGGAAGTTCAATGCACTAAACACTTACCTACCGCGTCACTTCATCTTTCATCCAAACTATTACCTAGTTAAAATCGGTAAAAAGATACTAATCCTCGTATAAGAAGACGTTCCTAATGTGAGTGTCACAATGACTTACTCGAGGTTTCCTTCTTTAACTCAGAAACAAGTTATATAGACGTTCCTCAATGAGGATAATATTATGAAACGTTCTTTAAGTTTAGGCAACTTCATCGTTTTCAACGATGGTAAAGATTTACATTACAATTCTTCTTTACCTTAACTTCTGATTTCCAAAGAAGAAACGGTGGCACACATTTTTTCGCATTATTTGAATTGTATCAACACGTGTAGAAATAGAGTTCTATTTTTATCTTCCGTAAGTACTAGTTTATTTTCTTATAATTGTATGAGGAGCTTGTGGCAGAGTAGTAAAGACTCGCAGAGACTCGATTTCGAATCCCGTCGTTGCAACTATGTTTTAATCTTTTTGGAAGGTATTGTTTACGTAATTGGTATTGTAATTCTGTTATTCCTTTATTATTATTATTATTATTATTATTATTATTATTATTATTATTATTATTATTATTATTATTATTATTATTATTATTATTATTATTATTATTATTATAAGTTCCTGATTGAAGCACATCTTTTTGTTGAAGAATCAACACACTTCATTGTAAGGTGTTAGTGGAGGGAAATTTCAATATGTTGTTTTTTATTTGTTTGTCACTAGTACGCTACCACAAGCCTGGATATTACATTTCAGGTTTGTATATCTGCGGAAAGTATCCTAAAGATACTTCCGCTCCCAGGAAATAAAAACACAGGCCATGTATGAATCAGAAAATGCTTGAAAAGAGATGAAAACATCAAATCTAGAACAACTGCTGGAAATAAGTTTATGAATCATTGTCTCCATTGACAGAACTTCTCCAATACTCCTATTTCCAACATCTTTTTCTTTCTGGAGAGGAGAAGATCTTGTTCGTCACACTGAGTATGCATTGAAATTGAAATTGAAGCATTTGAAAAAGTTTTATCCTCGCGGGAATTTGAATCCGAGTCAGCTGAATAGAAGTACAATGCTCTAACCACTGATCTACTGCGCCATTGAGAAGGGAAATATCATCCTGTTGTTGTTGTTTTTTTTTTTTTTTGCTTTTTATTTGTTTACTTGCACGCAACAGCAAGCCTGGATACATTTAACCTTTTAATATCTACGGCAAGTACCCTAAAGGTGTTGATGATCATAATAGAGTAAGTGAATAAGTGTTGAGATCAATAAACTTCGCGTATTAACAACATTTAAAGTGTGAAGTTGTCGGAAAAGTCATGACGTATTTCGGTAAAATATGATAAATGAAGATTTGTGGATGTACTTGAGTTATTCGGATCCATGCAATAGTTATGCCAGGAATAGCTAAGATGTTGAGCGTATTTTGTAATAATAATACTCTTTGTTTGTTTTTTTTAACAGATTTAACAATACATGGAAGTTAAGTGGTTAGCGCATTTAACTTCGGTAGACCCGGGTTCAAATCCCAGCCAGGCTCAAACTTTTTCAAATGTTGTAATTTCAATTTCAATTTCAGTGCATACTCAGTGTGACGAGCAAGATTTTCTTCTCTCCAGAAAGAAAGAAGATCTTAGAATGAGGAGAAGTGGAGAAGTTCTATCAATGGAGACAATCATTTACAAACTTATTTCCAGCAGTAGTTCTATTTTTGATATTTTCATCTACTTTAAAATATTTTCTGATTCGTCCGTGGTCATTATTTTTATTTCTCTGAACATACAGTATATAACGAAATAATACATTCCATACACAGCAATATTGTGAATAATATATGGTGTTCATTAGACAAAACGCTGTACCATACAGATTCATCTTAGAATGGAGAACTGTTTCGTGCGTAATTTCTCGCAATTTTCCTTGCATAAAGACCTGATTCAGTGCTATCAACTGCTGTCAGTGCCGAGAAAAGTTAATGTAAGTTGGGTTGAATTTGTCCAGGCCTTTTCACAATTCCAAGTTATCTGGATCCCAAGTAATGGAATTAGAGCACTTAGAGGGTAGATACTTTTGCAGGTGACTGTACATACATGCTTTTCACTCTATAACTGTCGGTAGATACCTTTTAAATTACATTTTTTGTGATATAGATATCTATAGCTTGAGATTTCATCAGTTATTGTTTATTTTCCTAACAACAAAGGCCGCGGTGGCTCAGTAATAGAACGTTCACCTGTGGTGTGTTGGGTCTATGATTTGATCGCAGCTCGGACTTTGTGGTGAACAAACACCGTGTGCGTGACTTTTCTCGGGGTTCTCCCGTTTTCTCCGACTTTATTCATTTCACCATTGCATTCATTTGTCATAATCACCATCTTCTTTAGCCTAACTGGCATAATCGTGGGACGTAAAACTAAAAGATTTCATTTCATTTTTAGTAATGAAACTAATGTTATTGGTTCTTCAAATTACTTGCATGAAACAAAATAATTTAACGGAAAAAACTGTCACCGTAATCTATTTACATTGTGTTTCCTCCCTTAAATATGTTGTTTGTATTAAATAGAAAATACTCAAACATTTTCAAAAACGCAATAACCAGGAATATAGCATATAATGATGGAAACGTTTTTACATGACATATTTTCTAATCTATGCATCATTATGGTGATGTTTGCTGGGCTTGATGTACCAACGTAATTAACTCTATTTCTGAAAAAAAAGTGACTAAATAAATAATAATAATAATAATAAAGAATAAAGATAAAACTATTGTAACTTTCCTGTATATAATAGTTTAGTGATTCAATCAAATATGAAAATATGATTCTGAAAAATATGTAGAATGGCCTAAGTTTGAATTTCTTTCGGTATATATTTTCTTTTGAAACAAAAGCCTAGACTGAAGTTTTAAAATTTCTCTAACGTTAAATTGGAAACCAGTAATCGAAATTTTGCGAAAAGTCTTTTTCTTCGTTGGAAAGCATCTTCTTATTCGCACCTCAGAATGGTACACCTATTAATGATATTCCCAGTGACAAAGTTCTGAGCCTACCTGTTAATCACCATATAACTGTATTTGCTGTATTTCGATCTGTTCATTGTTTTCTTTTCTTTTACGAATATGGTGTAGGATACATCAAACAGCAATCGATACCATTAGTTCGATCAGATCAGAAACAAACGGTGGAATTTTTAAAACGCCATAAAAAAAAGTCCATTTGCTCGATTACTCGAAAACTACGCGTGAAATGTATCTTCAAATGTCTAATTGATTATTATTATTATTATTATTATTATTATTATTATTATTATTATTATTATTATTATTATTATTATTATTATTATTATTATTATCTTGGTAGTTACTTCTACTGGATGTAGTTCTTCCTTGTTTGGTGATCGTGTCACACAAAGAACACAACTTCTGAGTGCATAATAACGTACAAATTTATTGATAAAGTAATTTATATATTACATATTTTTGTAGTGTATGCTATCTACTCAAATGCCCTCAAATATGATATTACCCAAATGCCCTCCACGACTCTGCAGGCACACACTGGTTCTTCCGATGAATTTTTCTATACTTTTAGGCATACTTACATTTCTAGTTCTGAAATTACATGCTGAATATCGGCCTTGAGCTCTGGAAGTGATCGTGGTTTGTTGGCGTAAACACGAGATTTTACGATACCATCACAGAAAGAACTCACATGGTGTCAAATCACACGATCTGGATGGCCAATTCATGTCACTGTTGCGAGAAATCGCCCGGCCAGGGAACCTCTTTCCATTCCTACCCTTACAGAAAACAGACGACGATCATGCCCTATTCGGCACTCCGTGAGCACAAAACACAAAGACAATAAATGAAAATCGTGTAACGTTCAGTGTTGCCAATGCATTAAGACAGAAATAGCGGGCATTTCAAATTTTGCGTTTTTTATGGGACACCACAAATTCCCTAGTAATGCTAGACATATTAGAAAGGTTTACTATTATCGTTGTAGATACACCAATTTTTAGCAGATAACCAATTACATTTGCAGTTTAAGCCGCCATCTTTTGAATTTCAATTGTTTTGAATTGAACTATTGTAGGTTATGAAAGAAGAATGTACTAGTATGTCCGAGAAGTTAACACGACCTGTATTAGATCAAGAAGAACTTAAAAGATATGACGAGTTGTTGTTAATGTGTCTATTGATGTGCAGTAAATGGCAATTATTAGAAGAATCAATTTTATTGCAGTGTGTATAGGCACAAGCTTTGCTTATGCTTGTTAGTGATATAACGTGAATGAAAGTTGACGAAATGAATAGCTTTCATCATGTTAATTGAGGAGCCCTTCGTTAGTTGCTATCTTCTTCCATTATATAGCTTCTGTATATTTATGAATTTCACAAAATGCATTCAGTGGAAACTGAAAGGCATATGATTTTTATTAATTGGTTCATTGAATTGGGTTGAACGTTCTGTTGGTTTAACTTTAGATGTGCTTCTTCAGCTTCAAACCTACCTAAAAGCAGTTTAATAATTAAAAAATGTTAGGTAGGTTAGGTAAAGTTACCTTTCGCTTACCTTCAGGCAACACTGACATTTTGAAAAATGTTCCCTTCGTTGCTGTCTTTTTCCACATACATTTTGCTATTTGGTCTAGGAATTAATTCGTGCGGTTGGTACGCACACATTGAAGCTGTAGTACAAACACAAAATACATAAATACCTTAAGAAAAATATTGTCCATCTCTAGCCACCACTTTCGCCCATCTGTCAGGCAATGTACGGATTCCGTGGCGAAAGAAGTCCTCATCCTTGGAAGCGATCCAGTCAGAGACCCATGTTTCGATATCTTCTGAAGAAGTACCCCGCTGTCCAATCAAATCGTTCATGCAATCGAACAAGTAGTAGGCCGAAGGAGCAACATCTGGTGAATACGGCGGGTGGGGTAAAACTTCCCATCCGACATTTTCTTAATAGGTTTTGACCGGTTTTGCGACATGTGGGCGAGCGTTATCATGTTGAACAATAAGTTTATCATGTCTGTTCTCCCATTCTGGTCGTGTTCTGGCCAGAGCTTGCTTCAAACGCATTAATTGTCGTCGATAACGTTCTCCATTCATAGTTTCACCCGGTTGCAGCAGCTCATAGTACACCACACCTTTCATATCCCACCATATGCACAGCATAACCTTTGCACAGTGAATATCTCGTTTTGGTTGTGATGGACCTAGTTCACCTGGTTTCACCCAGGCCTTTTTTCGTTTAGGGTTCTCGTAATGGATCCACTTCTCATCACCCGTAATAATTCGATGCAGAAACCCCTTTCTGCTCTGTCGTTGAAGCAGCAATTCGCAAATGGTTTTTCGTCTTTCAACGTCCCTGTCTTTCAATTCATGTGGAACCCAATGTGACATCTTTTGAATCATTCCCATGGCTTTCAAGCGTTTGGAGACTGTTGTTTGATCAACGCCTAATGCTGCTGCAAGTTGTTCCTGCGTTTGACACGAATCCTGCTCGAGCAATGCTGTCAATTCTTCGTCTTGAAATTTTTTTGGCTGTCCAGCTCGCTCTTGGTCTGCCAAGCCGAAATCACCACTTCTAAACCGTGCAAACCACTTCTGACACGTTCGCTCAGCTAGAGCATGGTCACCATACACTTCCACCAAAATACGATGACTTTTAGTCGCACTTTTCTGCATGTTAAAGTAATGCAGCAGGACACCCCGCAAAAACACTTTATCAGGCACAAATTGCGCCATGTTCACTTAACTACAAACTGGTGTTGTTGACGCTTTAATCCACTGCCCTATACTACGAACGATACGCGATGACAGGGGTTTGCAACACATGTGTGGATACACGGAACTGTGGGACGCTCCGTTCGTTGCGCCATCTCTTGTCCACCCGCACGAATTAATTCCTAGACCAAATACAATGGAAACGATAACACTTGTTTATTTTCACTTCATTCCCATACTTTCTCCACCGTGTTCTCAAATTCATTAATCCGTGTGCCTCCCAGAAATTCAATAGTTCCTCTTTATTCAGTAAAGCACAACACAGAAATATCCAACACACCGATTCACCATGCTGTACAACTGCCATACTCCCCCAGCATCAAAACCTTCATCTAGCAAGTAGTAGGACCAACTTCTACATATAATTTCTCACATTAAACATTACTTTACTCCTAGCCTTACACACTTAAAGATCACATAAAAACTCGAAATTACTATTTCTTACTTCCTTTCTCCTGTAAATTTTCAACATTTTTAGTAAAAGCGGAAGATCATTACCAAGGCCGTAACTTGTGGGGGGGCAGGAGAGGCAACTGCCCCCCAGAGAAGCTCCCTGCCGTTAGAGGGGGCCCCATTTGAAGACAAAATTTTCTTACTTCATTTACGATACGAACATGAAGTTATAAATGAAGCATCAAACAGGTTCATTACATTGCATAAACAAAACAGCGCACAAAAGGCGAATAAAACAAAAATGAAGCGTGGGTGCATTTCAGTAAAAAATGTCTACTATTAGAGGCCCTAGAAATAATATTTATTCATATGGCTTTCAGATTTGTCAATATTGTCCCCTTAATTAATTCACCATGTATCGAACTGGCCCAGGGCCATAACTAACGGTCCCGCAGACCTTCCCTTGCTAGAAGGCCCACAGGCTTCGGCGGTCCATAAAGAATAAGAGAAAGATGGAAAGAGGAGGCCCAAGAATTTTTAAAAACAACTTTTCTAGGGGGCCCAAATACGCGTATCAATGCTTGTCCCCAGAAGAAAATCTAATTCACGGCGCTGGGCACCACTAAAGTTAAATTTCCTTTAGTGTTCCTTTTCAAAACGAATACATATGAGGAAAAGAGAACGATTCATAGGTACTTCTATACAGGGTGGCTCAAAAGTAGGTATACAGTCCCGTACTGATCAACTCATTGCTTTTTATATAATTTCTTATTGCTATCCATCAGGTAGACATAGTTTCTTTATTATTTGTTCTTAATGTCCTTTTGCTTACACCTTAAGCTCGGAACAGCCGAAGCAAATAAACCTATAAGCTACAATGTTATACTTGATCAATGGAGGGATGTATATCTACTTTTGGGAAACCCTGCATTTACGCATAGCTGTTGAAGAGCTGTGAATAAATATGAAAGCATTGAGCTTTATAAATATACATATTCCTATAAGGCTTTTATGAGAAAAGAAATAAAAGTTGAATGAACATACCAGCATAATAAGAGGAGTTGTTATCATTTTCCAATACATTCTGATACGAATTATTGTGTTTCCTCCGATTATCTGAAAAAGAAAATAACAATAACTAAGTTACTGTATACTATATTTATAAAGAAACTCTGGTAAAGAGAATCGAGAGAGGTTCACCCGAAATATTTCCATGTATAGGATAGTCACCGTTATCCGTTAAGGTGTAAACGAATTCACTTCGTTAACGAATTCGACCGAAATAATCGCTCTAGCTATCTATTGAAGGAAGGAAAAATACAATATTGCAAGGATCCCCACATCACGACAGACGCATGTGTCAACTCAACACGTGCTATTATTAATAAACAACATAGCAGACAGCAAGCCAACACGGAAGGACACCGAGGAACGCCGAAAGCAGACGGACCTCACGGAAGGACCCGAGGAGGACAAATAAAAGAAGGCCCAGCGAGGGACCCAGCATCAGTCGACCAACTGATCGCCTAACCTTTATCTTCCTATGTCGCTGTGGACTAGGAGCACCTCTTCCTTACCCTATGCCGCACTGGGCTAGAGATCCATCTTAAACTTATAATCCAAGCCTAACCTACAACCTGCCAAAGTGTTCTGGAAACTGCCATGAGTGGAAGGGGCACCCGGCAAAACATTTAGTATTCCTTCACTTGGTCATTGAGGAAACGACATTGAATTAGAGACACTTGTATTTATTATATATTTTGTAATAAAACTTGGTGAAGGGGAAAAGACACCCGGTCTATCATTTGACTCTACCAAAACATTACATGGTGTAGGCATCGGAGTTTTGTACAGGGCGCTCTTTTTCTTAACTTTTTGTCTAAACACTGACGTGGTTAGTATCATAATTCAACTAAATTTGACATAATCCCTCCCTCTCTTACCTTTCCTTAAGTGCGATTTATGCCGGAAACTAGGTCAGATGAACGGATATACAGATCAGGAGAGAATAATACAAATATGACAGAGGGTGCATCGAATTTATCCTTTAATATGCCACATTTAACGAAGTATGCGGGACACGTGCACGAGGATCCGGACAGGTTTTTTATGCTATTCGACCATGTGGCAGCAATGCAAGCATGGTCACCAGCTAAGAAAAAGGAAATTCTACCAATATATTTACAAGACACGGCACTAGATCTAGTATTACAGCTTAAACATCAAAATCAATTTGATACAATGACATATGACAATCTAAAATCTAAGTTAGCAGCTTTATGTAGGACAAAGGTTCCATCGTATAAAGCAGAACAGGATGTTCGAGGTACAACAGGGAATGGACAAGCCAATAGACTCGTACTTTTTACGTAAACTTCGAGCAATAAGGCAGTTATTACTGGAAACGAATGAAGAACAAAAGATCCACCATTTATCCTGTACAAATGCAACCTGTTACACAACCAATGAACACCTATATACCTGGATATCAACAACAAAATAATCCCTCCATGGCAATTCCTCAACTCAACCCTCAAGAATTTCAAACCCCAAGCCAGAAACCTAAGACCATTCCCCACCAAGAGCAAAATCCTTCACAAAGTGACCTCTCTACCTTGGCCAATAAAATGGCAGAATTGTCGCTGGTGATAGCCCAGACGAGTTACAAAAGCCATCCGAGAAATAGGAAACAGGGAAACAGGAGGAGAAATAATAACAACGGGAAGAACAAATTCTCACACGTTCAATAACTGTTGTGCAAACTAACAGATGAACGGACGGACTAAAAAGATATCTTACAAGTCTTACTGCTTGATCTAAAAAAAAAAAAAACTCCAGTTCTTTAAACTCTCTTTCCACAAATTTTGAATTAAAAATTATCTCAAACTGTTGAGTTATATTTAAAGGAAATTGATTGTTATAAATGTTTACGGAAACTTCGTCTGAAGCAATCATTGTATCAGTTATTTTCTGTGATTTCCCGCAAGAAACAAATCATGCCTAGGGTTGCCATCCGTCCAGATTCTGGAGATTTTGTCCAGAGTCCCGATGTGGCTCTGTTGAGACATTAAAAAATATCCCAAGTTATATATTTTTAGAAGTTTGTAACTAGTATTATTATTGTTAGTTTCTACTTTATCACACAGAACCCTAAAAATAAGAGGAAATATTACTATAGCGACAGGCAGATAACAGGCTTTGTATGGTAACAGAAAGCCTAAATTGAGTTTGTAAGTGGAGAAGATCGACTTCACAGTTTAAAGTGGAATTCGAACCACTGCTATGTTGGTTTAGGTTTTAAAAAAAATAACTTACAGTAGACACCCTACAGACAGAATTTCGCTTACCACAATCTAGCCTGGGGAAACCTCGAGGGCAAAAATTTTCTCACGGTCAGACAAAAATAGTGGGATGAAATCTCAACGGATCAGAACCTCACCAGGACAAAATCTCACCATAAGATTTCTTCAATATATAATGGTCAAAATATTTCTGCATGTATACGTATTAAAAATAATATAATTACATTAAAATAAAATGGAAGACAATGTAAAATTACGCGTAGAATTAATAATTGTTATAAATAAAGGACTAGGTATAGCTGAAATAAGTTATTTTATTAAATTTTAGAAAGAGAAACCATTAGAACATAGGATGAAGAAACTTACGTTAGGACAGAAAATGCACACTAATCTCATTTCAATTCTTGTTGAGTATCAATGCCGTGCCGTGGAAAATCAGGGGAGTATATGACGGCGCCCTCCTCTTTACATATGAGTGAAGTCGGCAGACCAGCCGCGAAGCACGTCACCATGGTTGGCGCGAAAGGCAATAAATTTTTCAAAAATGAACTCTGCTTTTCCTTGATTTTGAGCATTTTTTATTACCTTTTCCTTCCATTTTATATATATCTTTTCTATCCCGCACTTTGCGCCCCCTTACTTCGACGCCTGGGGCTGTCACCCCGCTCGCACGGTACTGTTGAGTATGAGTAGGATTCAGCATTGAACTGGAATTATGGTATTCGCTTCTTTTCTGAACTAACGCCCATGTTTAGGTAAGGAAAGGAGAAATTATTATTATTTTAATTTTTATAACAACTTTATACATAGAATCCTTAATTTAATGTATTTTAGGCTAAAATAAATGCATAATAAATGCAAGAAGAATGTGGAAGAGGGCACGAGAAACCCAATCATGATCCCATATAGCACTACAAATCCACAAGAAATTCTTTGGGCTCCCCATAGATACCGCATTGATCAAGGAACATTTGGGCTCGCATTATATCTTTAAGGATAATTAAAATATCAACTGGCTGTCTCTTGGATTTCAATGAAATGTGTCTGCCACAGTAGAATCTTTAAGGACAATGGAAATATTCGCATGGTTTTCGTTTGATGTCAATGTAATATGTCTGTCACAGTAGAATCTTTAAAGATAATGGAAATATTCACGTAGATTTCCCTAAATGTCAATGAGATGTGACTTTCAATTACAGGACCTTCAAGGATAATGGAAAAAATCAATATTTCCTTTGGATTTTAATGGAACGTGTCTGTCATAGTAAAATTTTTAAGAATAATGGAAACATTCACGTGGTTTTCCTTGAATGTCAATGAGATGTGCCTGTCACAATCAGAATATAAAGGATAACGGAAATATTTACATAATTTTCCTTGGATGTCAGTAAGATGTGCCTATCATGGAATAGAAACTTTAAGATAATGGAAATATCCACGGTATCCCCCTTGGATTTCAATGAAATGTCCCAGCAATTGGATATCCAAAAGTCGTCCGGTTTATCCCACAAAGATCCCAGTATATGTTTGCTGTGTGGTATGTTATCCACTGCCAGTGTTGCCAGATCAATCAGTTGGAAAAGCAGGAGATTCGAAGATAAAAAAAACAGGAGAAAGCAATAGACACATACAGACAGTGGTGGCGTTTGAATGTAAATCCGGGTGAGGCAATAAAATTTGCCATTAGTAAGGGGCAGTAGTCAAAACAAGCAGTCCAGATTTCATTTCCGATTAACTACGTTGAGCAAATAAAAGGGAAAACCCCGATTTATATTAATATTATTTGATACACACGTATGTGAAGTAAAACGTAGTGAAAGAGCAAAGTGGAGTGGGAAAATGTCTTTTCATGCACGTAGCGATAACGTAGCTATATATGGTACAGTCACACGTGATCGTGGCGTAAGACGATTTCTTGCTGACGATCGTGGAGAAATGATCTAAGCCACTCTTTCAACCCAAGTCACAATCTAAACAACACTTACTTGTAAATCTTACAGAAAGTCAGAATATAGACGAATATTATAGAAGATGACGTACAGTTGTAGTCTTTGCATTCATATTATATATAGTAAAGCTCTATAACTTTACGCTCTACAGAACTGTGTATTATAACAGAGACATTTCATCTTTTTATGTGAGGAAACATTGAAAATTCAAAACTAATAATCTTCAACTTCTCGAAGTAAGGAAAAAGCAGGAGATTGTTCACTTTTCGTTTTCTTCGTAGTAGATCAGTAGAACGCAGAAAAAGCAGGAGATCTCCTGCAAAATCAGTAGATCTGGCAACACTGTCCACTGCAGGTTCGTATGTAGTGTTGTCATAAGACCAGAAGTAACTTTTTAAATTCGAGACAAGACGAGAGAAGGACAATTTGCGTCTCGTTTTCGAGACGAGATTACAAAATTTCAGGAGTTTCGTAGGTAACACTACTTCACTCAACTTTTAGAACTCTAACACTGCTTTGGTGTTAAATGATTCATGGTAAAAAATAAATAAATAAATAAAAATTTGATGACAAAGAATTGTGTATCACAGTCTAAATATATGAGTCATTACATAATATACTAACTAATTCTATGGACTATGGAACCCGGAGTTTCAATGGCACGTTCACAAAAGCTCTCACTGACTTCTATCACTGGCCAACTGGATCAAGTTCCTACTTTGTATTCCTATTTCCGCGGGATTCATCTTAATATTGTCCTCCCATCAGCGCCTAGGTCTTCCTAATAGTCGTTTTCCGATTGGTTTTCCAGTTAAGAATTTGAAACTGTTTCTACTTTTTTCCATCCTTGCTACATGACCTGCTCACCCTAACAATGTTTGGTAAACTGTATAAAATATATAGTTCCTCGTTATGAAGTTTTCGCCATTTCCCATTCCCGTTTCTCTTGGGTCCGAATATTCGTCTCAGGATCTTGTTCTCAAATACTTTCAGTCTATGTCTTTCTCTCAGAGTAAGCGAACATGTTTCGCAACTATACAGAACAATAGGCATGATTATAGTTTTATATATTTTAAGTTTCAAATTCCTCTACAGAATTCGGGACGACAAGAGATTTTGAACCGAATACTAACACAAATTCCCTGCTTTCAGTCGACATTTAATTTCTTCATGAATGTGGTTTTTTGTCTGTTAATATTGATCCTAGATATTTGAAAGTACCCACTCTATCAAAAGTATTATTCGATACTTTAATGCAACCATAATTTGCCGCATTACGATCACGATGAACTCCCATGCATTTAGTAACCTCTGCATTTACTTCTAAATCCATGTCCCTGCAAGCGTCTAATAAGATCTCTGCATTTCTTTCTGTTGTTCTCCTATCTCTCCTATTAAACTTACATCATCAGCATATGCCATAACCTGGTGTACACCGTTCAACTGAAGGGCCTAGTTGCTATCTTTGATTTTCCTTATAACGTATCCCAGGACAAAGTTGAATAATAATGGCGACAACGCATCTCTTTGTTTCAGGCCATTTACATTACATAATATACTCCAATAATAATAAACATATTTTGAATGTTGTTATATCACACTCTCCGCGGCCCTCTCGTGACGCGGAAGGATTCTGATTGTTTCTAGGTGAAATTAAGAAAACATGAGGTCATAAATTTGCAAGACGAGAAGAGAAAGTTTCTGAGCCGAGTCGAGAAAGAATTCTTTCAAAATCTAGCTGAGACGAGTCTTTTACAAACTTGACTACATAAGACTAGAAAATCTTATTTATACGATTGGCATTGAACCACCGAGCCAAAGTGTAACTTTAAATAACTTTGGATATAGTAAACTAGGCATTAAATAGTATTACTTACCTATCTTAGTTGGTCGTAGAAATGCGGAGGACCTTTTCTCCTGTAAATCATTACCAATTGCTGCAATTATGCAGTAACTCATAAAATCCCTCCTGCTCTCGTACGCTGGATTCTATATGTTAGGACGGTCATTTGATTTAATCTAATTAATATCGTTATTCACCTATAAAGATCCGAAAAGTAATCATTTCTGTAAGCATACATGAAGGAAGTAACACTAAGCGAATGTCAAAGTATTTCTTTTCTATTAGTAATATCAAACTTCTTGTATTAGTAAGATTCTTACATCAGTCATTCTCTTTGCTGGCGTTGTTCCTGTCAATGTCTTTTCTTCCTTCTGCTTGTCATAACCAACAAAAGCATCATAAACGATAGGGTTTCCAACTATCTCACATTAAACAGAGACTCGTATTTAGTGCAATTTTCCAAAATAACTAAGGATGATGATGAATGCAATTGATGGCTATTTTTTTATGAGAAAGTAGAAGAAGAGGGAAAATCCCTTGAAAATTCATAGGTATGATCTTGTTCACTTCATATACCTGGGATAGACAACAACACTTTCGCACCAAATGTACGCGCTATACAATTGGACCTTTATACAGGTTGGTCATAAAGTGGGCGTAATATCTTTTTCCTATACTACAATAGTTGTTATTGATATATAGACATTATCACGTACCTGACACTTCATTTGTCCAGGACAGCGGTTTGGAGACCGTCTTTATCGTAGCACATCTGAATTCTGCGCAAAGTACTGGCAGATGTTTCGCAGAAATATTCCTGCGTTCTGTTCTGGAAGACATCTTAAGCAACTACTCGCAACGTATTCATTGTGTGTTATCTCTGCTTTAGAATTCACTCTTGATGAAACTCCAGAGAACTTTATTGGATTGTAAGGTCAAGATTTCGTGGTGACCAAGGTAAAGGAATCGAACACTTGTCAGATCCTCTGCCAATGCAAAGCTATGACGCATATCAGATACGTATTTGCCAAGTATAGTGTTTTGGAGCTCTGTCATGTTGAAAGATCTCAATGTTTGGGATACCAGCTTTTACAATCTAACACCAACCATACACTAAGCACGTCATGATACGAGGGTCCATTCAACATACTTTCCGACAAAAATCCAGGTATACGCTCATTTTGTGGGTACGTAAAGCTGGATATTTGTATATTTCTTAGTTAGTTTGTCCCTTATACAGGGTGTTCAGAAAGTAACTATGCAGTTCATAACTTGCAGTATTTTATTTTCCATAAACCACTTCAAACAACTAAAATTAACTCGAAGCTAAACTTTAATGTCATGGAATTATAAGAGATGCTCGAAGTGATCCCCATGCACTTGAGTTAGCACTTGGCTCTGGCCAGGTTTTTATCATATCATTTTCATTGAAATACGTATCTACAGAAAGAGAGGTGTTTCAAAATTTATACCCGCTGAATAAATCTAAATCGCGTTATATCATGTCACTTTCGTTGAAGTACATATCTGAAGATAGGGAAGGGATTTAAAATTTGTCAAATATGGAGCATCAATTGAGTATCTAAGGTACCACTCAACATACTTGGTATGGATGGACACGAGCGAGTTCGACCTAGTTTTCTTCGAAACTCGACTCGATATGAAACAGACATCTTTCAGCTCGACTCGTGAACTCTGCTCGAAACATCTTATCCAACTCAAGAGGAAACTCGAGTGGAATTCGGATTGAGTTTCGAGTCAAGTCGAACCAAAACGAGCCAAATCCTGTATGTAGTTTCAAGTACTTTCTTTAAGTATCCTACATAGGCAATATAATTAGCCTATTATCAATGATACTACTCTTTGTATCTGAATACTAAAAACTAGTTGACTGCCAACCTCGGTAGTCGTGAAGTCTAAGAGGCAAGGGACATTGTTCATGAGGTTGAAGGTTTGAGTTCCGAAGAAGCAAGTATTTGGGCTCCAACCACAAACTGTTGAAAGTTATAGCCCGGGTTTACGGTTGTCGCCCGGATAAGCCGATTAAGCTACTATACCAACCGTGCCGAGCCGAGTTAATGGCTCATCCCAACCGAGCCTTTTCAATCCATCACCTCAATTGAGAAGAGTCGACTCAAGCTGTTTGCTCAGTTGAACCGAGCTGAGTCGGTTGACATCACTACCCGGGTTTTGCTTCTGCCTGGACTCACATTTGAGGCTGTCTTGTTATAAAAATCTATTGTTGTCTGGTTATCGAGACGAGACGAGATGCTAGAAGTGTCCCCTCTCGTGAGTAACACTACGAGGGTCACTACGAAAGTTTTGAGATGTGAAATAACTTACATACTTAAAATCAATTTAACACTTACATTTTCTCAAAGTATTCACCATTACACTGTACACACTTTTGCATCCTCGAAAACCAATTTTGGAAGCAGTGTTGCCAGTCTTTTTCTTCAAGTGTTGAAAGTTCATTCTCGTAAGCCACTACAGCTTCTTCAGGGCTGCAAAATCTCTTCCCACGCATGCGATCTTTGATCCTGGGGAACATAAAAAAATCACACGGGGCCAGGTTAGGGTTATACGGCGGATGAGTCATAAGTTTGACCTCCGTAGATTCTAAAAACTGAATTGTGATGTTGGCCGTGTGTGCAGACGCGTTGTCATGATGAAGCAGGATCCCATGCAATCCAGTTCTTGGACGCCGTTCCCTAAGCTTCTGGAATACTTTTTTTAGGCAAACAGTGTGTACCACTGAGCAGTAACAGTCCTTTGTTCTTCAACTAGAACAGTTGCAACATGGCCAGATTTGGAGAAGAAAGTTGCGAACATCTTCTTCCCCACACTTCCCGGTCGCTTCACTTTCGTGGGTGGATTTTCGTCTGGAAAGATCCAAACTGTAGACTGGTGTTTATTTTCAGGGTCAAATTGATAGATCCAAGTCTCATCACCAGTAACAATGTCAGAGACGCGTTGAGAATTGCCTCCATTAAATCTTGCAAGCATTTCTTCACACCATTCCATACGCATGCACTTCTGCTGTTCAGTCAACGTGTGAGGCACCCAACGAGATGAAACCTTATTGAGCCGAAGATGATCATGAAGAATTTTTGTTACTGCTGGCGATCCAATGTTCACTGTAGATTCAATGTCCTTGAAAGTTGTTCGAGGATTTTCTCGAATCATTTGTTCCACAGCGACAATGTTTTCATCTGACACAGCTGTTGCCGGACGTTCAGCTCTCTCTTCATCTTTAAGAGATGTCTGGCCTCTTCTGAATTCACCAAACCACCGAAAAATTGTAGCGCGGGAAGGAGCAAGGTCCTCAAATGCCCCCTGCAAGCGATCAAGGTTTTGTGTCTCATTCAAACCACTTTTGAAATCGTAAAGGATCATTGCCCAAAAATGTTCCCTTTCGATCTCCATTTTAGACAGACGAATACTGCTCACACCAACAAACAAGTGAGGGCGATACGGCCACGCCGATAAGCGATCGAGTTAAACTTGTTTCGCTTCTTCATTCTGGATACCACTACCGAACGCAATTGTTGGAATTCAAATAGTGTGCCACAACAATGCATATCTCAAAACTTTCATAGTAACCCTCGTACAAGTATTCCACATTACTTCTTACATTTCTCATGGTTTTCGCTTTCTAGTCTAATCAAGCCATGATTTCAAAACGAGTTAAAACAAGCTGAACAAGCGAACCATTTATCAAACTCGACTCCACTCGAGAAAATCACTTTTGACTCTACTCGAAATTCGATAAGACCAGCTTGACTCGGAGTTCTTGCTCGACTCGTGCCCATTCCTAATAGTTGGAGGAACCTCAGTACATAAACTTCTCATTAAAACTAAGTTGAAACGTGTCCCAGCATTTTCAAAAATTCTGCTTCTAAGGATGAGGGAATTGGTCAATTACCATAATTATTTTCCTCCACATTAGAATCAACATGATTTGTCTCATCATTACGGAAAAAATTCTGTACCATTCGAAGAGAATTTTGGACCATAGTTAGTACTTGACTCTAGCCGTTTTTTATTATGTCAATTCATTTAAAAGGAGAATGAGAGGTTTAAAATTTATCTAGAAAATATAGCGTGTCATGAACCTTTTAAAATCAATTGTAGAAAATAGTTTCGGCTTGGATTGGCCAGTATTTTTATCGTTACACTTTGGTTGAAATTAATATTTTAAGGGGGGAAAGTGGCTCAAAATGTCTTTCAAGTATTTTCCTTAAACCTATTTTTCCTATACAAAGAATAGTACGTAAATAAATATAACTTAAAACTAATGTTTATATTGTTATTGTTATTGTTATAGTTTTATTCATTGATATAATAATCTTGACTTGGAAAGGAAATTTTGTTAGTTTCCAGTAACAATGATTTATTTTTAAAATGAAAGAATCACGTCAAAGTATCCGTTTTTTTAACTTTTAATAGTTGTCAACCCTGATAAACGTGCTGAACTAAAACTAGAAGCAAGATACTTAAGAAAAAAAATGGAAACCATTTTCTTCCATGGTGTTCAATCTTCAAATGACGCCATGAAATATTTAACGATTATTTTCACCAAAGCATTAAACTGAAGATAAAGACTCAATTTTTTTCATTTTATTGCATTTTGGGACAATGCCAGAATTACCGAAAAAAAAATGCGTTTACATGCTGTAAACTTCAACTTATTTGCATCTGTGGTTGATTTCAATGCGTGTGACATTCGCGTGCCTAGGCGCTATGCCAACCATAACAATGGTTAACGATGAACTAAAACAGAAGTTAATGCTCTAGCTCATTTACCATCAACATTAAGATCGAGAAAAGAATCGTGAAAAAATGTAGAACCATTCTTATCCACTCTGGGAAAAATATTTCCTTGTAATTTAAAAACGTTTCTATATTCTAAAGGCTGTATTACACAGTAAAATCATATACGTTAAGTTGTGCGAAATTTTGATGTGCAAGATGCTAATAGCAATAAGATATTTTTTTTTAAAGTTCTTGCCATTGCCTGAAAAAGTTGTCCATTCTCCATCTTAACTGAATATACAGCAGTACAATATGGGTAGCGTTTGTAAATTTTAAACAGCCCAAGTCCTAAGTTTTATGTTTTCTGTAGCACTGATCACCCTGATGTACCATTCTCTATATATCTAATTGAAATTCAAATCGCTCCCACAATGCAACGAAAATGATATCGGCGACTCTGCCGGCTGCAGTCGTAACTAATCGTATCGTCTGCCACGAGCAGTAGCTAAAGTACGTTTGTTTTATCTTGGCACACTTCCCGCCCGCCATTGCACTTGGTTGGCTTTTAAAGATTTTCTTCTAGCACCCACTTGAACGTTTTAGTCCAATAGAGGTCTTATTGGCTTTGTCGTGTAGGTGACGTTAGTTGTCAGCCAGCCCATCAAATGAGGTCGTTGCTATTTGGATGATAGTTGATGTGCTTAGTTGCCACATGAGAACAAGTGTGTTATAGTGATTTGTGAGTGGTGTGGTGTTTTGCTGTGTTTCCTAGCGTATTGTAACTCACAACTTAACCGTGGCGTTGCAAGAACGCGTTGCAGACAGATCCATTATTTAGGCGGGAAGCGTGCCAAGATAATAAAAACGTACTCTAATTGTGTCAAACCCACGCGCTCTGAATGATTGATTGATTCTTGTTTTCAGTAGTTCGTGCTATCCGAACTGCTTTGAGTGCCGGCGCTACAATCTCCAGTCACGTGATTGAGTTTCAGAAGGAAGAGAAGCTGAAACTTCTAGTTTAGGACTTGTGCCTGCATTTGCTTTAGTTCTAAAATTTGCCACCAGCACACAGAACTGCTACAGTGCAGTACTTGCTACAATGCTGTTAGGAAGAGGGTTTATTCCTGCGATTTTCTGAAAAATGACGCAAATGATTTTGTTTATATTTCATAAATGAACTTTTCAATAATAATCCCATACGATGATATAAGTCATTTCTCTGAGAAAAATCAAAAATGGGTAGTTTACTCTCGGAGTTAGCTTTTGTTTCTCGATCTTCTCAAAAATGACTCAGGCGTTTTCTTCATATTTCATAAATAAATATTACAGCGAAACCTGACAGTATGGCGTAACTCACTTGTCCCGAAAAAAATTAGGCGGGATAGTTTATTCTTAGGGTGAGTTTTTTTGACAGTCTGGTAAAATACGATCAAGCGATTTTGTTCTTAATTGTAAGCAAATATTTCAATAATATTTTTAGCATATGGCGTGAGTCATTTCTTATGGAAAAATCTACAAGGGTAAATTTACTTTTGGAGATTACTTTTGTTTTCGGCGAAGTTTTCCAAAAGCTTCTTATAATTTTGTTCGTATTTCACATTAAAATGTTTCACTAATAATTGCAGCAAAACATGATTTAGTTTAAGGATTTTGAGTGAGAAAGTTTTGTGTGGTGGCCGTTACCTGCTATTTTTCTCTATATCTCCCGAACTACTAAGCCTATCTGAACTGAGTTTTCATCTTTGAGTACCACTTAAAAAAAATCACTATGCTCACTACTGATACAGATTCTATCGGATCTTTTGTTTAAAAATTATCAAATGTTTTGTCTCTTGATTTGAGGCTGACTTTTATGTAATCGAGCTTATAGGTGCCAAATTCATAATCCGCTAGAAATTATAAGTTTCTCTCTTGTGCCTTTCTTTTTGGTTCTTTTAATGATCGAAAAGCTAAAAAGAAATGTTTGAAAACAGTTTAATTATATCGTGGGGTGCTGTAGTATTTTCATTGGTTAGTTTTACTTATTATTGCTAACACTGCTGGGCTAAATACAGTACATTGTTGTTATACGGTGCTGCTTTAATTTTTCACCACAGACAAACGGAGAATTTCTTATAAAGTTTCTGGATTTTGTCTTCATTACATTAGGATGCATAGGGAATATGCCAAAGGATCTTTATGGTTTCATCAAACTTTTATTGTTCTTTAGTACTCAGTCCTACATTGAATGGCGAGATCTAGTACCCCAGATCTCAATGTCCATATTTCATCAGAAATTTCAATTTTTAAACACCTTATAGGCTTATTTCAGAAACGGGAAACCACATACATTAATATGTAATAATTGCCTCAAATCAGAACAATCCGATCTCGTAAAAGGTTCTTCCTCCCACCAGTACGGTCAATTTCTGTATAATTTTGAGGGGGAAACGTTCAGATGCGTGTGCTTCGTTGTTATACATCCAAGCAAAGATATCGAGATTCTGGAGACCAATGTACACTTTAGGGTCCAGGACACGCAAGAACTTTTACACATAGCTAACAGATTCTTTAAGGGACTCCGCCTTTCAGAAGGATTACACTGTCCTCGTACCGCAAGGACAACCCAATGTGCTCTACTCGGAAAGTACAGTTTAGCTTTGTTTTCTAAATATTCATATATTCGTATCAAAGCCTCAGCGAGCATATGTGGGACGTCAATTGGACGACACCTAACCGCCAGTAAAAGTTCATCACTCAGCTATGCCAAGATCTAAAGGTAGTGTAAAATATCACATCCAAGAAAAATACGCTGCATCTGTGCGACCGGCAACCTTACACTTAGCAAGAAAAAAATATATTCGTCTCAAAGCGCACACAATATAAATCGAATCATATATTATTAAAGGAATGAAGAGTCTATCGCACAATAATATTGTCGTAGGTTCGTCTACATTTCCCAGCATAAAATAAATAAAGAAAGAAATGAAACCTTGTCTTTCGTTTTCTACAGGTTACAATAAAGCAGAGAGAAGTCACATTTACTGCAAAAAAAAGTATTCGTCTTGTATCTACCTGAAGCAACACATTCTACGTAACGCGTGTCTTTTGGTACTATTTGCAGACGTTTGTGTCAGTTAGTGAACTCTAGTCGAAGTGTGTGTGTGTGCTGCTGCTGTTGGAGTGAACAACTAAGAGAAATCAACCAGGAGAAGACAAAATGGGCCGAAAATCAAAAGAAACAAGTGAAGAGGAAAGACGAATAATGATACGATTGTTTGGTAAGGGTAAATCCTTTAGTGAGATCAGTGATATGATTGGTCGGCCTATTACCACCATTAAAAGCTTTATATACAAGTTTAAAAAGACAAAAACATACAAAAATCTACCGAGATCTGGGCATCCATCACAACTAACGCAGCAAGATAGACGTCTCATCTTACGTAAAGTTAAGACAACTGCGAAAATGAGTGCACCTGTGATAGCTGCAGAGCTTGAACAAGAGTCTGGAAAAAAGTGTCAGGTCAAACTGTGGGAAACGTCCTCCATGAAGCTGGATATAGAGCCCGAACTGCCCGCAGAAAACCATATATCAGCAAAACCAACAGAAAGAAGCGTCAGGAGTATGCAAAATCACACAGAAACGAGACATTCGACTTGTGGAAAAAGGTGGTTTTCACTGATGAAAGCAAATTTAATTTGTTTCAATCGGATGGACGAGTTCTGGTATGGAGAAAGAAGAATTGTGAGCTGGAGGAAAATAATCTTACAGCTACAGTGAAACATGGGGGCGGGTCAGTACTTGTATGGGAGTGTATGAGTGCGAACGGGGTTGAGGAATTGTGTTTCATTGAGGGAATAATGGATCACATAGCATATATCAACATCTTGAAGAAAACTCTTCCCACGAGTGTTGAGCAAATGGGCCTAGTAGGGGATTACATATTCACCCAAGATAACGACCCGAAACACACTGCCCTGAATATGAAGGTGTGGCTCTTATACAATAATCCGAAGTGGATGGAAACCCCTCCACAATCACCAGGCATAAATCCAATTGAGAATCTATGGCACACTCTGGAAACAAACATACGAAAACACCACATTTCAAATTAAACTGATCTTAAAAACGCATTGTTGACGGAATGGAGAAAAATTACCAGGGCAACAACAGAAAATTTAGTTAGATCAATGCCAAAGAGGTTGCAGGAGGTCATACGGCGAAAAAGGTGGACCCACAAAGTATTAAAATTTTGGGGACGACAATCTAAGCCATTGCAGATGAATAATGTTTGCAGTTTCTTTGTAGACGAATACTTTTTTTGGCGTGAAATATGTTTAGTTTATTTTATTTGTACGTTTTCGTATGCTTCGAATGTGAAATAACTTAATTTCTATGTTTAGTAAATATATAGATAGTGTAATGAAATATTTGTGTTTCGCTCTTGCTTTTATCACTGAGTTGAATGCAAATTATATGCGTACAAACACTTCAGTTCTGGCCGGACGAACACTTTCGTTGCTCACTGATCTAAAAAAGTTTACGTGGCTGCTTGTTGTTACACTACATGCTTTTAACATGGATACTGTTTGTTTTTGTACAGTTTGTATAATCTGTTCGAGACGACCCATGGCCATAGGCAAAAATATTGTATCATAATTTTAATTTGCTATTGTGTTCTTAAATGCTTTTCCACCGGTGCGGTTGTATCGAGATATCATTTTCGTTATTGAACTGTGCTCAAAATCCTTTACTTACACCGACGAGAGGGAGAATTCAAACCTACACACATCCATTTTATCCATAATGATAATGATGATGATAATTTTTTTGCCTTTCTTCGGTCAGTGATTGGATTCTGAAGATGATAATAAGAGCCATCTATATTCATTGATTGGGATTAGACCTTATCTCCCTTTTCTGAAAAATGCCTCTGTTTTCTCAAGTTCCAACGCTTTCCATTAGACCGCAAAAGCGATCCCTAAACCCTCCAGCCTTCTGCGAGGGAAACACAAGTTTGTTTCTCGGTGGGTGTTTCATGTAAATCCCACGTTAAGGTTCACGTCTCTTATTGCCTCACTGCTGAAGTACGCGTTAAACTTTAAAACAGTCATATCTTGCAAGTGTACTAACTAAAAATACAGCTTGTAGTAAAATATGAGATTTTACTATTACAAGTCAAAGGTTTTTTTGAGGGAAGTATTATATTTGTTGCATACCATGCCGCAGTATCCCCAACCATCCCGATAGTTTTCATGAAGTAAAATGTTAATGTGAAATGAAGCAATTATTTGAGTAAAATTAATGCTTTTGATGCTTGACAACGACAGGTCAGACAGAAATATTCCATCATCTGCAAGCTACTTGCGATTAATAAGAAGAAACTAACAAGGGATGTATGCGAACCGTGACATCTACTGTAGATATTTATGAAAATTGGTACAATAACTAGGGATTGCTAATCGTGGTAGTGATAGTCACTCGGTGCGGAAATGCCTTGTTCACCCGCTAAGTCTAACGCATATATCAAGCAGTAACCGGGTGAGGCTGTGCCGAGCTATACTCCCAAAACGACGGAAAAAACAGAAAATAAAATTTTTTTGCAGGTAATCTGATACCTATGGAAGAGGGTCACGTAATCAACAACACGGCATTACTGTCACACAAGCTGTATTGCCATCCCAACACAAACTTATAGATTTTCAAATAGAATATATACTATTTTATGACATTAAAATAATTGGCATAAAACGTGAAGGAAAATAAGCAAGAGGTGTATTATCACTTATCAGTGTTGCCAAGTAAGGGAGATATGAGTGCAGTGGCGTACTTACGATTTTGTTTCGATAGGGGCTTTGCCTGAAAATGTGAAAATTCTGCAAGATATTTCGTATACTTTACTATAGTAAGTAAGATTTCGGGGGGGCTTAAGCCAGGAAGCCCCCCCTAAATACGCCACTGTATGAGTGTTAAGTAGAGAAATTATGGGGTCCCTACAGAGAAACGAACAAATGTACAACAATAAAACTGCAGAAGGGACTAATGTACAGTAGGGAGTAAACTTCAGCATGTACAATATCCAGTGATACAGCATCCAGTGACTTATGGTCTTGGCACAGGATTCACCTAAAAAGGACACATGTTAGAGTAGCCGTAGAAAGGAGCGAGAGAAGAAATGTGAACAGAAAAGTCTTCCTGTAGCGCTGCAATTCCAATGGCGTTTGTATGGAATCAATATCTCGAACTGTTCCCGAGAGCTATAAAATGCACTGTCTTAGGATTGCAACATTAAATAAAATCCTGCATTCCCTCCAAATCACAGAAACGACGGTGTAACACCTGAACAGCGTACTTTGGCACGAAAAGTAAGAAATCTGTGACAACAAAGTACGTTAGAATCGATTCGCAAAGATTAATGACCTGTGATAGATGTCAGTCAAGAATATAGGAAACATTAGCATGTAAGACAACGGCGAAG
Source organism: Thermobia domestica (assembly GCF_964235325.1). Lineage (NCBI taxonomy): Eukaryota > Metazoa > Arthropoda > Insecta > Zygentoma > Lepismatidae > Thermobia > Thermobia domestica. The sequence goes on along the minus strand of NC_137458.1, from coordinate 268,606,522 downwards.
ATAAAACACACTCCATTCAGGTTACCAGTAATGTACAGGCGCAAAATATTTTAACATAATACACCAATACTACTACAGCAAAGCCATAGATAGTATGACAAAATACGTACATTTCTCGCAATATCCACATATTCGATATGATATACCGATACCTAGGTCATGAAGGTGACATAACCACATGTTTTAAGGTACATACCCATATAAAATTTATCAATTTATACTAAAATGTAACTTTCTACTTAAACTAAGACAATCATTCACTCCATCATCCACTCACACCACATTTGATGATTATATATATATATATATATATATATATATATATATACAGGGTGACCGCGTGACTATGTTACAAAATTTAAGGGATGATTCCTGACACGGAAACAAGAAAAAAAGTTCAAATAAACTTTTGTCCAACGTACATAATTTCGAAGCTACAAGGTGCCGAAAGCGTGGGAAAATGACATTCAAAGCTCTATAGCTCGACTATGGTGAATGATAGAGCTAATGCGGCATGGTCACGTCAAAGACACCGAAGCTGCTGTATTCAAAAATGCTTAGGTCGAGATCGTGCAATTCGTGCACAAGGGATTCCCCAAAGGAGCGTAGGGATTCCCGGATAATCTGTCAAGAAAGATGGGTCGAAAAGGATACGGATGAATAGCTGTCAAAACTGCTAGCAATAATGCGTCTGTACTAAGTCGATATCTCGCACAAACACAAAATGGTGAACAGTTTTATACGTGCCATGTGTGGTTGCATAACGCGCACTAAATAAGACATGAAAGGAAACATGAATGGAAAATGTGAATAATTTTTTACAAATGGTAAATACATGATAGTACACTGTCCTGTTTATTGTACTTATAGACGCGTTTAATAAAGGGAATAATCATGAAACGTACTAAAATGTTGTACAAACATCACACTAACAATGTTTTCTTACATGTAGTTTTGTCATTGAAAGCAAGTAAAACTAAGGGAAAAAACCGGGGGATATGGGTGCTTTCATCCAGGCAGAAATCTTATTTTATTTGATGATACGAGCCGAGGATTTACAAGAGAATTTTTCCGCCATCCCATGTTAATTTGACCACTGCCAGAGAACAACAGTAAAATATCCGTTTCTTATCATTAGCCGTAATGTGCGTTACCCGAACATTGAAAAAGAACAAGGAAAAACAATTTATCAGCACGTTTGTTTTAGAGACGCTGCTTCCGATCTTTTGCAGGACTGATTCCGAGATTTTTGTCTAGAATGCTTATCATTTCGTCATATTGTTATCGTTTAGAAGATATTTTGTTTTCATAGACGCTGTTATCACCCGAAGTACGCCACAGTTTGCAGGTTCGATCACAAGCATTTGTTCTTCCTTCTGTCGTAGAAAACAATCGAAGGTAAGGAAAGTACTGTATAAGATAACCCTACTAGAAGGCGTTGTGGAAGGTGGAAGGTCATTCTTCATGTGGTTTGTTCGTAGCGTACGAGTTCGTTAGTGCAGTTTGTGCTTTGCTTGTTCGAATGTGAGATCAAATGGAGTATTCGATAGCAGAACTTGCGGACATGATATTTGTATACGGTCAAGCAAATGGCAACAGTCGAGTAGCTGATAGGTTATATCGACTGAAGTATCCACAAAGAAGACGTCCAGCCCATACTATGTTTGCCAGACTTTTTCAACGCTTACGAGACACGGGGAATTTACAACCTCAATACTACGACCAAGGAAAACGAAGAACCACAAGGACTCCGGACTTTGAAGAACAAGTGCTTGATGGTTTGCCCAAGACCCAACAGTAAGTACCCGGAAAGTAGCACGTGAAAGGGGAGTAGCATAAGATACTGTTTCGAAAGTAGTACACGAGCAACAGTTACATCCCTATCACCCGCAGAGGGTTCAGGCCTTACGTCCAACTGACTTTCAACCTCGCGTTCGGATTTGTGAGTGGTTTCTCCAACGCTCTGTAATTGATCCGCAGTTGGCTTCCTACTTGCTTTTCACCGACGAAGCTTGTTTTACGAAAGACGGGATATTTATTAGTCACAATAGTCATGTATGGGCAGACGAAAATCCTTATGTAATTGTGGAAAGGGGCCACCAAGACCGATTCGCCATAAATAAGTGGGCGGGTATTATCAGTGATCATATAATAGGTCCATATTTACTACCATCACGATTAACTGCACCAGTGTATACGAGATTCCTGCGAGACATACTTCCAGAGTTATTAGAGGATGTCCCTCTCGGTGTTCGTCAACGGATGTGGTTTCAACATAATGGCGCCCCAGTTCACTTTTCAGCTAGTACGCGAGAGTATTTGAATCAAACGTTTCGTGACAGATGGATTGGAAGAGGCGGTCCTTGTAATTGGCCTGCACGTTCCCCAAATTTACTTTCACTTGATTTTTTCTTGTGGGGTCATGTCAAAACACTTGTCTATGAAACGCCTATAAACAACGCAGAAGAACTATTAGCACGAGTACTCGCTGCCTGTGATACTATAAGAACATATCCTGGGTTGTTACAGCGGATGCGTCAGAACTTACTGCGACGCTGTAACGCCTGTGTTGAAGTAGAGGAACGCCATGTCCATCACCTATTGTAGGATAATTGGGAGATTTGTCTCGTTTACAGGTAATTGATGATGTTCTTGGCTGCATTCAATCCTGCTGAAAAATGTTGATTGAAGACATTATTCCCATTCTTGTGACTTTTTTTTTTTTTTTTTAGGAAACAACCTCTTTTGCATTATGGTTGTTTCGCTCAGTTTTGTTTATTTGTTTTCAATGACAACAATACATGGAAGAAATACTTTAATAGTGTGATCCTTTTACAACATTTTAGTACGTTTCATGACTATTACCTTTTATTAAAAGCGATTGTTCAATGATAGGACAGCTTAATATAATGTATTTACGATTTGTACCAAATTATTCACATTTTCCATTCGTTTCCTTTCATGTCTTATTTAGTGCGCGTTATGCAACCACACATGGCACGTATAAAACTGTTCACCATTTTGTGTTTGTGCGAGATATCGACTTAGTACAGACGCATTATTGCTAGCAGTTTTGACAGCTATTCATCCGTATCCTTTTCGACCCATCTTTCTTGACAGATTATCCGGGAATCCCTACGCTCCTTTGGGGAATCCCTTGTGCACGAATTGCACGATCTCGACCTAAGCATTTTTGAATACAGCAGCTTCGGTGTCTTTGACGTGACCATGCCGCACTAGTTCTATCATTCACCATAGTCGAGCTATAGAGCTTTGAATGTCATTTTCCCACGCTTTCGGCACCTTGTAGCTTCGAAATTATGTACGTTGGACAAAAGTTTATTTGAACTTTTTTTCTTGTTTCTGTGTCAGGAATCATCCCTTAAATTTTGTAACATAGTTACGCGGTCACCCTGTATATATATATATATATATATATATATATATATATATATATATATATATATATATATATATATATATATATATATATATATATATATATATATATATATCATACGAGGGTCATTTAACTCGAACTCGCAACACTGCTACGATTGGAGTTTCGTGTGGGCAGGAGACAAATGACGAACGTAGTGTGTTCCGTGGATGTGTACGAGTCAGTTCAACGCTGCTGCGGTCTCATATTACGGTATGTGTGGGGAATAGACATTGTTAAAGTGGTTGTTGTGTGAAATACTGCCTTACGCAATGTTCACGCGGGCAGAACTGCGTGTGTATATCAAATTCCAGGTGGCACGAGGACGATTCACAGAGACCCTGTGGTGAAGGTGCTCTACCGTATCGGACAGCGGCGAGATGGGTTGCAGCATTTCAGGCAGGACGAGAGTCAACAGACAAAATGCACGGTGGAGGGCATATGCGAACGGCTACGGACGAAATTCATCTTGCAAGACTAAGAACACTGCTTGACGGTAATCTGCGCTGGACTTGTAGTGAATTGGCACAGGAGCTGAACATTTCTTCCGGATCAGTGTTCCTCATGCTAGCACAAGATCTTAGCGTGTTTAAAATTGCACCCAGATAGATACTCCATGCTCTGACCGATGTTCAAAAGTGGAATAAGTGAGAATGTGCGCGCCTACACCTTCAATGTTACAATGAGGAAGGTGATGACTTCTTGCACCGCATTATTGCAAGTGATGAAACGCGGGGAAGATACTACGAGCCTGAATTGAAACGTCAATCGAGTGAATGGCGCCACCCAGAATCTTCACTACCGCGAAAAACTTAGGCAAGAGTCAGCAAACGTGAAGGTGATGATGATAATGTCATACGATCACAAAGGTATTAGCCTTTCACATCAAGTTCCACCAGGCGTTACCGTCAATGCTGCATACTATGCTTCATACCTCAGTCACCATTAACCACCAGCATTGCGACGCAAACGTCCACACCTCCTGGAGTCTGGACCAATTCTCCTGTTCGACAATGCCAGATGCCATACAGCCAATCCAGTACAGACTCTGTTACGACGATGGGGTTGGGAGGTACTGGAGAACCCGCCATACTCCCCGGATATGATCCACTGCAATTTTGATATTTTCCCAAAAATGAAAGAACCTGTCAGGAGCAAACGTTTCAGAGACACTCCCAGCATTATTCATGCCTTAGGGAGCACTGTCAACACCCTCTCACAAAGTGGAGCTTTGACAGGTATTCAACGGTCACCAGACATCTGGCGAAAGGTTCAACAGGCTGGCGGAGACTACATCGAAGGACTGTAAACTTCTTGAGGTGAGTGATTCACTACATTCCATTTCACAACTACTGTATGTTGACACTTCGAGTTAAATGACCCTCGTATATATATATATTAGGGTGGAGCGAAACAAAAATTTTTCGAAATGCGAATTTGGATAGGGGGCAAAAGTTGCAACATATCGTAATACTTTACCATAGAAAATTTCAGCTCTCTGAAATAATTTTTAGCCGGGGCGCAAGGGGCCTTAAGTTTGCGATTTTGTAAATCAATTTCCACTTACTATGTAACTATTTGGCAGATCTTCGCTGGAAGCAGACTGTAAGTTTTAGTGTAGATAGGGTGCAAAAGATGCATCCTGTATCAGTAGATAACAATACTAACTTTTAATTCACTAAAATTATTTTTAGCCGGGGCGCAATGGCCCTGAAATTTGGGAATAATTAGACGAAAGTGATCAACTATAAGCAATTTGCTAGTGTGCTATAAAGAAGTTTTTTTTTTTTGCTTTTTAGTAACAGTCGTTTTCTAGTATAATGAACTTGTTGGCAGTACTAAGTCATTAGTATAATAGTTTGGTGGGTTGAGATAAGAGGGTACAGAACGAAATCAGGGCGCGCGCTCGTGCAGGTACTAAAGTCTTGTGCGACTGTTTGGCAGCTTGACGATTGTTATTAGTGTGTTGTACTGTACCTGTGCTCGGGGTACATGTCTGGTTAGCGGCCGTGTTGCTACGTTAGTGATTTGATTAGTTTTGCGCTTTTGTAGCTACTGATGGCTTTGTTATCTACAACTGTATTACAGCCTAACATCTGGTGTTTTTGTTTTGTGCTATAAAGAAGAAAGATGGCAAAATCAACCAGGTAGAATATGTGAAGAGCACAAGAGATGTTTTGTAGTGCCAAAGGTCGCGACTGGAGAACGCTTCCAACTTACGAAGACGTTATGGCATGTTATTTATTTACGCGTCAGCAGCTGAAGGGGGCGGAAGTAAAGAACCAGCAGAGAATTTGGTTTCCACGAAGGTAGCAGAAAAGGTGGAAGACATTTGGTAACGTGTTTCAATTCTTGTTGTTTCGCTCGGCTGTGTATCAATAATGATCAACAGTTACCACAGGAAACTGAAAATATTTTTAAAATTGGCAGTAAGAGGGAGCATGAAAGAAGAAATAAATTACGAGAATTGAAGAAGCAGGGCAACAAACCATTTGATATAGCAGCTTGCAAGTGTTTAGATTTCACGGCGTGTCGTTGCACAGGACACTCAAAATGCCTGAATCGGAGAGAGTATTTTTATCAAACCAAAGGATAAGTAGAAAAACGGTAATCGGTGGCATTGATGTTTCTTGGACAAAGAAAAGAGAAGAAAGGAAAGCCAAAAAGCAACTAGCGGTCAAACTTTCAACCAAAACAGTACCAGTTACATTATTGAATCTTTACACTCCTCGTCATCTTTGGAAACAAGAAACAAAGGCAATAAAAAACACACTAAAGCTGGAGGAGATCCTGATTTTAGTTCGAAGTATGCTTTAAAGACAAGAAAGCAATCACAGATTAGATGCACGGTAATGAGAAAATTCCTCTCGGCATTAGCAAAAGTGAAGGAGAAAACCGGCATGACTGTAAGAAAAATTGTAGCTATTGCTACTGAAGTTTTGGAAGATTTTAATATTGTAAGTCCAGATCAGCTGCAAAACATAATTGATAGAAGTAAAATACAAAGAGAGATTGCGAAAAATCGTAAAAGTGTAAGAACTGAAGTGAATGTTAATAAAGAGGAACCTTGTACCATCTATTTTGACGGGAAGAAATACCAAACACTCGCAATGTCCGGCTCCGGAAGTCATAGAGATATGAAGAGGAAAGATCATTATTATGTCCTTGAAGAATCGGGTAATAAATTTCTCAGCCATGCTTCTTTGAGAGTTTCAGCATTAGCAAAGAATACTGCTAGTTCCATCTGCCGGGTATTACAATAAAATAATGTGGACCTATGAGATATGGTAGCTATCGGCTGCAATGGTACTAATACTAATGTTGGGTCAAAAGGATGATGATTAGAGTGCTCGAAAACCATTTAGAGAGACCCTTGCAGTGAAGCATACGTTTATTGCACATCGTTGAACTACTACTTAATCATTTACTGAAAGAATCGATGATGTGACTACTGGTACTTTGTCTGGTCCTATTGGTAGATCATTGGTGAATTGTGAGACGAATCCAGTGTGCAGCTTCGGAAAGATTTCTTCAGAACTCCCTACATACCTAAACGTGCGTCATCTCAGTTATGATCAAAGATATTTGTATGAAATATGTCAATCTGTCGTAAGAGGAGGCTGTGATAAAAACCTAACAGATAAGAAACCTAGGAAACTTGCGCATACTCACTAGTTAATAATGGCTTGTAGACTCTCGCGTCTATATATATCAATGTCAAATTCTTCAGAGAAGCTCTACACTCTCGTTAAATTCATAGTAAAAGTATATGTACCAGTGTGGTTCAGCATAAAACTGAAACCTCTTGCCAAACACGGAGCTAAACATTTGTTCTTGACCATAAGACTTTCGAGATGTTTGCAAGAACCATACAAGACTTTTGTCAATAAAGTAATTTCCAGAAATGCATTCTATGCGAATTCTGAAAATATTCTTATTGCCATAATTGGTGGCTAGCCTCAGGTCAGCTACGCGAATCCTTGCTACCGATAAAATCCTCCAATCCAGAAAACAATGTAAACGTGAAGCTCGTTCCTTCCAAGTGCCAGTGTTAAATTTCGAGGCTAGTAATTACACAGAAATGATAAACTAAAATGGGTGTAACAACAGAACCGCCAATATTGACTCATATCACAGATGACAAATTGCGAAAATTTGTTCTTGAGAAAGTACAAATATTGATATCCCTGAGTTTCCATGTTATACGCAAGCAGTGGAAAGATTAGTGAAAATACTTAGTGAAGGTTCTTCGTCAGTATGTGAGCCAGGAGAGATTTCTTTATTCGTTCCAAATTTAACTTAAGAAAATACATGACTACTTTTTAGATAAAGTCGCAGTATTTTGCTTGAAGACGTGAATGAAATTTATGAAACATTCAATCTAATACTTGTGGGTAAGTGGGATGGAACTCGATGGTAGCCACCTCCATGTGGTGAGTTCTGGGTTGATGTAGCCTGTAACATGCAATATGAACTTCGATAGCTTTAGAAATCTACCTGGACACGACAACAAATCATAATACCTTCAAATTACAGTCTCCTTCAAGCGAAGAGCTCCCTAATAATTATACAAATGAACAATAAACGTGTATTTATTTACAAAACCTATCAAACTTAAGGCCCATTGCACTCCTGCTAAAGACTATTTTAGAGAATTGAAATTTCCGGTGGTAAAGTGCTACAATATGGTGCAACGTTTGCCCTATATCCGAATTCGAATTTAATAAAATAAAAATGTGGGCTCTTTTCACTCATTCTATCAAACTTAAGGCCCATTGAGCCCCGGCTAAAAATTATTTTAGAGAATTGAAATTTTGCATGGCAAAGTACTACGATATGATGCAACTTTTGCCCCCTATCCAAAATCGAATTTCGAAAAAAAAATTTTTGGCCTCTTTTTCACTCCACCCTAATATATATAACATCTACGGACGTAAAATGCTTTCCAAACCTTTCCAACCCTCTTCCTACCCTTTTATGCTTCTTCTTCTTCTTCTTTTTTCTTCTACCTCCTTCTCGACTTTCATACACCCTCCATTCCAAAAGAAACCGAACTTCTTAAAAAAACAAAAAAGCAATGTACATTTTGGAACAAATCATTTTTATTAATCAATGTAGTACCCTTCTGCATCGATACACATATTTGCACGCTCCAACAAGTTGTCAAACGACTTCTCCATGTCCTTTATTGGAATGGTCTTTAGGACGGCGGTCGTCGCCTTCTCAATGGCATCAATCGATGCGTGCCACTTTCCTTTCATCGCCAAATGCAGTTTCGGGAACAGATAGAAATCGCACGGAGCGAGATCTGGTGAATAGGACGGATGATGCAACCGAATAATGTGATTTTTGACCAAAAATTCAGTTACAAGTCGCGAACGATGTGATGCATTATCGTCCAAAAGAGTCCAACTGCCGATTTCGCGATATTCGGGCCGAATACGACGAATTCTTGCCAGCAAACGCTTCATTAAAACTCTCCAGTGACTGTCTGTGACGATTTTTTGTTATGTTTGATGAATTCACGCACTTTTTCGATGTTTTCTTCCGATAATCCGGTTCTGGGACGGCCTGATCTTTCGTCATCATCCAGCGTCTCTCTACCCGATTTGAATCGCCTGAACCACTCGTAAACTTGCGTACGTTATAGACACTCATCACCATATGCATTTTGTAGCATTTGGTGCGTTTCACTAAAAGTTTTACCCTGTTTAACACAAAACTAAATTTCAGCTCGTTGTTTGAAACTCATTTTCCGACCGATGTACACAACACACTGACAGTTGAAACGCAATAACTTTGTTGCCGTGCATCCAAATGTCATGACATTTATACCAGTTGTCAATGAGGGACTACGCCATCTACCGGTAGAATATTACAACAGATGGCACTAGTGGTACTATTTGTTTTCAAAAGTTCGGTTTCTTTCGGAATGGAGGGTGTATATCTGTTTTCCAGTCTTTCCTACTTTTAAATGAAACTGAAGAGAAGTCGTGACTGGGATTTGTCGCTATAAACGCGGTCAATAAATTCACTTATTTTTTTTCTTTGGAAGCCCCATATAACTAATAATGAAACATATGTAGAACAGAAAAATTATTTTAGTTTATTTATATATATGTGTGTATAGGACATAGAAAACTAAGAAGGGTAATCACTTCTTACTATTTCTCCCATGAGCGACATCTTTCACCCTGTTCTGTTATGCAACCCTAATCACTCCAATGAATACGACGTTGCCTAGAAGCACGTTACTTTGTCATAACAAATCCAGCATCCATTGAGATGTTTCGTAGTCTATCTCTATAGATTGCTATAAGGTCTTAAAGAAATTTAAATGAGATCAACGAAAACGTATGCATATTCTTTCAAACAAACAAACAAAAAAAATCATTAAAATCGTGTACAGTTTCGAAGTTGTGTGTGAACATACCCAAAACATGTATGTATAAAAGGGTTGAATTAAGTACTTCCTTCTTTTGAAGTCACTTAATACCATCTATCTACTTCAATTAACCTTCCTCCTATAATAAGGCACTCTGTCTTGTTATAATAGAGAATAAAGATTCTTGAGGAAGGTAACGAAGTGAGGTTGATATTGATAATAGTTTTGTTTTAAGCAAGAAAAATAGTTAGAAATATCTAGTACTAGCATATATTACCCGCTTCGCTGCGTTGAAATGAAAATTTAAACGCACAACTCCGTATCTCATGTGTGTAGTACCCGTGAAATATGCTGTTTTCGTTTTAAATGGCATCGATTTAACCAGTATCGGAAAGATCATTGATCATCTTGGCGGCCCCGAAAACCATGGATTCGACACTAATATTGGTCATTTTGGTTCACACACACACACACACACACACACATATATATATATATATATATATATATATATATATCCCTCCCCAATGTTGCGATCCATTGCATAGGAAGTGTCACCGTTCATCTCAGCGCCCCTAAAATGTGGATTTAGCACTAATATCGGCCATTTTCAATCATTTTTAAATATCTCTTCCTCCTCGCCGGGTTGAATTTGAATTTAAACGGGATCGAAAGTACCACTGTTCATCTAAGCGACCCAGAAAACTATAAATTAGACACAGATAGTTGCCATTTTCAATCACTTTTAAATATCTTTTCCCCCTCTCCCCCAAGTGGCGGGGCTGATTTTGGATTTAAACTGGATCGGAAATGTCACTGTTCATCTGAATGATCCAGAAAACTATGGATTAGACACTAATATTGGTCATTTTCGATTATTATTATTATATATAGCTCCCCTTCTTCCTCCACCGTGCTGCGGCACACGGTGTCAGAAGTTAATCTCAGCTACTCCTAAAACTATGGATTCAACACTAAAATTAGTCATTTTCGATCATTTTTAAATCTTTATCCCCTCCCCTACGTTGTATCCTCCCCATCCCCAACTATCAGGTTGAATTTGGATTGAAACAGCATCAGAAGTGTCACTGTTTCTCTCATCGACCAAGAAAACTATAGATTCAACACTAATATCGGTCATTTTTGATCATATTTAAATTTCTCTCCCCTTCCCCTTCCCCAACGTTGCATCGTCAAAGTTAATAGCCTAAAGTAATCGATGCCCCCTAAACTCATGTATGTTGAAAATTTGATTGAGATTGGTCTGGTGGTTCAACAGTAATGAAGTCACAAAGGCAGTCATTTTAATTATATTTTTTTTACATATATTTCTCACTCCCCCACCCCTAGATTGGTTCGTCAAAGTAAAACGATAAAAAACATCCAAGACCCAACCCTCATATATGTTGAAAATTTGATCGAGATTGTTTTTGTGGTTCAAAAATTATTAGGTTTTATTAGTTTTTATTTATACGTCCCCCTCCCCTAGGATCTACCGTTAAAATGAAATTACAAAAATGTTTCCAGATCCGAATCTCATGTATCTTGAAAATTTGATTGAAATTGATCAGATAGCTCAAGAGTTATTAAGTTACAAAAATAGTACTTTCAGTCTTATATAAATTGATTTTTATATATCTCCCCCTTCTTCTCCTCCCCTAAGTTGCTTCGTCAAACTTAAATCACAAAAACGAGCCCAGGTCTGAACCTCATCTATGTTGAAAATTTGATCAGAATCGGTTGAGTGTTTCGGGAGTTAAGTTTTATTTATTTTTCTATACCACCTCCACCTCCTCCTCCTCCGCCCCTCAGTTCTACCATCAAAGTGAATAGCCTAAAACCAGCCCAGTCTCGAACCTCATCCATGTTTTAAATTTGATGGAGATCGGTCGGGCGGTTCTGGAGATTTAGAGTCACAAACATAGTGATTTTCAATTTTATATATATACTAGCAGCGTTCACCCCGCTTCGCTGCGGTCACCCCGGAACGCAATAAACTTTGTTACTTAGATAATTTTTACTTTTTCGCTTTCAAATTGCAGTAAATGTTAACATTATAGCGCCTGTCATTTATGTTAACCCGCCGAGTGACCCGCTTCGCTGCGGTCACCCCGGAACGCAATAAACTTTGTTACTTAGATAATTTTTACTTTTTCGCTTTCAAATTGCAGTAAATGTTAACATTAAAACGCCTGTCATTTATGTTAACCCGCCGAGTGACACGGTCATGCGGGTTGCATATAAATACGTTTATTTTTATACCTATGATGAACTAATAACAAAGGATTTGTACGTATGGACACTTGAATGGTCAATTATCTCAAGACACTGGTAATTAAAAATTAAAGTGATATGATAAAAACCATCTAGGGTCCAAATCCTAATAACCCCCCAAAAATAAAAGAAATTGGTTCAGCCGTATTAGCGTGATGAGGGAACAAAGGTTTTGTACGTTCTCTTTTATAATATAGATAGTAGATTAAGATTCTGTAATTTAAATAATACTTAATATAAGTCAGTCTGTCTACTGTAGATTTAAATAAAAATACTATAATATACTTTGCGAGCATTGTCTTTATTCATACCGTACTCATTGCAAGAAAAATATCACCTTTCTGTTGATAGCGTTTGTAAGATCTTGGTTCACCATTTAGTAAAGATAAGGATAGTTGTAACCTCCGAACAACGAATAAGGAGAGCGGAAAGGTGCTCCCAAATATCCTGGATTAGGTGGAATATATCCTGAGTACCTGGCAGAATTAGGAATGACTGGAGTACCATGTTCAGCAATACGAGCTGGTTGATATTCAGGTGCTACTAGAGGATGAGGAACTGAGCGTACTGGAGCTACATGATGGTGAGTAGCTATATTAGATGGTAGAGCAGCCAAAGGATGATTGTAATGAAAGGGTGCAGGAGCTACTACAGGAGCAGGGTGAGATGCAGCAGGAGCTGGAGCAACAGGCTCTCCTGACCTCTCGACAGTAGCTTGGAACCCATGAATGGCATCAGCGGTGTATCGGACAGTTCTTGTTGTTCCATCAGCATCTACCAAACTGTAAACACCTTGGACGACATCTCCATCTCGTGTTTCTGCCTGACTCTTCACGTCACCTGTCACTGGATCGGCCACATCATAGGAGAAAGAATATGCTGGATAGGCCTAAAGAAAGGAAAATATATTTTTGAAGTATGAATGTAAATCTTATATATAAAGCAGAATTTTTTATTTGTTTAATCCCTGCTTTGGCTTGAGATACTTAAGATGACTGTAAGGAAGAGATCATAGGCTATAAGAGATCTTAGGCTACTTAGAGTTTTTTGTATGTATCTTAAGGAAGGGGGCAGAGGAGCTCAAATTATTGTATCTCATCATCAAAAGAAACGGCTGAACAGTTTGGGTTGGTTGATTTGAGGTTCAGTGTCCATTTCAATAGTAGGGCTATATGAAGCATGAACCTACCGCTTAAGATGGGATCCGAAGACACATGAGCTCCAGCCAGGAATTGAATTCGGATCGAAAATCTGAAGTAAATATTTGAACATAGATAGTATCTACCTCGAACTTTCTATAATGTAACTTTGGTTAAAAGTGATTCTAATGGGCAGACGATTAGAGAATTATGCTATAGCAAATCTCAGGAGCTCCTCAAACTTGGGAGATAAAACTCAGTACATAAACCCCTCATTTAGAAACAACAGTTGCATATACTTAACCAAGCGATAAAGAAAATTTCACTTCTAATGGGAGGAGAGGGAAATTTCTATAATATTTTAATTCTCCTAAACGATATAGTATCTTAGGAGTCCCTCAAGTTAGGGAAGATGAAACTTGATACATAATCTCCTCATTGAAAATAATTCGAAACGAATTCCAGAGTTTTCGAGCATTCTACTTTTAAGCAGGCCAAAAATATATATAAAACAGTTAAAATAGCTACAACTTCTTATAGTTTACTCGACCAACGCCGTGTGTTTCATCAGCTAGTAGACTAATCGTCTTTGGAATAACCAATACGCGTATCTCAAAATGTGCGTTTCGAAAGTTAATATCGATACCTTAAATGATTTTACGAGATCTACCGATCGCTAAGCCTTCTCATCAACTCAATATCTTAGAGGGAAGACTCCATTGCCGATGATTCTTACAGCAATCGGTAGATCTCGTAAAATATTTTAAGTAATGAGTCCTCAATCGCCTATGATTCTTACAGAGATCGGTAGATCTCGTAAAATCATTTACGGAATGAAGCCTTCATCGCCTATGATTCTTACGGATTCTTACTGCGATCGGTAACTCTCGTAAAATCATTTAAGGAATGAAGCCTCACTCGCATATGATTCTCACAGATTCTTACAGCGATCGGTAGATCTCGTAAATTAATTTAAGGAATGAAGCCTTAATCGCCTATGATTCTTGCGGATTCTTACTGCGATCGGTAACTCTCGTAAAATCATTGGAGGAATGAAGCCTCACTCGCATATGATTCTCACAGATTCTTACAGCGATCGGTAGATCTCGTAAATTAATTTAAGGAATGAATCCTCAATCGCCTAGATTCTTACAGCGATCAGTAGCTCTCATAAAATAATTTAAGGTACGAGTGTTAACTTCGAAACACAAATTTTGAGATACTTCTATTGGTTATTCCAACCAACGCACAACACACTCAAAGAAGTCTACTACAGCATCTAACGGAAGATTATCATTTCCTAATTAATACTGACATTAAGTTCGCATTGACGGGAAACTAGCACAAAAATGGAGTATAGGACTAAAATGGATATATAAACTCTCAATATATGTATTATAATAGTGTTAGTTGTTCTTAATAAATTCAATAGTGATTGATTAGACTTTTCTTTCAGTTAATTTCTATTATTTTGATATTTTGCAAATAATTAATGAATAATTAGAGAGTCTGAAAGTAATAGGGCTATTACCTCAGGATATTCAGGCGTAACAGGCAATGGAGCTCGAACTGGTGCCACTGGTGCAGGAATTATAGGTGCTACTGCATTTGGATGATGGTGGTCAGCGACACCAGAGCATGCCGTTGACGCTACCAAAGTTGCAATCTGTAAAGAGAATGTTCTACAGTCATTTCTTAGCTAAACAAAAATAATAAATGCTTGATAAAATTATGATTAAATAATGCTTTAAGATCAGTAAATCTTATTTGAGGTTTCGACTCTCATTCAAGACAGAACCACATCTTCACCGGAGATCCAGGTAGGTCGTAAGTGCTATAGAATATACCAGTAGAGAAAATAGGCATATTACGCCCTTCAAATAATTGCCACTATCTGACTACATCCTCGAAAGTATCTGGTTGACACACTGACAGATAAAGGTCCTCAAAGTTTTCACCTAAATCCGATGCAAACATACGGCGTCTGATTGAGCATGAAAAACTTGGAGATTACCAAAATTTAATATTCTATGCAGCATTGGACTGTATGGTTCAGAAATTTGGACATTACGGAAGTTAGAGAAGAAATATTTGGAGAGCTTTGAAATGTGGTGTTGGAGGAAGATGGAGAAGATAAAATGGACAGAGAGAAAGCAACAAACGAAGATGTTTTAAAACGGATAGAAGAAAAGAGGACACTTCTAGCCACCATCCTTCATAGAAAGGCCAATTGGATTGGACACATTTTGCGAAGAAATTGTGTTCTTCACACCGCCATAAAAGGAAAGATGGAAGGGAAGCGAGGAAAAGGAAGAAGAACACAGCTAATCGATGATTTGAAGAATAGGAGAAAATATTAGGAGTTAAAAGAGGAAACCGAAGATCGACAAAAGTGGAAGAAACATTTCCAGGCCAAAATCTAAAATTGAAAAAAAAATCCTCATTAGTCCCAGGACCTACCGAAAAGCAGAATACTTAATAATAATAATAATGAACCATAGGGAGCGGAGCTAAGGAAGAAAAAACTTTGAATGTCGTCGAAATGAGAGAAAGCAGTAATGACGGTGAAACTGAACACTTTGCTAACAGTGAAAGTAAGCAAACCAAAATTAACCTACCAACCATAAGAGGGACAGCAAGGACTATGGAAAACCCCATAAACAAGGCTGTCATCTGAATCAGAGTGTTTCCAACTCAACAGAAAATTCATATCAGAAAAAGCGCAACACATTAGCAATTTGGACACCAAAAAGATAAAAGAGAAGACTGATTATATGTGTGTGAAGAAAGTGGACGGTTTTCGTGCGCGAATATCGCACACGAGAGAAGACCAATAGAGGAAACGAATATAAAACAATGCTCATCCGTTTTAGTTTAGCTGCAGTTGACGCAAATGTCGATAAAGAATGAGTGGCCAACACATAAACATTTATCACAGCGAGCACACAGGATGAAATTAAGCTTGTCACACGCGTCTTTGCAACATTCCTCTGAGTACTGTTTCGAAATAACATTCGGAAGGCGTTTTGAATGGCCAGGGATGTTCATTGGAATAGCCATATTTGAAGAACGCAAAGCGCATCATGTTTTTGAATTGCCTTGCAGAAAACTGATAATGAACAAATGACTAAAGAAGGAGTAAGATCTCGCGTTGCCACATTTAATGCGGTGATGAACTTAACAGTGTTGAAAATGAAATGAAATCTTTAAGTTTTACGTACCACGGTTATGCCGGTTAGGCTAAAGAAGATTGTGATTATGAGAAATGAATGAAATGAAGAAAGTGGGAGGAAATGGGAGAACCCCGAGAAAACCCAAGAGCACGGTGTTTGTCCACCACAAAGTCCACACGGCGCGAGCTGGGATCGAACCAGAAACCCAAGTACTGAAGGTGAGCGCTCTATCACTGAGCCACCGCGTCCCCATTTAACAGTGTTCTTGAAAAGAATGTATGAAAGAATAACATATCAGCAGGTTATACAAGATCTGTGCATTTCTCACGAATCTGCTTTCTATAGAACTACCGTCAGGAACTATAGAACTACCTATAAACACCGTCAGGAACTGTGGCGTATAAAGTTTATCCTTGTTTCCGGTCCGGGAGTAAACACAGTTCTTACCCTGCAAATCGTACTACAAGATTTGTTCCAATAAAAAATGCAAAACCGCGTTTGGACATAATCGTTATCTACTTAAAAAATTTTAACATTAGAAATACAGCGACCACGCTCGCTGGAAAGTGACCACTGGGTTCTGAAACAAGAATATACATGTGTGGAAGCAGTATGTCATCAATTCCAATCACCAACATAATCATATATGAATGCATCGTGGCGGCAATTGAAGCTATGGCATCAAAGATCATATTGCTGCCCTTAGTGATAAGAGTTCTGCCAGAACTTAATTCTTCATCAAGTCTGGACTTATCTCCATTAATGATTTGATCTGAAGTGAACTCGTGCTCTGTAATGAAAGACTTAATTTTATTAACAACGTCTGCGGTGGTTGTGTGAATAGCTGTGGCACCAATATCAACTCCCGTGCTAACTTCATGTGTAATCCTCTGCTAAACATTCTTTTTTTGTTTGAAGAATTTGATCATGATTTGAATGATGTGAATTATAACTTGTTATGTGGATCAAATTCTTTCTTGATATTCATTACCCAGATCCGTATGGTGCGGTCTTGTATAATTGCACGGTGTTGTCTCATTGCGATGAAAAGCTCAGGTACAGCATTATTAAATCGTGCTTGTAAGTTATGTCAGCGTCTGCAAGACGTTGTGGGTGTCTTTTTAATTTTTAGAATGGTCTTCAGATACAGTCACATGTCAGTCGTTAATCCAAGAAAGCACAACTGGGAAGGCTTCATGCCTCTGGGCTGCTTGCATGAGATCTTCTATGCATCGGCCAAGTAATTGTACCGGAAGTTTGTACACGTTTTCTTTGGTGGTGATGGAACATATGACGAACTACAGATTTCGTGGTGATCAACGACCGGTGAACTTCGTTCTGATATCAGCTTCGCTCCTCATGGTAACAATGAGTCATCGCCGAAATCACTTTCAATATTCTTATAATCTGTGCCTTCGTCGTCTATCATTAATGTGTTAAACGCATCAACAACAATTTCTCCCCTTACAGATGCATTTTAATGTTCTACAACGAGACGTTTCACCCATATTGAGATTTCGTGCGAGATACTTAACACACTTCAGCACACAATAAAACAGAGTAATTCAAATCGGAGCAAATTAATTACAAACTGTTTTCAATACATTTTATATTTTTGAATAAACAACTTCTTATCTGCAATACTTTTTGTTTTATTAACCTTTAAAATATGGGAGGTATTATTGGGTCACTTATATTCAAAAGTTAAATTCTTACCCAGATTCTCTTTGTAAACTAAATAGACTGAGGGAAAACAGAAAGAAAAAAGCTGGCTATCACCCTTGGGATTTAAATCCAGTCACCAAATGCGAAACAGATAACTTTTCATCTTCCACTTTTTTTCTTTAGTATTATATATGAGGATATAAACCTCGTTTTTGTTTCAATACCATCCAACAGTAGTAGTGTTTGACTTTTCTCCTTTGATTGATTGATTTATTTGTATTGGGTTGGTGCAATTGAAATGGTCAAACTATGTATGCCACTTTCAAATCCCTCTCCAAAAAAATTATCTTTCTCATGTTACCAATTGCGCCGAACCACTGACAGTTAGTAGTGTGATGTATTCTTAATTCTATACTACAGTCAACTGTAGCTAAACAAACAATTTTCCAAGGTCCGCTTCCATGGTGCCTCTGATGAACTGATCAGAACATAATTTTGGTAGGAAACGTTGCGGTTTATTTCTCAATGTTATGTCATCGGCACGAAATTCCATAAACTGATGGGGATATGGTGGTATTTATTCAACACTCCTAACCCAAATGCACTATTGTTGATGTTCCTCCTGGGTAGATGTGCAAAATGTCTCACTTTCAACTCATAAAGGAAGTGTTCTCCTTCGTGCATTTTCACACTACCTTGTCTAAAAATACTGTGCTTCCTGGCGGATTGGACACCCCATCCTCTTTCTGAATATGTACGGAGTTTGTGACATCGTGCACATGACTTCACTTCATTCATTGATTGCGTTATAGAAGACTGTTTCCTATTGGACCGAACCAATACATTAACTTAATGGTATTGAGTATTTTCTAGTCTCATGACATATAGAGAAGCAGCGCTTTATATTCTTTGAAACAAACTGAAATTTAAATCGATTTGTTTTAGTGATTTCTTTTTTTAAATATATTTAAAGGAATCTTGATTCATGAAAATTAAATTCTAGGGGAGTGTAATTTTGATATTTATAACTCAAATTTAAATTAAGTAATAATAAATGTGTATATAATTCAAATGTATTTTGATGAAACAAGTGGCATTTAGTTAGACTTAAAAGAAAAATAATCTGTGAAAAAAAAAATTAGTCTTCATTTCAAAAAGAAAAAGAAGAATACTCCCCATTTGTATATCAATGAGTAAGAAGCATAGTTGAAAAAATTAATTTAAAAAATTAATGCACTATGGATTAAAAATTAAAACTTTAAAATTAAAATTGAATTAAAAATTAGAGAAAATTAACGCGGTTAAAATTAAAAATTAATGAAAATATAATTCAATTAAAAATTAACGTTAGAGAAAAGTAACAGTTAAAATTAAAAATTAACTTCAATATTAAAATTGATTAAAATTAAAATTTATAACTTCCACTACTATGCAATGAGAATTGTTTTAAGTTGTGAAATGACTAAAGTTAAGGCCACTTGAGGCAAAAATTAATCTACTCTTATGAAAAGTTAGTGTATTCAAAGAAAACTAATCATTGATAAACAGTAAAATTACGATACTTAAAAAAATCATTCCAAGTGGTTTCTGAGAAAAAGTTAAAAAGGTTAATTTTTCAATTGTTACCATATTTTTTTTTAAAATTTTAATTATTAACTTTAAAAATTAACTTCTGAAAAATTTAAATGATTAAATTTTAAATTCGCAAAAATTTAAATTGATTACATTCCTCGGTAACTTATTTTACCTCTTAATTACAAGCCAGATAAAAAAAATAAAAATAGCACGGATACTTCATTAATACCGTTAAATATTTTGAAGTACGAGGGCTATCCAGAAAGTAGATTACGTTTTCGTCTGTGTCCGCTAGGGGCGGGGCTAGCGCGGCCATCTTGGGGTCAGAGCATTGCGCAGCTCAGTCGGCATCTAGCCGTGCTAGTGAGAGGTTCGTGCTGTGCTCCGTTAAGATACTGTGACGGTTTGAAATGTCTGTGTTAATTGAAAATCCCGCGAGCTGCGAGGTGCGTGCAGTAATAAGGTTTCTGACAGCAAAAAACTGTAAACCGATAGAAATCTATCGGCAGCTGTGTGAAGTGTATGGGGACAACATTATCACTGAAGGTGGAGTGCGACAGTGGGTCATAAGATTTAAAAATGGCCGAACCAATGTTCACGACGAAGATCGAAGTGGGAGACCCAGCAAAGTGACTGCCGAACTTGTCGAAAAAGTCGATGTTAAAGTCCGTGAAAATCGAAAGTTCACAATAACGGAACTTTCTTTGAGTTTTCCACAAATTTCGCGAAGTTTGTTGCACGAAATCATCAGCGAAAAGCTTGGTTACCACAAGTTTTGTGCAAGATGGATTCCAAAAATCTTGACAGAGGACCACAAAAATCAGCGAATGGCTGCAGCGTTGCACTTTTTGGACGCCTACAATAAGGATGGTGACTCTTTACTCGATCGCATCGTTACTGGTGACGAAACATGGGTGAAACACGTGAACTGTGAAACGAAATTGCAATCAATGCAGTGGGGGCACACAGGTTCTCCCCAAAAACCCAAGAAATGCATGCAAACAATGTCGGCAAGGAAGATGATGGCGACTGTTTTTTGGGACAGAAAATGTGTGATTTTGGTGGACTTCCTGGAAAGAGGCACTACAATAAACGCTCAAAGGTATTGCCAAACTCTGCAAAACCTCAGAAGAGCAATTCAAAACAAGCGCAGAGGAATGTTGAGCTCTAAGATCTTGTTGATTCACGACAACGCCCGGCCCCACACGGCAAATGTCACGCGTGAAGTTCTTGAATCTTTTCAGTGGGAGTTGTTTCCTCATCCGCCGTACAGTCCCGACCTGGCACCGAGCGACTTCCACCTATTCCCAGCAATGAAGAAGTGGCTGGCTATGCAGCGTTTTGATGACGACGAACAGCTGCAAGAAGAGGTAACGAAGTGGTTGAAGTCGCAGGCGGCCGAATTTTTCGACGAAGGAATTTCCAAGCTCGTACATCGCTACGATAAATGCCTTAATTTGAATGGTGACTATGTCGAAAAGTAGTATTTGTGTGTGGCTTTCATCTGTATATAATAAAATTTGTTTCCTATACTTTGTTTATTTTTTATTCCAAAACGTAATCTACTTTCTGGATAGCCCTCGTATTAGTAATGACTGAATCCTTGGATTTTCTTTCTTATAGATACTGATTATTATGTTTCCAAGACACATATAACATGATCTACACAAATACACAGTGAGTGCGGTAAGTATCTATGGATATTCGGGACAATAGAAGTCAAAACTACATCTCTGGGTTCCAGGACCGATCCAGGACGGACTTCTGGGGGGCGGTGGGCTGTAATACTGGAACTTAGAGCTACTTTTAAGAGCTCCAAACTCTGGGATGGGTTTTATTTATATATAAAATAAGTAAGTCTTCGGCGATTGCCCCCTCCTTGGATCCGCCCCTGCAATGCAATCAAGTTTGAATGGAAAATACTTCAAAATTTGAATCTCCTTTATAAGTATCATACACGTAATTGTAGTTGCTGACTTCTTTAACTGAACATGTATTGTGACCATCTCGCTGGTGTACTGGCTAGCCTTTGAAGCACGACGTCCCGAATTCAATTCTTGGTTGGAGAACCTTGAAAATTTTGAAAGTATTACGATGGTTCGCATTACATTTAAATTGTAAATTCACGTCTTATACAGCCTCGATGATGAAAAGGGCACCGAAAGTTCAATCCAACTAAGTAACTTAAAATTGATTATGTTTGTTTCTGTATTCACCAGTAAACTTCCATAGTGCATACAAAGAATAAATCGCTTCAATGAATGCAAAGTTACACACTTTGAAATTCAAATATGTACCTCATTCTAACTTAATTATAAATAGTAACAATTGAATGGTGTTTAAAAATCACTATAGCATGCTACATATATGACTACCCGTTGTTGTTAAGACATATATAACCCCTCTGTTGGAATACAATGAAAACTGAAACTCTAGATCTGGATCATTTACCTTTACTACTACATTTGAGAAGGGCAGGGGAAAGGTAATCATACCTCCCTCTGATTTTGAGAAACGCATGATTTTATTATATCGTATACTAATATACTAAGAAACATGAAACCGTTATGTCAATGGACAAACTTCCCTCCCCTCTCCGTGAAATGACCCTACTGCTTTACTATCGATAGTAGCAACACCTTGCAGCACAATTCTGATCCATTTAACTTCACTGAAAACAGTAGCAACACTATGAGCGCAGGTAGCCACAGTAGCTCAAGTGTGTGGAGTCGCTGGTTCGAAACCCAACCAAGTAAATTTGTGGTTGACAACATTGTGTCCGTGAGTTTTCTCAGGATACTATCGTTTCCTCTTATATTCTCATTCCACCAATTATTTCAATATCATTTCTCTTGCCTTACTCACCGTCTCCCTTGGCCTAAAGGACATAAGCGTGGGACTTTAAACGGAAAGATTACATTTTACCATGTGCGCAGCTATAAAGCTTTGTGTCGATCGCTATTGAAACTAGAAATCGTTAATTTTTACTTCTTCCGGTTTGAATAGACCGATAGAACTTAAGATGAAAACCTATTCTTGGTATGCTGAGTATTAATACTTGTTTTCTCTGATCGTTCATACTCTATATGGACCAACATTAAAATCAGAAGTTGATAGTTGATTTCTACCACACCTAGTTTTAGTAGAGGGTTAAGAAAGGAGATGAAAACTTATTTCTTTGAATCCTTATTTTTAAACAAAAATATCACAATCTCTGATCATTTTTGCTCTAATACTTGTCAACAGACAAACTGATAGACAGATTAACACAACCATCCCAGGGTTGCCAGATCTTACGTTTTCCCGTAAGTTCTACGTTTGTGTAGTATGTTTTACATTATACGTTCTTATCTTTCCCGTAAAACTATTTTTAAAAAAATAAATAGAAGAAATAATAATCCTGGGCACTTTGAAAATGCTTTTTATAAGCAGATTCGCTTTTGTTAATTAGAGGAACTGATTTCTCACAAATTGTTAACAATGCAATCCAACAATGTAATTTAGTATAGAAAGACAAAATGCACGGGGTTGCTTGTCTAGCTTCTATCTAACCTGCACCCAATCTTATGATTAAGAATAATTTGATTTTATCATCTTAGTCTTCGTCTGTCAAACCGCCTCAATCATATCGCATTTTCGATCCATCATGATATATATTGCGGCAGGGAAGCTACTATGAACTAACAAGAGCACAACTCCAAGTCGTAAATTTCGATGTGTCCTGCAATCAATTTTTGAACATAGAGAGAACATATAGAGCTTAAAATACAACTAAATGCAACAAAGATTTGTGATATATTTAGTTCATTGCATTTGACTTTAGCTGGGTAGTATTATTAGTCATGAAATGAAGTGTGAACGTGAAATAAAAGCAAGGATAGGAATGGCGATAGAAACCTTTAGGAGGAATAGAAATCTATTTTGTGGGACCTTGAGGAAAGAGCTGAGAAAAAAGACTCATAAAGTGCTTGGTGTGAGTATTGTATTATAAAGGGCAGAAACATGAACATTACGCAAAAATAATGAATAACAACTGGAAGATTTCGAAATGTGAATGTGGAGAAGAATGGAGTGAATTACCTGGTCCGAGTGGAAAATGAATGAGAGGACGTTAGAAATGGTGGAGAACAAAAGAATAATTTTATATATTATTAAGATAAGGAAGAGAAACTGGTTGGGATACTAGCTAAGAAGGAACTGTATCATGAGGGACGTGCTAGAGGGTAAGGTGACAGGAAAGAGAAGTAGGGGGAAAACGAGACTACAATTGATAAATGATATCAAAACAGAAAAATCATACCTAAAGACAAAGAAGTTAGCGGAAGACCGAGGAGCATGGAAGCATTTCAGTTGCGGCATGTCACCTGCTAATAATGGCAGAATGCCTTTGATGATTATGATTTGAGTTTAGTGTTCTTGCAGCACTGTGGTTACATGATACGAAGACTTACAGCTCAACGTGGATCCGAACCGAATGAGATCCCATAAGGAATTGTAATATATATATATATATATATATATATATATATATATATATATATATATATATATATATATATATATATATATATATATATATATATATATATATATATATATATATATATATATATATATATATATATATATATATATATTGTTTACGTGTAGCAATTATTTTTAATGAAACTGACCCAGTTTGCAATTACAATTATTCGATGTTACTATGTGAAATCATAGCGGGTCGCGTGGCTCAGTGGTGGAGCGTTCATCTCTGGTGCATGAGGTTCTTGGTTCGATCCCAGCCCGCTAGAAGTAAGATTTGTGGTGGACAAACACAGTGTGCGTGGGTTGTCTCGGGGTTTTCCCGTTTCCTCCAACTTTCTTCATTCCAACATTTCATTCATTTTTCATCATCACTGTCTCCTTTTAGCCTAGCCGGCATAACTGTGGGATGTAAAACTGAAAAATTTCATTTATCTTTTTCAATGTGGATCCCAACCACATGAGCTCCCATCAGGAATTGTAATATAATTTTTTGTGTGTTTTATGAGTTACAATTACTTTTAATGAAACTGCCCCAGTTTGCAGTTACAATTATCTGACGTTATTGTTTGAAACCACATATTTGTTATATGCAAATTCAGAATGTCTTTTTCTTTTCTTTTCTTTTTTCTTTACTAAAAATCCTAAATTTTTTCTTTCTCTCTCTCTGAAAATCTAACAACCCAACTTCTTATAAGACTTTTCATAGTTAAACATAGCATAGATTTGGAAGTCTAAAACCGATTAGTGGGATCATTTCTCTTACCGGCACCAGCTTTTTCCACTTCATCGTCAAGTGATAGAGCATATTCCGTTAAGAGAAACTTAGTTTCTGTGAAGTTCACGAAATTTATACTACTTAGCTAGCGTAATTTAGTATTTTCTTACTTACCAATAGAATACAAATCATGTCTTCAGCTGCACGGACAAATGCAACAGTTAACAATAATGTCTCTGCTACTGATTCACAAATATATATGTGCAGTAAAGGTCACATATTGTCATGAGTTTTCTTTCCTTATTCTAACACATGTTTAGGAATTATTGTTACTATTAAAACAATTCACGAAGCTTTTACTATCTATAACCTCTCAGGATTTTTTGTGGTGTATCCTTTATTAACAACTCATTGGCATATTGTGTATATGCGTATAAACTGTACAATGTCAAAAGATTTTTCCGTCATTTATTACACACAAAAGTATAAAGAAGGGTAATTTTGCAAACATAAAAACCACATTATTCGTAATATCTTATTTTAATAAGGTCAAACGTGACATCTGTATTTAAAAATAAACAAAAAAGTTACAAATGGACAAGAAATTTCAACAGAAGAAAAACAAGTCTATATTTTTGTTTTCTTTGCCTAAAAGCAAAATAAAATGTGATCGAGCACCCATCATAAATTTGAAACAAATTACTGAGAACAAATCCTGCAAATCCTGGTAATAATTGGGAAATGTTGGTCAAGTTTGTTGGCTACAGACCAGCACGAAGTTGATTTTTACAACTTTTGCTTTCGTGTAATCTGTGCTTTGCAGCAAAGGAAGAAAAAAGATATAATAATAATAGAACATCATTAAGAGCTCCTTTATTCTGTTATGGCACGCGTCTCTACGTCCAAATAAATTTACAACACACCAATAACAAAAATAACTTTATTTCAGTCTTAAAGGTTACAAACTCATCCTTCCGTTAATTTTAAGAATGACATTCAACTTATTCGCTTAAAATATTTTAAGTTAATATTTTTATAGTTTTAAATAGCTTAATGGTCATTTAAACCAAAGCATAATACAAAATAAGTTGGAGATCTTATTGTCTATAATAATAGTGATTTTAAGATATACATAAAATAGCGAAGAAGATGCCATTATGTTCCATTCCTAACTAAGTAGATAACGTATCGTCGATGATGAAGGTAGATTAGTCTGTTAGGGAAACAATTTCAAATCATAGGTATTGTCAGGATCCGCACTCAATGATAATATTGATAGCTTTTACTAATATAAAACTGTTAGACTGTGGCGTAACTGAGGGGCCCGCGAGATCTGCAGTGCGGGGGGTCCGCAGAGTTTGGAGCCCATTGCGAAGCAAATGTCAAGAACTATGGGCTACAAAAAGGAGATGAAAACGGAATATCCATTTTCTTAAACAACATTACTTACTTCAGAAAATACAAATGTGTTCTGGGTGAAAATTCATCCATTCTAGCAATATCAGTTTAAAAATCATCTTAGCACTAAATAATTTTGCTGCCCACTGTACAACGTGCTGTAAATGTCTTCCTTGTGGTGCAAAAATTTAACCAGAAAGAATACGTAGTCCTATTACTTCATTCAGTTCAGAGCCTTTATAACTTACATCAAGGTGACCAAACGTCCCGTTTTAGCCGGGACAGTCCCTTATTTTCAACCGTTGTTCCGTTTTTTTATGATTCTCAAACGGGACGCCTAAATGTCCCGTTTTTAAGCAAACATGACCCAGGTGTCCCGTAATTATTATTCAAAATATAAATGATCAATGCTAATTCTACACTCTTCCGTACCAACACTCATTGGGAAGGTTCAGCCGTGCCTAGAACTTCTGAATATTCAAATGAGAATTGAGTGTTCTGTGGTTCAAGTGGGAATTGAGTGGGAATTCTGAGTGTTGAAGTAGTTAAAAGTATTGTTGGGTAATACTTAAGTTAGAAACGCTGTGTTATCATTCTTACTTGTGTATTTTGTAAATTGAAAACACTGCTGATTCCCAAAATGCAATGTGGAAGTCACCCCCCGTCGTTGATTCGTATGCATCCCGTTTTCGAAAGTAAAAGTTCTGGTCACTTTGACTTACATTGTTTGGTTTCTTTAAGAAAACATGTCAATCAATGCGACAACAAACACTTTCTTTTTCTTTCTCGATTATGAGTGTGAACTGCGTCTTTATCACGACGATGTGTACCAAGTACTCTTGTTGGTCAGTTATTCGTATAAAGTTTTTTTTTTTTTTTTTAATTCTTAAAGGTGACTTGACTCAGCGAACGAGTTTATCGATAAACATTGGTGTGGTGTTTAGTTAAATTTTCCGTAAGTGCTGTAAAACGATTACTGTATATCAATGCTCTTTCTTACATTTTTATTTAATACTTCATCTGTTATAGTGAACTTCAGTCCGCATAGGCCTATACAGGTGTTTCTTAATTTTGTTATTTCTTAGTTTTGCTTTTAGTGAACTGAGTATTTTGTATTTATAAAATATGAAACCGTTTAAGTCAAAGTACAAACATTGTAGCGGTGCCCAAAAAAGAAAGGAACGAAAAGAAGTTGAAAAATCTTTATCAAAATTGGTCAAATTGTTTCACTTTTTATCAGAAAATGTGAATACCACTCCCATCGAAACTGATTCTTCACCTTCTACTACTATTACTACTATGACTAGTACTATTACTACTACTGCTACTATTAATAGTACTGGGCCTACTGTTACCGAAACAGTTCCTACCGCTAATAACGATCTAAATTTAGAATTATCAAATGTAAAAGAATTTTCCTTTGACCGTGCTTACTATCCTGATAATTTAGATAATGAAACCAAGGAATTCATTGTTCATCATGAACCATGTAGATCACAAGAACCGTTTCCTAAAGATCCAGAACAGAATAATAGATCATTCTCCAAAAATTCTGAAAAAACAACAAAGACTGGTTTCAAAATTACCATTTTTGTATTGCCAACCATGTTGATTGTTTGCAGATCGTAGTTTGCCAGGTTTTCAACTAGATTAAGTAAAAAAAAAAAAAAAAAAAAAAATTCATGATTGGCAAGAGTTATCAAAGAAAATATTAAAGCATGAAAGTAGACAAATCTAATCTAAATGCATGTATTATAATCATTATACAGAAAAAAGAAAATATACAATAGATGAGCATATGGAATCTGAAGTAAAAAAGAAGTAAATAAGTAAAAACACATCATTTATCGTATTGTTAACGTTACTCTTACACTAGCAGCGTCCAAGCCAGCATTTCGAGGTCATAGAGAAGAAATTGGGAAAGCACATATTGGGAATTTTATATCTGCTATAGAATTATTGGCTAATCATGAAACTATTTCGGAGCCACTTATCAGCGGGCCAAAGTCGTCTGAGAAATATCGTAGTCCAAAACTTCAAAATGAAATAATCGAACTTCTATTCAAAAAAAGTAAAAGACGACATACTAAATTAGATAAAATCTGCTCAGTTTTTTCTCTATAATTATGGACACTTCTCGAGATATTACTAAGAAGGACCAATTAAGTCAAACATATCGATATATTACTATTCTGAGGGATCCATCTGAAAAGCCCTTATTAATCAAAGTTAATTAGAGTTTCTTAGGATTCAAAAATATTACCGATCATACGGTTGTTGGGTTAGAAACTGAAATTTTGATAATGTTGCAGGAAAATGGACTTCCATTGTCAAAATGTGGCCAGGGGTATGACGGGGCGGCAAATATGTCTGGTATTTATAGGGACTAAAAAACAGGAATTCAAAAAACAAAAGAATGTTAAGTTTGTTTACTGCACTGCACATAATTTGAACTTAGTCTGGAATGACGCTGAATCATCTGTTCAGGAAAACAAAACTTTTACATAACACTATAAAATGGGAATTGCTTTCAACGTCTTCACATTCATTAAAGAAACTTTGTACTACGTGTTGGTGTTCAAGATTTGGTTCATAGAGCTTTACGTTAGAGGTCTATGCATATTCAGTTATTGTGAGAGCCTTAACAAAACTTAGGCTTCAGTCCAAAAACTCTAACGAAGTAGATGAGTCAAATGATTTAAAGAAACAATTGCAAAAGTTTGAATTAGTTTTACAAGTTGTCCTTCATACTAAAATACTTGAAACTATGAACTTGATTTCAAAATTTCTTCAGACCAACGACGTTGATCTTTACAAGGCATCAGCCCTTCTTCAGAATGCTACTGATACACTATCTAATTGCAGAAATAATTTCCAAGATGCTGTGTTGTCAGCTACTGAACTTGAAAACAATGGGGTTCCGGCATAACATTTGAGAACAAGAGTCAAGAAACATTTCGATGAATTAGTTCAGGACGAGCGTTTGACAAACCTGGAAAGACATTATTAAGTAGCTGTATTTAATAATACTCTAGACATCATTATACAACAAATCCAAATTAATTTGAATCAATGAAAGAACTAAGTGAGCTACTTATTATATAAGAGCCTTTCTATTTCAACTGTGCCCTTGCTGGCGTTGCTGTCCCACCCGTGATTTCCCGTACTTCCTTCGAAAGAGGAGGGACAAGCTGCTCATACGGAGGGACAAGCTTGTTAGATACATTATTCGTCATTGCGGCCTAGATCTTTCAATTATAATTATTGGGTGCGGAAGCGTTGCCACAATGAATTATTCCATGGACTTCGCTTCCATGGTCTTGTTAACCATTCTAAGTAGCCTACGATCTTCACTTGTCAAGGCCAGACGACTGAATGACAAATTGGCAACACAGCTGAGGTCATTCACTTCTTTTCTCTTAGCATGTTTTCCGAGGGCACAGGTAGAATAGACAGGCTCTAACCTCCCAGTTCTTGTCTTCTGCTTCAGATGAAGAGTTACATCGGAAACCAATTCGCTTTTTCTTTTCTTTTCTTTCTTTCTTTCTTTCTTTTTTTTTTAACTTATGAAGAGGACCTGACAGAGGGTTTTGCATATCAAATTCAAAGTTTTAAATTGGTTTTACACAATGAGATAGTTGAACAACAATTCGAAAACTAACATATCTCCTATTAATAGATAACTATACCTTGGCTTCTAGTATTCCAGACGTATGCACAGCTTTTTTGTTATTTCTGACCTTACCAGTAACTGTTTCTACAGCGGAGCGATCATTTTCAAAATTAAACTTGATTAAAAAAAAACTATTTACGCATTTCCATGTCTCAATAAAGTTTGAGCAATCTCAGTACTTTAAGTGTTGAATGTGAGAAAGCAGAAGCAATAGATCTAACTGAAATAATAGAAAAATTTGCAGCAAAAAATGCTAGAAGATTACACCGCTTCAAGTAAACTTAGACATTGAGCAGTTCGTGTGCCTTTTTCGGTGAATATTAATTTTAATTACAATTCCTGTGGTCAATATGCAAATTATGATTTATGAACCATTGTCTTCTACAGGGACATAATATGGTGGTAAGTTAATGTGCATGGGAAGGGGAGCCCAAAAATAATCTTTCAGGGGGGGCTACATTTTTGCGTTACGCCACTGCTCTTAGAACATTTGACCATGTACCCAACGTTTTTTATTCAATTATTTTTACTGAATAACTTCAAGAAAATACAAAATGACAAAGTTCAGAAAGCAAGATAGATACTATACACTATACAGTATATATTTTAGAAAATACTGCTAGATAAATGGAATGAAATCTTTGAATTTAACGTCCTACGAATATGCCCTTGAGGCTAAGAGAGACCATGATTAAAGCAAGTTGTTGTTGTTGTTGTTGTTATTGTTGTTGTTGTTGATGATGATGATGGAAGAATTGGTGGAATGAGAAAGTAGGAGTATCCTGAGAAAACCCACGAGTACAATGTTGTCCACCATAAACTTACCTGGCCAGGTATCGAACCAGGGACTCAACGTACCAGAGGTAAGCGCTCTACCACTGAACCATCGTGCTCCCTAAAATGCTACTAGATATACTATTTTTTTTTTACATGTGTTTTATTATAGAATAGAAGTATAAGTGTTTAGTTTATGACGGCATCATTTTCTGGTACTCAAATTTCTCCACAATACAAAGGCCTTTAAAACAAGTGTTAATTCGTTTAATATTATAAATATAGTCAACTAGCTATTAATCGGAGAGCTGACTAACCGGCTTGAGAATTAATTAAAACTTATCTTTAAAACAAAATGTTAAGTTCTCTTCCAAACATTGTTCTTTAATGTCTCTTATAACATTATATAACTTCGTCAGCCCTAATGGTTCTGTTTGTTAAGTGGGCCACCGTGGCTCACTGGTAAAGCGATTGCTTCTAGTGCATGGGGTCGCTGGTTCGATCCTAGCTCCTGCCAAGTGGGACTTGTCGTGGACAAAAACCGTGTCCATGAACTCTCTTGGGACTCTCACGTTTCTTCCCACTTTCTTCATTGTACCATTTTGTTCATTATCATCACCATTGTGTCACTTAGCCTCGGAGCATAAACGTAAGAAGTTAAATCCAAAATAAAAATTTGTTTTTATACTACTTATCACGTGTTCTTTTTGTTTTCAATAGTGACCTACAGAAATTTGCAAAACCAAATCAACTTATAGCTTTCTCAACTAGAATGCTTGGAAATAAAAAAAAAAGGAAACTGCTTAAATATACTACACCGCCGTGAAATTTTAGGGACGAAAGTACGTAATTTTCACATGCTGTCCCACTCCCAAGTAACATAGATTGGTGAAACTTGAATCATACATAGAAAATAGTGCTACTTTATGATACAGAAAAACAAACAGAAACAAACATGTGCTCAGTAGACGGAAATTGTTTTTTTATAAAGATGCAATAAGATTTTATATACTGAGTATGAGTCGCAGTAAGTGTGGTTACCATTACCGGCCCATTAAAAAAAGCCCCAATGCCACAGCTTGTCGTTATTGGCGGGTGATTACGCTGCGGTATACCATTCTATCTATAATGCCCCTATCTTTCATCTACTGCAACAAAGTGGGAGCAAAACGGAAAATAGACCACACACTGACTAATGAGCGAACATTTGGCATTATGTGTAACTTTACAGTGCATGACGCTGTTACATACTACTGGTCGCAATATCTGCTCCCAACTGACCCCAGACATATTATTATAATGTAGGTCAAGTAATCTATTGCTATCCTTTTCGGTATAGGAAAAATAGCTCTACCCCAAAATTTACCTTTGCATCTCCTTTTGCTCCCTCATAGAAACCAAAAATGGCATTGTCGTGTAGAGGTATCGTAACTCGATCCAGAAGCTACCAAAACTGTTAGTTTTGCACGATATTGCAGGCTGTATTAGTTATTTTTTACGATAACTATGCTAATTACCATGTAATTAGATAATTATGTCTTAATTTTATTGGAATGTTTCATATTTATAACGAAATTCGTCGTAGGTGAATGGTAACGTTTTGCTTTAATGCTAGAAACACTGTTTCTATTCCTGGTTTGATTGATTGATTGCAATTCAACACCCATTGACTGGAGCGAAGCTTTGTGAGATTAGATCTAGTGATTAAATTTGAATCCGAACTAGTATACGGATTGTAGAAATATTTCTTCCAAGAATCGATTCCGGAATCACGCGCACAGAAAACTAGTTCGTTATCAGTTTGCCGCCAAAGAACCTTGAGTTCCTCGTGTAAGTTGATTTGGTTTGGGTCTTAAATTAATATGTGGGTGACTATGTTTACATAATGTGAGCTATGTGCTGAGAAAGAAGGTTAAAATACAGACTGCAAATACAGAAAAGTCAATTTTACTTCTCAAAGAATATGAGCCATTTGATAATGATATAAAATTTTGCGTACTTTCTATATTAAAACATATGAATAAGAATCAATTTGGCTACCCGTCCCCCATAATTAGACATGATAAACCATAGAACTTTATGGCCTGCATAACAATATCTAAATAAATAACACATTTCTAATCCTAACATATTAATTTAACAAAAATGAAGTTAGTCATAGAATCACTAAACATAATGATAAAAAGGTTTATCATGTCTGATTATGTCTTACCTACTCAGTGGTAGGGGTTTCACGCTTGCCAAAGGCGCTCTTTGTTGCGAGCTTTTGGAAAACGATGATACAAGTGCCCCATTCGAAGGATTTTGTTCTAAAAAGTAAACGTACAAGAGGGAACAAAACATTTATATGTGAAACCTGTAAGTATAAAAATTTAATTGTCAGAGGAGGTGCTGAAAATGTCTTCCCTGAGCATCCAAACACAAATGAATATGACATTAAATGTTTCCGAAGGTGACTGCCAGAACCTTTGGTGTCGCCTTCTGAATCTCACGCAGAATACCACCCAGAATGTGGCTCCTTCTTGTTGGTGAACACCCAGTATGAGTTCCTGATTTATCCAACTATTTTACGAACACCGGGAAATGTAAACAAAACTCTTTAAATATTTACAACAGCAAATTGATATTATCGTGGTTACGTATCTTCGAATGGTACACTTGTTATTTTCTAAAAGAATATCACTATTTGAACCTATTAGAGTTTGAGGCATATACCTTTTAGCAAAATGTTTTACAATTCTTAGTTTCCTAAAGAGAATTATTATTAACTAGAACAAGGGTAACCAACATTTTGCTATCGGATTATATATAAAACTTTCTGCTATGTGTAAATCACTACTTAGTCCACTTTTGAAAACGCTTTAATATTTCCATGATATATCGTATTAGGAAAAGTCATGTCTCGTCCCACGCGTCGTTGGATGGGGTTTTAATTCAAGTGAGCTGTTCAACTGAAGCGTATAGCTGAGTGTTATTTCTCTTTTTCCATGTACCAAAATATTATATTTCAGAGTCTTATGGAAAGCAGAAATTCGGTTATAAGAGACGTATTTGGCTCAAAATCTACTGTTGTGCAACCCTAGATTAAAAAATAAGTACTTACAGGCATTTGTTGCTAGTACAATTTCTAAATTTTGTTGATATCCTACAAGTATATGATAGGATACAGTGGTGTACACAGAGAGAGGTTCCGGGTTTAACCCACCTCTTAACAGGATATTACCAAATACATTCATTGAATATTAAGATATACATTTATACTTTCATCCTATAAATATATGAACTTAAACTGAATGGCTTAAACCTCTTCAAGAAATTCTGTGTACGCCACTAATATATTCATATAACAAATTTTCTAAATACAAGTACATATTTAGTGCATATAAAAACCTAGCAATGGCTGTCCCGATGATATTCGTGTTGGTGCCATATCTTTTAACACGCTATGAGTTTGTCCAGTTACCACCCCATGTATAGAGGAGACAATGACTCGGTGTTTCTTTACAATATCTTTACAATTCGGTGTTTTTGGCTTGTATAATGTACGATCTTTCTTACCTTATGAGAATGTGTTCTTAGTAAGGCTTTGAAGAGCTACTAGTATTATCTTATCGCGAAATTTTAATACCACCACACAAAAGTTTCTACTCCATATTCTTTTGGGTCATGAGCTATTATTAAAAAAGGATTCGACTATATCGCCGTGTAGAAGCTATTTGGGGATAGTGGCTTTAAAGACCCGTAATTATAAATTCTTGTAACCCGCTCCTAATCTCTGGGGTTCGGGCTACTTGAATCTAAAATAAGAATAAGTCTTTAATAATTTTGGGATTATCGTGTTGTACGTGCATAGACATGCTGACAAGACGAATATTCTAGAGTAGCGTCTTGTTAGATACATTATTCGTCACTAAAACTGCAAAACATCAAGAATGAGATAGCATCCACAAATATAGGAGACAGTTCTTGATCCGTGGTTTGACTAAGAACGTTTGGTCTTCCTGGATCGATTTGATGTCATATTCTCATCTTTGTGGTAGAATTATATTCAACATGGATACCAAAGTCGCGGAAAATTAATAATCAGCTGCTACCAAGGGCGGAAATATGCTAGAATTGCTGCTGAATTTGACGATAAGACCTTGGTAGATCATCCAGACGCACTCACGTCAATCAACACTTGCCCAATACCGAACCGTGAGTCTATGGCTGCCAACTGCCTGCTGTTTGAAGAGGATATGGATGGTTCAAGTGATGTGTCGTGGAGGCACTCTTAGACATTTTATTACGTCCGTTTGAACAGTCCCACTTCTTCCCAATTTCACCAAAATAGCCTCAAATGTTTGTGCATAGTTTGTACACTTTAGGCACGCAAAACTGGCGTTTAAGATACTTAAAAATTAATTTGGAGGGTGTGTCTTAACGGCAGCCCCCCACATCCCCGACTATTGGCTTCAAAACAGTCTCAATCGTTAGTAAATCGTTTGTGCATATTTGTCCATGCAAAAGTTTTGTTTGTGTACAACAGGAAGCGTGAGATATTGGCATATTTAGTTTAGACGCCAGACCTCCACCAATGCCGATTGGCGCTAAAATGGTCTCAATCGTTAATGAATCGTTTGTGTATATTTGTCCACGCAAAATTTTCGTTTGCACAACAGATAGTGTGAGATATTGCCGTATCTAGTTTAAGCGATAGCAAACCCACCTCCACTAACGCTGATTGGCGCCAAAATGGTCTTAATCGTTAGTGCAACAAAAAAAAAAAAAAAGATTATGTACAAAAGGGATTGCGAGATTTTAGTGTATAAACATATACTTTCTTTTAGGGTTTGCATTTTTAATGTCCAGTAATGTACGAGTACTATGTAATAAACTATCTTTGAATCAAAGTTCAGCTGCAGCTACTAGATGTCAGCTAAGTTTTCAGACACATTCATTATCATTTTTATTTAATTTTGCTCTGAAATTAAAGTAGCTTGATCTAATTTTACTTCCTCGAACACATTGATTTAAATTAAGGCCATAAAAATGTAAATGAGGTGTTATGTTATCACAGAATGCATATTTTGATATATAAAACACTTAAGGAATTATCGATTCTTAATACATTAAGTGCGAAAATATTCTCGCTAGTGGTGGATGTCTATATGATGTATTTGAAAAGTTTATTTCTTTCTGGAAGGCACTCAGGGTGATTTATACCCTGCCTGTAGATTAATACATAAAGAAACCTTTTTTGTGAGCTGACTAAATATGGGTATCATTATACTAGAAATATTGGTTTATTTTAGAGTTAACAGTTAAAGGTCACTCCCGCATAATTCCTCTCGCCTAACTCCTTTGTTCCACACCCGGTCGCCTGTCAATCTTATTCAGAAACTTGCTTTTGAAACATTGAAATGAAGATAGTATATTGACACAACTATTTGCCAAGCCAAGCAAGAAGAGGACTTAAGATAGGGAAATAGTGCATTGCGGAGATAAATTCGTGACATTGGCATTCCAATTTTAAATAGACAGGTCATAGTTTGAAGAATTATAATCAGAGAAAAGTTATATTTGTTGGGAACCGTGAACCGTGAGAACCGGGGAACCGTGCCTCAGTTGTAGAACGCTTACCTCTGCTGCATGGTACCCCATTTTCGATTCCCGGATGCTAAAGCTGCCTCCTAATTCCCAGAAATGAGCTAGTACTAAGAATCTAGAAACCATAAGTTTGAACAAACTAAAACTGGAAGACTACAAACGTGTGAATGAACACAGTTAAATAATGCCAAACAGTGGCGTATCCAGAATGTCATTAAGTGTGAGGGTTCAAGGACTCAATCTTATATATTTTCACGACAATAGTGATTTTTGTAGCCTATAACTTAATATAGCAAGTATTTTATTTTTTCCATAATATCTTGTTCCAGGGATTGTGTGAACTCCGAAACCTCCTTTGCGTGCGCCACAGATGTCAAACTAATGTAGAAAACAAAGGTTTGAGAAAGCCAGAAAGCAGATGACAGAAACGTACGAATGGACAAAGTTAATGATATCAACCTATCTACTACAGGTCATTCTACATAAATGTTTACGTTTAGAGTGCGGCAATTAAATGGAAAGTGAGTCCAAGGATTTGGATTTGTAATCTAAAATACATTTTAAAAAACTGTGCAGAAGTGTCTATGAGTGACCTAAGAAAGAGATGAAAAGATTGCCAAAGCTGGGTCTTCGGCATGTGAGTAATAATAATCTTAGCTGGATTAGCTTCTTACAGGAAGAATCTTACCTAAAGTTTCTACGACAATGACATTCCAAGTTTCTAACCCTCACATCTAGTTAGATAGGCTCAACTCAAAGTTAATTTGCACTATTGAACTTTATCTTCATAATTATCAACCTTTCTAAATGTTCCATCTGTCTATAGGTGTTGGAGATGTATATATATATATATATATTGATAAAATGAAACATTTGTTTAGTTAAAATTTCTACTTGTATGATGACCTTCAGAGTACAGGATGCAAATGCTAACTCTAAATAGTATATGAATTAAGGTGAAATATGATATTCTAATTAAATAGGCAAAGATAAGCATCAGTTATTTTCTACATATTGGATATTAAATTTCCAGGTAAGAGTTTAGTACAAACATTATTCTCATGAATTACGTGCTATGTAACTTCAGATTGAACTTCCTCAGAACTCGTAATTAAATGCAGATCACGATTATAACCCTATATTGTTGGTGTTTTTGTTAAGGCTAATAAAATTGTAGATTAGAATGGGATATATTTAGTATGGTATTAAAATCAACAGTGTGTGTAACTCTAACTAGATACAATGTCAACTTGTATCGGATGCATTGAATATGCATTGTGCAATTTGTGAAAAATTTAAAATTAGAAATGGTTTGTTCGAGCGCCATATTTGTGAAAATTTAAAAATATAAAGAGATGTATGGGAGGTTGTTCGGAGCGCCAAATTTTGTAGAACTTAAGAAAAATTAGTGGGATGTTGGGTTTGTGTTCCAGGTGCCACAATTTGTCATGTGCCCCACCGTTGAAGTCTCCGTTCTTCAAACTAAGATGATTTATGACTCGATGAAGACTGATTTCACGGTAATGAAAATCCTATCTCCCCGCGGTATCCCAGGGTTTTAGGGAAATAAGACCCCCTAAACCGTGAGAGCAAATGAAAATTTATTTTATTCGCACCTGTATTCTATATATTTACATGCTGAAATTCTGAAAAAGAATTTTGCTCTAATTTCTGATTTGTAGGGACGAACTAGACTGATTTTCACTTTCCATAAAAAAATGGATAATAATAATAATAA
Organism: Thermobia domestica; assembly: GCF_964235325.1. Classification (NCBI taxonomy): domain Eukaryota; kingdom Metazoa; phylum Arthropoda; class Insecta; order Zygentoma; family Lepismatidae; genus Thermobia; species Thermobia domestica. Next base: position 268,568,458 of record NC_137458.1, on the reverse strand, counting down.
TAATAATAATAATAATGCAAGAAATGAACAAACATCTTGAATTTAAAATTTTGATTGAAAACCGTGAAAATCAGTTCAATTCAGTCCATGGTAGATAGAATTAGAAAATTGCCTACATTGCCTTATTAGTTTAGCCTAACAGACCCTTGAAAACCAATGTTATTCCTGAGGTTAGGGATACAATTTGTTCATGAAAGAAAAAGTTCACGAATTTAGGTTAACAATATAATAAAAGCTTTAATGAGTAGAGAACAAACAAATGTTTAAATAAAAAATCAAGTATGACGAAAACTAATACTGAATCTGGAATTTTGTGATAACAGATATGAAGAATAAGGCAAGGCCTTAGCACCAAAATCAATTTAAGTAAATTACATTTCTGTTTTCTTTCTTGACTCATAGCTTGCATGAATTATTATAAGCAACCTGACACACATAAACAAACTAATGAAACCAATATCCATAACCACTCCTAGGTGAAATTTATGATTGTTTATCCTTACATAATGAGCTCTTATAATTTTGTTAATTGGTTAATTTACAATCTTACATTTGAAATACTTAGTTACGTGACGTTGGATAATAAACACACGATTAACGTTGATCAGCTTATACTCTATGACTAATGACATTTCCAGGATTATGAATTTAAGATTTATTAATAGTTTGATGGGATCTGAATTTAAATACCTACGATTTAGGCTGCGTAAAAAAATATAAGTGGAATAATCTAGAATCCGTGTATAAGGTGAAATAAGTCGAAATAAGCTGAAATAAGTCATGACTTTGATTTAAGATTTAGTGAGAAATTTTTGAAAGAAAAATGGAATGACCTAAGAAAACTAAGTAAGCCTATGCCTGGTTTCTAATCGTTTGTAATCATAACTGAGATTGGGAGATAATATTACACCAGATATCAACATAAACAACAAGAATATATCATACATACTTAATATCAATGCGAGTAATCTTGTTATTTAACCATGCATAACATATACACACACATTGGCGAATATGAAAAATATCAAGACACAAATATATATAAATAAATTATAAATATAGGCATGCATACATACACAGAATACAATTAATACTCAAATATTCATGTTAAATGCAAAGACGTATTTTAAGAGACTCTCAGACAAATGTGTCTAGTTTTCATGATTTTTCTTATGTTGCAACAGTAGCACATGCATCTAGCCGTAGGGTGTCGTCATTAATGTGATCTATGCGCATAGATTTCCGATCGCTCTATTGTTTAGAGGGTCAAAATGATATATTATATGCGGCTTTGCTTAGCCTACTTCATGGTTATTAGCCAAAACGTGTTCCTCGTGACAATATAATATATGTTCCGTTTTATTGACAGATTCCATACCTCTAACAAAAAATGACTGATCGTAAGATCATTGATGTTTCTTTAATCACTGATTAACCTTTGAGCTCTCTCTACGTAAAATACTTTTATTGAGACATGACAGCAGATCGTTCTTTAAATTCCTATTAGCATATTGAAACAAAATTAATTAAGTTTCCAACTCCTAGGTGCATAACTTTATAAACATAGTGATTTTATACAATTTTAAACCATACACTAATCGCACTTCTAGAAAATATATCCAGCTTTGTTTTTAATTATCTCACACTCAAAGAGTGCTTGTCAATAGCGCAGATGACGCAATTTCACCTCATGCAAGGGTGTAAATATTCTAAATTAAATACTTAGATTGTCTTCTTTTCTCAAAAATTTGCAATTCGAACTACTAAAAATCTACATGTCATTTTGTTTACATTCAGTTTCTCTTTCTTTATCCACTTATCCACAATTATGAATCATAATTGACAAGAGGAAAAATTATGGAAATTAATCTGTCTTGAATGAGAACGATGTGGCCACTAATATCACTTAACATATATAGAAATAAAATTACGAAAGTGTCTCTATAGTTCACTGTAAGCCTACTTTAAGGTAACAATTCTAATCTTTGCTAGCTAAAGTTCGAATTAAAGCACCTATTCTCAATGCGATCAAATCATGTTTTGAAATATCAACTATTTTCTGCTTTAATTTCTGTAGAGAACGTCTTGCATCTTTATTTAATGCTGAGAATTGGCCTTTCAACGCAATAAAATAATTTAGGTGGGTCCTAGCGTTCGAAGTTGCCACTGCGCCGAGGTTCTTACGTTTCCTTGTTTCGTGACTGCGTGACGAATGTCTTGGGTCCTGAGTTCTCTCCTCGGACTTCTCCTGTGCCTTCCTCCCAAACTGCCAGGGGCGACGCGCTTTGGTCTGTCCATTTCCACCGAAACAGGGCTTTCGTCGATCCATCACTTCAACAATGCACCTCCTACACCAGCATTTTCAAATATTACACTGCACCACCATCACTGCCTCAAGTTCGGGTGTAATGTTACGCAGATTAATTTTATTTTGTCTTGAAGTGTTTTTAAAAAGTGTTCATTATAAATGCTAGCTAATGGTGTATGATTAAGAATAGTCTAAGTGCTTTCCGGAAGGATGAAATCAACTTCTAAGCTTGTTTTCCTGACTTGTCTGGAATGTTTGCAAATATATGAAAATGTCTCACCCACACAAAATGTATGTGAATCCTTCAAAGTTTTCCAAAGTTTAGCGTTTCAGATTAAGAAAATTTACGTATAAATGTCTATATTTTAGTGCTGTCGAAAATCGGCACTGGGCTGTTTTCTAAATTAGCTGCTCATCGTTGTAGTTGATATGTGTTGTATATACTTGAGTGTACCTAGGTAGTGTGTGGAATTTTTGTGTATGACCGAATTTGTATCGCACTTGTTCCCGGTCTCCGACTAACTGCTACTGATCTGGAATTTTGAATTCTCAACTCGCCGATCTTTAGGGCACGCCTCTAACTGCGTTTTTGATTTCCTCCTTTTTCTCTCATTCGTCAGATAATTTTGGTGTCCTCAATTTTATTTTATCCGTATCCGCCCACTTACGGTGCTCTAGCGTCGTCTCTCCAAAGTACGTGATTTCTTTAAATTTTGCAAATCGTATTTAAAATTTTTATGGAAGTTCATTTGGAGACTTTTAGTCTGGTTCGTGCTCTTGGACCAACTTACAAACCTGTGTCAAAATTTTATCTAGGTTGTACGTGGAGACATCCTGACGGAGGTATGTGTTTCACAAATTCATAGAGATTAATTTGAACTACGATTCTATTCAGTTTGACCAGACTTTAATATTTTTCTCCTCTTTCACAGAGAGATGTTAAAAACTCTTCTGTTTCTTTCCTTGGGTTCATGAAGAGTCCTCTGTATGTGTGGTCTTGTGTGGCTTCAGACTTTCAGCGAATATTGTTATTGGGACAAAAGAAGAGTAGTTTAAATGTCCTTGCCACGACGACAGGTATATGGAATAAAAAAACCATCTTACTCTTGGATAGGGAAAGAAAATAAAGAATGCTACTTCAGTTAACTTTGTTTCTTAACACACAAAATTTAAAATGACATTCGCTAGACTCGTTTTAATCATATGCATAATTGAATTAAAATAATTTGTTTAAAATTATATAAAAATGAATATGAGGCAACTGTCACAAATTATAGTTATAATAGTTGCTGCAACAATAAACAAACTTATGATGTTTTAGCAGATCTCACAGTGTTAATCTCTTCAATGGACCCATGACGTACAATATCATAATTTAAGATGAGATAGAGGCATCCCTCGTATAGGAAACACTTGTACGTATAGAGTCGATAAGGGTGAATAGTCCGAAAAGAGACGAGTGTAATGTAGATTAGGATTATGATTAGGAATTAGATATCTGGACTTTCGGCATTTATGCGCATATTAGGCCTTCATACATATGAGGGATGACGCAACTCGCCGATCACACTGCCCGAAAAATTGGCGAGAGAGAAAGGAAAGAAAGGCCTGAGACTATTAGACGCCATCCAGGCATTTAGCCTGACTGAATGAGGAAAACACAGAAATCCTCACTCAGGATGTCTGACCTGAAAAACCTTTTACACTTTTTAGACCAAGTGTCACCACAGGGAATCGAACCAAAAGCAAGAGCGTTAGAGGCTATGCTACGCAAGACCATGAATACATATATTGTAGAGATGGTTCTTTAGAGAACTAATAAGAACAATTGGCTAGGACAGATAAAATAAAATAGAAAGGCGACAAAGGCTTATTTTTCTGCGGCGACAAAGAATAAAGGTGCCGGTTCCCCATTTGGAATACATCAATAGTCCTCAGGAGATATCATATTTTCAGCACTTTGATAGAAAGCGGACTGTGATGTTGTCAGCGCCAAGTTTCGATGCCTCTAGCCCAATGATTTCACAGATATCCAATTAAGAGGCAGTAAGTGATCTCTTGAGTAGAATGATGGTAAAGTGATAATTTAAAATTACCCCAGTATTGAATACAGGCCGCTCAGAAATACGCCAGAACGACTTCTTAGAATCATTTTTGTAAATAAAAACACTGCTTAAAAATAAATACCTCAATGCTTCAAAGCCAGGTAATAATCATTCCTTCATGCCTTCCAACATGAAGGGTTGATAACCAAAGTTGATACCTCTCTCATATGATAACGGAGAAAGTGACGACAAAAAATGCATATCTAATGGTGTTTAATACGAATATCATCAGGAAATTCTCATTAGGTACCTGATAATAACAAACTTGTCCGAGCACATCATCAAAATAAAATGTAACGCATAATATAACGCATAAAATGTAACGCATAAAATGTAACGCATGATGTAACGCATAATATAACTAACAGGTTTCTCGCGAAGGATGTCGTGTGAGGCAGTACACCCAGCATTGTTCTGTCTGTCCATTTTACTCCAACGTGTCCCATGATCTGCTATAAAGACATTTGATTGATTACTTCTGGAAACTTCTGTATCTGTTTCCTTCCTCTTATTCGAAGAAGCAGCTTCAGACACTGCATTCTAGTTACTACTGCTGGCTTCATCGAAGCAGTCTCCCTGTTGTTCTTCCAAGCGAAATTCATTTTCACTCAAATCTTAGAAAGCACGTAACATTTTATCAGGTCTCATGTTGCTTTTGTAATTATTCATATGTACCTTCAAGAAAACCTTTATTTCTACAGAGAACAATGTTACCAACAAGATACGAACATAATTCAAGAAGAAATCAATCAAAGAAGAACCAAATATTTTACCTTTACAGCAATGAAAAGCAGAAATAAAAGATATATCAAATAGCAAACTCGTTGGAAAAATAACGTAAAATATTTCAAAATTTATTGTTTCTAACAGAAATATTACATTTATTATTACAATATAGCTTACAACCTATAAAACAGTCTACATCAACAACAAAATATAGATTTTTAAATGAGGCAGTCAAATTGACGGTCTGGTCCTTCTAGGGGTATACATCAAAAATATGTATTTATTTAAAATAGACACACAATGTTTATATGCTATATCAAACCTCTCCTTAAAATAATAAAGTCCTAAAGTATGGTTGCATAACTCAAAGAAATATATGAGATATAGAAAATTGTTTTACGTGATGCCGTCAAAATGACGGCTTGGTCCTTCTAGTGTTAAACCTATCACAAAGTACATGTACAAGGCATCCAGGGTTTGCTTTCCTTAAACATATCACAAAGTAAACCTACAAGGCATCCAGGGTTTGTTTTTCTTTAAACCTATCACAAAGTACATGTACAAGACATCGAATTTTTTCCCCTTAAACCTATCACAAAGTACATGTACAAGACATCCAGTGTTTTTTCTTTAAACTTATCTGAAAGTACATGTACAAGGCATCCAGGGTTTTTTGACGTTAAGCCTATCATAAATTAAATCTACAAATCATCCAGGTTTTCTTCCTTAAACCTATCACAAAGTACATGTACAAGACAATCCAGGGTTTGTTTTTCCTTAAACCTGTCACAAAGTACATGTACAAGGCATCCAGGGTTTGTTTTTCTTTAAACCTATCACAAAGTACATGTACAAGGCATCGAATTTTTTTCCTTAAACCTATCACAAAGTACATGTACAAGGCATCCAGGGTTTTTTCCTTAAACTTATCTGAAAGTACATGTACAAGGCATCCAGAGTTTTTTTTGACGTTAAGACTATCATAAATTAAATCTACAAATCATCCAGGTTTTCTTCCTAAAACCTATCACAAAGTACATGTACAAGGCATCCAGGGTTTGTTTTTCTTTAAACCTATCACAAACTACATGTACAAGGCATCCATGGTTTTTTCCATTAAACCTATCACAAACTACATGTACAAGGTATCCAGGGTTTCTTTCTTTAAACCTATCACAAAGTACATGTACAAAGCATCCACGGTATTTTTTCCTTAAACCTATCACAAAGTAAATCAACAAGGCATCCAGGGTTTGTTTTTCCTTAAACCTATCACAAAGTACATGTAAAATGCATCGATTTTTTTCCTTAAACCTATGACAAAGTACATGTACAAGGCATCCAGGGATTTTCCTTAAACTTACCTGAAAGTACATGTACAAGGCATCCAGGTTTTTTTGCCGTTAAGCCTATCAGAAAGTAGATGTACAAGGCACTCAGGGTTTTTTAACCTTAAACCTATCACAAAGTAAATCCACAACGTATCCAGGGTTTTTTCCTTAAACCTATCACAAAGCACGTGTACAAGACATCCAGGGTTTGTTTTTCCTTAAACCTATCACAAGGTACTTGTACTAGGTATCCAGTTTTTTTTCCTTTAAACCTATCACAAAAAAAATCTGCAAGGTATCCAGTATTTGTTTTTTCTTAAACCTATCACAAAGTACATGTAAAAGGCATCTAGGGTTTGTTTTTCCTTAAACCTATCACAAGGTACATGTACTGTACAAGACATCCAGGGTTTGTTTTTCCTTAAACCTATCACAAAGTAAATCTACAAAGCATGCAGGTTTTTTTATTAAACCTATCACAAAGTAAATCTACAAGGCATCCAGGCTTTGTTTTTCCCTAAACATATCACAAATTAAATCTACAAGGCATCCAGTTTTTTCATTAAATCTATCCCAAAGTACATCTACAAGGCACCTAGGGTTTGTTTTTCCTTAAACTTATGACAAAGTACATGTACAAGGCAACCAGGATTTGTTTTCCTTAAACCTATCATAAAGTAAATCTACAAGATATCCAGAGTTTGTTTTTATTTTAACCTATCACAAAGTAAATCTACAAAGCATCCAGGTTTTTTTCCTTAAAGCTATTACAAAGTAAATCTACAAGGCATCCAGGTTTCTTCCTTAAACCTATCACAAAGTAAATCTACAGGGTATCCAGGTTTTTTTCATTAAACCTATCACAAAGTAAATCTACAAGGCATCCAGGGTTTGTTTTTCCATAAACCTATCACAAAGTACATGTACAAGGCATCCAGGGTTTGTTTTTCCTTAAACCTATCACAAAGTACATGTACAAGGCATCCAGGGTTTGTTTTTTCTTAAACCTATCACAAAGTACATGTACAAGGCATCCAGGTTTTTTCCCTTAAACCTATCACAAAGTGCATGTAGAATGCATCCAGGGTTTGTTTCTCCTTAAACCTATCACAAAGCACTTCTACAAGGCATACATGGTTTGCTTTTCCTTAAACCTATCACAAAGTACATGTACAATTAATCGAACATTTTTTCCTTAAACCTATCACAAAGTACATTACAAGGCACCCAGGTTTATTTCCTTGAACCTATCACAAAGTACATGTACAAGACATCGAGCATTTTTTTCTTTAACCTATCTGAAAGTACATGTACATTGCATCCAGGGTTTTTTGACCTTAAACCTATCACAAATTACATGTACAAGGCATCCAGTATTTTTAACCTCAAACCTAACACAAAGTAGTTGTACAAGGCATCCTGGGGTTTTTAACCTTAAACTTATAACAAAGTAGATGTACAAGGCATCCAGGGTTTTTTCCTTAAACTTATCACAAAGTAAATCTACAAGGCTTCCAAGTTTTTTTCCCTTAAACCTATCAAAAATTAAATCTACAAGGCATCCAGGATTTTTTCCTTCAACCTATCACGAAGTACATGTACAAGGTATCTAGGGTTTGCTTTTCTTTAAACCTATCACAAAGTACATGTACAAAGCATCCAGGGTTTGTTTTTCTTTAAACCTAACACAAAAAATATGTACAAGGCATCCAGGGTTTGTTTTTCCTTAAATCTATCACAAAGAACATTTACAAGGCACCCAGGGTTTAAGTTCCTTAAACCTATCACAAAGAACATGTTCATGGCATTCAGGGTTTGTTTTTCCTTATACCTATCACAAAGTAAATCTACAAGTCATCCAGGTTTTTTCTTAAACCTATCACAAAGTGAATCTACAAGGCATCCAGGTTTTTTTTCTTAAACCTATCACAATGTAAATCTACAAGACACCCAGGGTTTATCATTAAACCTATCACAAAGAACATCTACAAGGTATCAAGGGTTTAATTTCCTTAAATCTATCACAAAGAACATCTACAAGACATTCAGGTTTTTTAAAGCCTAGCACAAAGAACATGTACAAGGCATCCAGGGTTTGTATTTTTTAAACCTATAACAAAGTAAATTTACAAGGAATCTAGTTTTTTCCCTTTAAACCTATCACAAAGGAAATCTACAAGGCATCCATTTTTTTCTTAAACCTATCACAAAGTAAATCTACAAGGCATCCAGTTTTTTCCCCTTAAACCTATGACAAAGGAAATCTACAAGTTATCCAAGGTTTTTTTTTCCCCTTAAACCTATCACAATGTAAATCTAGAAGGCATTCAGGGTTTGCATTGTTAGGGTTTTGTAATTAGGCATGATTAGAATTCCCAGATTTTTAAACTAAAGAAACCAGGTCACCTTATGAAAAATCCTTTTAAGAAAACGTATACTGTAATCGTAGGTTTGTTGCAATTAACTAAATAATTAGTCAATACCAAACGTGATTGACAGTGTGTTGATTACGCCTATCAGATTGAGTACCGTTGAGCAATAAAAGCGAGATTATATATAGATATATAAAGTTATAAATTTCGCACACGAACTAGCAATATAACTTTGGACATAGCAATATAAAATTTTGTGGACAACTGAAGTTTTGTAAATTCGAAATATCTGGGTGTCCTGGGCATTGTGGAATGAAAACGAAGAAGGAACTGAAGAAGAATTTAATTTATGAACTAAAGTAAAACTAGCAGTTTTTTTAACACTACAGGGAAAATATCAGCAACGGATATATTGAATGAAAACTGTTAAAATTGCAACAAGTGAGACCTGGCATAAGTTGTTAAATGCTAATGATAAAGAATTAAAAAAAAAACTGCCTTACATTTTGCATGCATAGTAAGATCAGGGCCGTATTTATAAGTTTATTCTGTGATTGAACACAGGGCGGCAGAATTTAGAGGGCGGCGAAATTTTGTATTTTTTTAAAGATTCACAATAAAGTAATATTTAAAACTAGTAACCCGCAGAGTCGAGCAATATTTGTTAATGTTTAATTCGCTCTAATTACAGTAGTTACTAAATAGCTAGCTTATCCTATTTATTTTTAAAAAGTCATCCTCTCCAGTCCCGACACCAAGGAGTGAGGATGAACTTGAACATCAGGAAAACTGTTACCGTTAAACTTGGCGACCTCGAGAACTATGTTGCTTTCGATTACTTTTAAAGTCTCGCCCCCTTCCTGAGGAATTAAGTATGATCTTGAAGTTGAATTAGATTAAAACTTCACTCTTCATTTGAGCGACACAAAATATATGAATTCAACTCTAATATTCGTCGTTTTCGAGGGGGTCGGGGTTGTGCGGGGGAGGCTAATTATATAGAGCACAGGGGCGCATAATATATAAATACGGGCCTGGGTTAGGTGATGATACTTTCAGACAAGTACAGTACTACTTCCATTATTATTATTATTATTATTATTATTATTATTATTATTATTATTATTATTATTAATAATATTTTTAGTTACACAAGAGATTGATCTCAGATTGCTGTGCTCTGCGCCGCTCCATATTTTGGCATATTTGACTTTTTATTTATATTACTACACAGTGCCTTCGTTGTCAACCGATAGGTAACCTCAGACCACTGAATTATATTTAGCCCTAAAATTACTGAGTCGCCACCACGTTTATGCAAAATGTGGAAAATCCGATTTAGATCCAGATTCTTGATTTTGGAAGTAAGTGAAACCATGAAGATTTATTTGCTCACATTGCACGGTGCGAGATGAAAAAGAAAATGTGACTCATTGAGTGAATGTATGAAATCTCTTCAAGTAAATTTCGGATTTTCAATAACATAATTTAAATAGATACCAAATAATTTGAAGACAAACAAATAATAATACTGTTCTGAAATAGCTTGTTTATAGAATATCTGCAAATTAACCAGTACACATAATAATGCAGAGGTTGACTCCACATTGATATAATTGTACATAAATTAAGGAATTTACATGTGTTTCTATCTTCGGATTCCACTGTATTGAATCAGATTGATATGCATGAAAGTATATTTATCTTCATAAGGAACAGATTATAAATAGGAGTTCAAGTAGTTAATATTGGGCATGCCACTCATGACAACTTTCTTCGTCATGACCACGTTAAAATGGGTTGATCCCTGTCACTGAAATTAATTAGCTACAGAATCTTCGCGTAAGCATTACCCATGGTCAGAGTTTATCTTATTGCAACACTGAAGTTATTCTATATACAGTCAGCATTAACTCATAAAATCAACAAAGGCAAACATACATTAAATATAAATTCTACCTTATACTAAATCCATTATTTAAAACTACCGTAAATGCATTTGTCTTCTTTAATATTCCTTTATAATTATATCTCTTTAAATATAGCCTTTGTATATACCATAATCGTTTTGGCATTGCTGTAACTATACGATGTCTAACTTCATGTTTCAATATGCAAACTTTATTGACTAACTCTGGCTTTATCCAATGGCATAGACTACGTTTAATGCTGCGCTGATTCATATTACAGGTATCAGTTATATAATTATCTGGTCAGTAACATAGTGGACGTTATGATTACTATAAAATCATGCCAATGCAATAACTCATCTCAAATGCTATTTGTTCCCGAAGATATTCTATTTTACAGAAGTCTTAAGCCAAATTACTAGAATTTTGATTATATGTTTACTGATTACACAGTAATTTTCATCAGAATATGTTTTAAGGTGAAGTGGCGGTATGGAAGAATAAGGGCCTAAGCCCCAGAAGAAAGTATTTAATTATTCATGTTTATTAGTTTACTACCACCGTTAGAAATATCCTCAGTACGTTCAAAACTTATATAATTACGGATTAATGTATAACTTTCACCAGATAACGAGTCGCACACATTAATAAGTTCTAAAATTATTATTTTCGTTAAATTCGCAATTGAAAGAATTAACTGATTCACAATTACAATTCTTTTTTTTTAAATATTTCTTCTTCCTCTGATATTTAATAAATTAAATTTAGTTTTCAAAGATTAATTTCGGATACCGACCAAGAAGTAGGTTGACATATAACAAATAAAATCTACATAATAGATAAACACGAATAGAAACAAGAAAAGCAAAAGATACAAACAAGAATAATTGTGGGGCATAACAAGATAACCTAGAACTGTGGTTCTCAATCTTTTTTGACTAACGACCACTTTACTGAACGTCCAGGACTTGCGATACTCATGCTTGATATTTTTATTATAAATAATAATAATAATAATAATAATAATAATAATAATAATAATAATAATAATAATAATAATAATGAAATCAAATAGTTTTTATAATTACTTTCTAAAGCACTGATCATTATTGTTACCGCTGGATGTGTTGACTGGTACAGTCTGTCTCGATTTTAACTAATTATTGCTAAATTCTTCACGATTTTTTAATTCTAAATTTCGTGACACACCTAAAGGGACTGCGTGACACACCAGTGTGTCGCGACACGTCGGTTGAGAAGCACTGACCTAGAAATACAGTACACCTAGATGATTTTGTGTTACCATACTAAGAGTTCAGAAATTATACTATTATTTTTATTATAATGTTATCTTAAATGCTGGTTCTTCGCAGGGGAAGAATAGTTTTTTGGAAAATATTTCATTCCTCCCCCCCCCCCATGTAATATGTATTTGAGTAAAAGTAAGTAAGAAAAGAAAATACAAAACCAGCTCGATTCAAATGATAACTACATGCATCTTTGGAAAACGATTAAACTCCCTTTTCCTCTTAGGACATCTTTTTTTAGTCAAGTGAATTGATAAAAACCCAGGTGCTCCTAGGTGCTAATGATGTTCAAGATTTCATTGTAAGCATTTGAAACGTTTCCTCACTTTGGTCATTTTCTGAATGAAAAATAAGAAATTAATACATTATTTTTAAAAAATTGCCCTCTAACTTCCTTTACAAGCTGAATTCTCAAAATACTAGAGCACAGGTTCACTAATTTTTAATAAGAAGTTTATATACGGAATTTCATCTTCCTGAAATCACAGGCTCGTAACACACTCATTTTTTGTGTGTGCATGTTTAACTTTCAGTCCTTATTTAGGATACCATTTTTGATTAAAATAACATTATAAAAATCCGGCTTGATCCAAATGCTAATTATGCTCCGAAATTCACTTCACAACAATTAAGTAGCTTTAGTGTGATAGGCAACGTTGAGAATATTAGAGAAAATGCTACCTTCTTCCCTTATATATACTGACGTACATAACTTATGAATGAAAGTATGAGGCAATAACTTATACGGAAAGCAATGCAACACATGATGCGCATGACATTACAAAAAGAGTGAAATGGTCTTTGTAAGGTTGTGATTTCACAGCGATGCATGCTCTGCAACATGCTCACATTCTGTTTACTAAGTTCGTAATGAATTGTTGTGGTATAGAGTATTATTACTCCACCAGCGTTTTTGACAACTGCTGGATGGTTCTTGGTACATCTACGTGTTCTTCAAGACGTCTTCTCATAGGATCCCAAATGATGTCGATTGGATTTAAATCGAGGGAACATTCAGACAATTCCATTCGCCGAATATCTTAACGTTCTAAGAGCTCCACTTGATTTTTTCGATGTGGACAGTCATTATAATTCATAAAGAAATAGTTGAAGCCGACTGCATTTCTGAAAATACGCATGTGAAAAGGGAGAGCAATATCACAATAACGTTGACCGGCAAGTGTATCACGATTATTAATTTGAAGATCGGTATACTCATGAAACACTCCCACACAAAAACACCGAAAATCAAATTGAACTTGTTCGAAATCTTCCTTGGTTCATTGATTGTTACCATCTCTCGTAAATGAGTGTACTCCAGTCACTACTCAAACTGAATCTGTTCTCAGCAGAGAAGATAAGGAAACCTCACTTCTCTTCGGTCTGGTCCCCATGTTTCTGGCGCTACCGCAAGCGGGGCCGTCTATGTATGGATGTCACTCAAATACAACCAAATAATGGCCATCGAGAAAGTAACCAACTCTATGAAGTCAATGTGCCACTGAAAAGCGTGAGATTGGGCGAGTTGCAGTGTTGTTAGATGTTTTTGAAACTGGACTCCATGTTTGACCTCGGTCTCTTCTTGCCTGTTTCACAGTGTAGCAATCGTTCTGCTGTAGCTGACTGAGATCGACCACCATCTTCAATTTGCACAGCATTCCCTGAGGTTTGGACTTCTCATGCATGTGAAGCAATGTTGTGGACAATACCTAAATCCTAGGCCACCTCATCATATTTCGTCTTTGTTTCCGTTCTCCGATATTCTTTCCCATTGTGAAGCCACCTAAATGTCTCCAGGTCATGTTGTTGTGAATAACATCAAAACAACGCACTTTAATAGACACGTATTGTCTCGGCCCTTTTATTCACCTGCTTTGTGTTGGGGCAGTAGAATCATGAAGATGTAGTATAAGAGGTTTTAGCTGCTCTTTCCGCTGAAACTAAATCACGTGCCCTGGAGACTGTGCTGCCGCTGCTCAAAGCAGTTCGAGTGGAACGAACTACTGGAAACAAGAACGAATCAAATCATTCAAAACCCATAAGTTTGATAAAATTAGTCAATGATACAATCAGCTACTGCCAGTAGCAGACGATGCAGTTAGTTACGATTGTAGCCGGGAAAGTCGCTGATGTCACTTTCGTTGCATTGTGGGGACGATTTAAATTTAAATTGGGTATATAAGGAGTGATGCATCAGAGTGATCAGTGAGTAGAACCATTCGGTACTACGCTCACGCTGCTATGCAACGTCTTGCTTCGTGTGGATGTGTGAGAGACTTCTGACAACATACTATCGGGTTATCATTCACTTCCATCAACTACGCAATATTTTATGTTACTTTATTTATCTCGTCGTTAAGTTCTATGTAACATTGTGTTCCTTTTCCTAAGATGAAGGGCTCTATCGAAGGGCTAATTATTCTATACTGGCTAATCAACATTATTCTAGAAAACGAAATGAAATTTTTGAGTTTTATGTCCCACGGTTGTGCCGGTTAGGCTAAAGGAGACGGTGATGATCAGAAGTGAAGGAAACGGTGGAATGAAGAAAGTGAGAGGAAATAGGAGAACCCCGAGGATACCCACGCACACGGTGTTTCTCCACTAAAAAGTTAACTTGGCGGGAGCAGGGTTTGAACCCGGGACCCCATGCACCAGAGGTGAACATTATTCTAGAGTTGGATTTATATCATGTCATTTTCATTAAAACATATATTCTATTGTTTAAGTAAGGGTTTAAAATATGTGTGTTGATGAAAGTGACACGATGTAAACCCAGTTGTAAAATAATGCTAACTATATTAAATAATTAATTTTCAACTTTTCATCCACTTTCCCGTAATAATAAGACAGAAAACGACTATTTGAATTCCGAGAGAAAAAAATTAAAGATATTCTCCTGTTTGCCATCCTAAAAGAAAATGTCCAAAATTGAAATACGTATACAATTATTTTTAAGTTTAGAATTTATGAAATGAATTTCTTATCTCAAGCTTAAGCGAATCCTTACGTTGACATTTTCAAACTAAATAAGGATCATAGAAAAATCGTCTCCTTTTCCCTACCAAGAAGAGAAATTTTCCAAAACGCTAAAGTGTTCTGGTTAAGAGTTCAAGTTAGTTTCATACCTTGAACTTAAGCAAATTCTTGCATTCGGTATTTTCTGAACAAATAACGGGAAATTTTAATGTCATGGAAATTGGTCCCGTTTCTATCTTAGAGGAGGAATCTTCGAAAACGCTCAAACACGTATTCGATTATTTTCAGTTAAGTGTTCGAATGCAGAATTCCATTCTTCAAGCTTAAATGAACTTAACATTTGGCATTTTCTGAATAAATAGTGGGCCATTTTAGTTTATAAATTGCTCTCTTGCCCCCTTTAGGTGCTAAATTTCAAAGAAAAACTGAAAAATGTACTATTTTATAACGATAAGATTATATGCTGAGTTTCATCTCCCTAATCTAAGAGATTTGCACGATACGTTATTCTGAGCCAAAAATAAATATCTATTTATTCCCTTAGGATACGTATCTCCAAATGTTGAGGACCCAGGTTCGATTCCAGGCGGGAGCTCATGTGGTTCGGACCCCACGTTAAACTGTAGGTCCACGTCTCACATAGGCTTACTGCTGAAACTGAAAATCAAATCGAAATCACGTATCGTTCCTTATCCCTTATTTTCGAATAGGAAAGGTATGGTTTTCAAATTTCACCATCTATACTAGTATGTCCTGAATTACGTTTACTCTTTCATTGTGTTGGTGGTAATGAAATGTTCCCACAAGGTGCCCAAGAAATTAAAAACCACAATACCTGGTTAAACACAATAGTAGCCGTTTGCTACCACACACTTTTAACAATTGGTCAATCAATGACTTTCATGAAAAACCTTCGGATTCTGCCATGTAAAGAAATATTCAACCGCATATTGCCTCTCCCGATCATTAGGAAAGATCTTCCCTGCCAAAAAGTGAAAGAGATGGAAAATCTGGCCAATAAGAGAAATAGAGCTATAGAAGAAATACAGTGCGTGAGGAAGGATTTCCTACTGTGATTCATGGAGGGCTTACAACGTAATTTGCCCAACATGTGGGCGAGAACTGTAGTCATACATCAGATGCATCCAGTGTTGACAATTACTGGCTTACTGCAAACACGTTTATGGAGCTTTTCATGGACTTCAGAGCTGTAATGAACTACATTGACGGTATTACTTCGCCTAGGAAAAGACATGATGGACCACTTCCACTATAGACCACGATACCATCAATACCTCTGTGGATGTAGATGTTTAAGAAACATACTGAACATTGATTACGATCCAACCCTTTTTGATTATCATAGCAAATGCATTTTTCATTTTAAATCACAATCCGATACAGAAATCTTTCACTGTTATTTTTCTTTATGTTCAGAAAACTGCATATCTTCAAACGGTGATTATTCTCGGTTTCTGTCAACACATACGGCATACCGATCATACCAACGTTTTTACCTTATTGTTTGCACGAGGCTAAGTAGTAAAAGTGGATCTGAAAAGGTAGGTGGACGTATGACGTTAGGCCGTCCCCGGTGCCTATCTTTGCCCATTGTATTTTTAGGAAGTGGGGGAACGCCATAGATATTTTTTGGAAGTGGAGTAACATTGTTCCGCTGCATTCCCCCTCACTTTTATCCCTGACGGGGCTACCGCATGGGCACTTTTACGAGGGTCTGCGTACACGTTGTTTAGGAGTAGTATATGCGAAAATGCTTGCACGTGTTTTCAGGACGCACTGCTGTGCCACCGGAACGAAACGACAAATCAATAGAAAATGACGCATTCGTTTGCCGTTCATGTTCCAAATGCAATGTTAATATTTTTTTATGGGTACTATATGGCATATTTTAGTTTGATTTCGTGAAGAAAATTTACTCGCAATTGTACATTCTTCATAGTGCATTTCCATACGAACCTGTTCTTCAACACGTTATCTCCTGACTATCTGACTTTATTTGTGACACTTCACCTTATTTTATCTTTGTGCTATGTTGTGGTGAGCTTCCCATCAGTCATTAAATAGGACATTTCATTTGCACAAACCTAATACCTAAGATTATAACTAAATAATTTTGAATTCGTAATGAGTCTTTATTACAATTAGACGAATTAATAGCAATAGATCAATATTAACAAAAATCTTCATTAGTGTTCACGCCAAATTTTATATTGAAATTATAAAGGTAGAAAAAAGCAAACAGCTAGAATTATGTAATAAGAAAGCATTTCCATTATTTCATAACAGGTCTTTCCAAGATAAAATTACTTCGAAATAAAATCTAAAGGGTTGCTTAAAAAATAAACCATGCATACAGTACAATTGTTTCATTCTAATACATTAGAGAAATATAATTAACCCTGCAACCCTGCAACCCTATCCCAGGGTAAATATGACCCCAGAGGGATATTTTTTGTTTGGCCCTCCTAGACAATTGGCAATTCTGACCCGGCCACCCTACTAGCTCTCTGTTGTATTGTCTACTTCAAAGCCAACAATTAGTTAGTTGTTTACTATATCATTTTTCGTACACAAAAAAATACGTTTAATGTAAAGTGGGGTCCCTGTGACCCCACGCGAGGATTGTTGATACCTAACACCGCGCGAGTGGTGCAGGGTTAAGAAAATAAAATTTTCTATAATTGTTTAAAATATTAATTTCAAGCGAAAACACTGAATTATCCCTTGAATAATTATGAGAATGTAGCCTTTTAAAGTAAGGTGATATAAGGTGATATAAGGGGATATAGTAAGGTGATAGCTGCTTTTTTTTCAGAACGTAATTGTACATTACAATGCTGATTGCTTTAGTTATCTAATTAAAAATAGGCAATCAGCAACTATTATAATTAAAAGGTTAAAATTGTTAGCAAAAAGGAACTACTAATACGGTACTGTGTAAACAAAACTTATACGACTAAAAATACCTCATTAAATTGTCACTGGTAGCAGAAAATTGTATAAAAACAGAACGGATAAACTATTCTCCAATGAATACGATCGTTTAATAATGATTACACAACTTATTGATATTTATAATTACTAAGGAAACACAACTATTATTTTAAATCTTAAACAATATAATTACTTTTAAAAAGTACTTGGATGTTGCTTGTATTGTTTTAACTGACAATCTCTACATTGTACAGTATCTCAAAACCCAAAAGAGGGAGATCGCTGAAATTAAGCTCAAATGTAGATTAGACAACACAGATTCTATGTTTGAAAAAGAAATTGTCCTCAAATGGATGGAACGTAGTCAAAAGCAGGAAACATTAACATTAATGTCAATGGAAAATCGCTGAAAAACAAATAATTCCTGCACTTATCTCAAAAACAAAGATGGAGATGATTGAAATTCAGTTTAAATATAGAACAGACCTTGTTGATTCTACATTCAAAAAAGAGGTTGTCCTATAATGGATTGAACATAGCAAAAAATCACGAAACTCAAGAACTATAATAAATAGATGGCTAATTGAAAGCTTATTACAAAATAAAGGAAGAGATTAAAAACGGTGTAAAACACGTAAGTTAAACATAGAACATTGTCAAAAGTCAAGTTGTTTGAGTAAAATCAATAATAATGATAAATCACATGAATCTTCTTCGAATTACTTAGGGTACTCCAAGCGGAGATTAGGTGCTTGAAACATCTCACATCTGGATTTGGGATCTCCAGATTCGATTTAGCACGCAACGTGACTTCTGACGTTATCACGTGACAGTCTGGTCCTTATGGCAAACCAGATAGGCCCTTAAACATTCACAATGTGCTATGCATTCAGATGATGTTAAATTATATAGAAAATAGAGCCTGCTGGGTGTAGTGGCCAGTGCTTCTGCTTTTCACCTATGTTGTTACCGAATTCTATTTCCCGTGAGAGAACCTTTTAAACTTAAACTATCCTCGATTTTTCTGTGTTCTTATCCCCGTCTTGTCTGGTAGTCTAGAACAGTTGAAAAAGAGTAAAATAAGAATCAGGATTGTTAAAATAAAAAATGGCAGAGTGTTTGGAATCCCTGGTTCGATTCCATCGTATTCCAAGTAGGTTTCGTGGTAGATAAACATCGTGTGCATGGGTTTCCACCGGGTTCTCCTATATCTTCCTACTTTCTTCATTCCACCCTTTCACTCATTGTCATCATTACAGTCTCCTTTAGCCTTGATGCATAATCGTGGGACATCAAACCCAAATTTTTTATTTCATTTTTCATTAAATCTCAATACCTACATTTAAATCATATGTACAATGGGAGTGTGCTGTATAATGATCTACGTATCTTTAAGCGATGATAAATGTTCTTTCGTTGTATTAGAAGAATAAAACTTAAATACTTCATAAATAACCTGGCTCATACACGTTTTGTCACTTTCTTAACTGATTTTATTATCCACCCATGAGAAGCGTACATAACAAGATGTCTATCTCTACACACACTTATTTATTATGTATCCATAGCAACAACTCTTTTCTTTCTAATTTACGATTACCAAAGAATAATCTCTTGATATCTCTATGTAACTTTCTTTTCACATAATACTGTTCCACTAATTCGCCTCTGATCACCTTTTTATAAGCTGGCACAGATTGCCAATACTACATACAACAACATAACAACGTTATCGTTGTAGTATTTACCGTCAGTTTATTAATTTATAATATTTGACTACCAATTACGTTACACTAAAAATGCATTTGAAATGTAAGACTTGAGTGAACTAATGTAGCTTACAGAGCTCGTGAAATTTTACGTCTCAAAAACAAGTCGAGAATTATAATGTGTTTCGTCTCGTCTCGTTTCGAGTTTTTTTTTTTTAATCTATTGTTGTTCTTGCCTCGTGAACAATACTAAAGCGACAATATGGTCACTAAAGACCACGCTATCTCACGAAATTTAGTTTTTTTTAGGAATCCTAAACATTCTCTCAGGTCTGATTACTCTATAGGGATTTAGGATTTAGATTTCTGGGCTTTCGGCATCTAAGGCCATTTAGTCCGCGTTTTGAGGGATAACGTCGCTCGGCGAGCACACTATCCGGGGAAAGGGAAGGAAGAAAGGATCGGGGAAGGAAGGAAGCGGCCTGGGATCTATAAGTTAGATACTACCCCGGCATTTGCCTGGTGTGAATGAGGAAAACCTCATTCAGGGTGGCTGGCCTGAAAAAGCGTTTTACACTTTTTCGACAATGTCCCCACCAAAAATCGAACCCGGGACCGCTCGCACGAAGGCGAGAGCGTTAGCAACTACGCTACGCGGGGCCACAATTACTCTATAGTCATTCTACAAGAATGTGCATAATACTCATCGGTACACCATAATATCTGTACAATGCAGTCTTGGTACAATGCAGTCTTGGTCTGAACCTGAGTATATATTCGAGTATATTCTATTTAAACAGCTAAAACTGAATAACTAATATAGATTACCTACTATAACTTGAAAGCTGTTAACCTATATATTAAAATGCTAGGTTCATATATTTGTGGACGTTAATGTGTTTGTGGCCAATTGTTTTGACAATATCTCGGAAACCTCAAGCTCTAGAAAGATGCAGTTTTCACTAATCGATTGCAAATTTTGTGCAGATTGTTCAATTCTAATTGAATATTTAAAAAATGACCGTTATTTCTTTATTACATTTTAGGGGTATTTCCTTATTACACTTCTTTATTACACTGGAAGTGTTGAAATTCATAAGCAAGTATCATATCCTACGAGTTATACATCCCATCACCACTCATTTGTATACGGGGTCAGTATATCTCTCTGGCGTTTGTTTCATGGCCAAATGATAATAATGAAAAACGAAGGATAACCATTTTTCCAGTATAAGATGAATCTCTTGTTTGAAATGTTTTGCCCAGTGAACACCATATATCACTGATATAATTAATTGTGTATGTAATGTATTTGCTTATTGCATATTGCGTGCAAGAAGAAAGAAAACACTGATCATACATGAATTAGAAACTCCAACCAGAAGTAGGCTCAAAGTTTGCAAACGATGCGAGATATTGAAAAATTAATAAACAAAATGATACTCCTTTCCGGCTTTTATCAATACGTCTTTCACTTGTGTCTGTAAAGGGACATGTACAGATGTTGTGAGGAACGACTAGGAGATTTATGCTCATATGTGAATGATGCACTGTGTAGAGAGCACAGGTTCAGATATTGTTATAATAAAATTAAACATAATTAGCATACATTTCATTCTTTATTACAATACATTTCATCAAGATACATTATATGTAAAGATAGTTGATTTTACTACAGTAGCACTCATATAGTGTATACATATTACAGGTGAATGAAAAATAAACTCAGCATATACTTCCAATTTAATTAATATCTAACTCTACATAAAGCGTTAATTATTAACAACGCGTAACATATGAACTGTTTGTCAAAGAGGAGAAATTCTTATTCCTAGCCATAATATAGAACTGAACCTTGTAATAAATGATATCAGGTAACAAGATCATAAGCGTATCAGATTATTGGCAGTCAGTCATGCTCTGTTAACTTACAATCAAGAGTCATATTATGACTCATTTTTGCGTATGACAGTGCAAAAAAAAATTCATCTAGTTTCTTTATATGTTTCCTTTTTAATTACGAAATTATTGCTCATATAAATTCACAATGAACAATAATGATCATGATTTTTTTTTTAATGTAAATTCTAATTATTTTTTGAAAGTCAGTGGTTTACAAGTTTTTCGTAATTGTATATGTATAAGGATGTAGGATATATTTAAATTTAGGAAATTATAAAATGCATCCCTAAATATTTTCATTTTCATGTTGATAACGCAATATTTTAAGTAATATTAATGTTAATTTAGAAAAAAAACGTTTGTGCTTTACTGAAATACAAAAATTTAACAATGAATTAACCATTGCGTTCACCGAAAGTAAAGGTTTTGTCTACCTTAATTATTTTTGTAAAATGTGTTTCATTATAATGGAATTTACGTATAGTCCTTTATTCGACATGTTGTTTGGGCAATAACTTCTGAACAGAGAGTCATATTTGAGTGCATATGTCTGTTTTTAAATAATGTCTATCATTTTCGAAGGTATTGACAAAAGAACATGTTGGGAAGGGTGTACAATTTGTTTCCTAACGACTATACAATTTCAATAGAAAAAAATTATGGATCTACCGCCATTTAAATATTTCCTATTTCGAATTTTCCTAATCAACCACGATAGTATCAAAAATACAAACAACCGAAACAATTTTGTAGGTGTCTAACTTAAAGCAATTTAATTCTTTGCGTTTTAATTTTATACTGGCACATACAAAGAAGTAACATAAATATATCTATTCATTTAAATTATGTAAATGCATTTTTCACATAGTACGTCTGTATTTCCATTAGTAGTAAGTAAGAAGTCATCTTTGCACATTTTTTCTTAAAGTCTGCTAATGGAAATAGAGTGTGAGACTGTTATAGGTTTATTACTTACCAAAGAACGTTTTCAAATAGCATTTATCAATTTTGGATATCTCGTAAACCACTAACTTTATCATTGAAAAGAATTTCGTTTCACCATTTACAAACCATAGGGACGCGCTTGGTATGGATGTCCAGCGTAGTATGGTGATCTGTTGTAAGGTGAATAAGCACCCAAGTGACCACCAAGGCCACCATGATAGCCATATGCACCAGCATTGTAAGCGTAAGGGGCAGCACGATAAGGGGCAGCGAGATGAGGAGCAGTATATGGGGCTGCCAATGGAGCTGCAAGTGGGGCTGCAAGTGGATGCGGTGCATATCGTGCAGGAGCTGGTAATACACCACCAGCAGCAGCAAGAGGCAATGCTTTTGGAGGGACCACTGGAGGAACATATGGAGCACGAACTCCGACTGGAGCGACAGCAGCTGCTGGAACATGAGGAGCCACTGGAGCATGAGGTGCTACAGGGGTTCCGGATTTCTCTACAACGGCGTTGAAGCCATTCACAGCGTCAGCAGTGTAGGTAACAGTTCTTGTAGTTCCATCAGCTTCCAACAGGCTGTACTGACCTTGTACGGTGTCTCCATCTCGTGATTCTGCTTGGCTTTTTACGTCTCCGGTAATTGGATCAGCCACATCGTATGAGAAAGTGTAAGCTGGGTATGCCTAAAGAAAACAAAGAAAAAAAAGGTTAAAGGTATTTTGTTACCTGACTTATAGACTACATAAATTATAAAATTCATTTTCCTAAATATTGTTAACTAATCGAAAGAAATCACATTTTAACTTCAGAGCATTAATATTATTTAGTTTCAAATCGATGTGTGATCACTCAGTAACGAGGTTGAAAATTTGAAGACTTAAATAAAAGGATGAAGGATCCATATTCGTTTGTGCTTTTCTCAAGTTTTATATTAAATCAAACTCGTGCAAGCAGTGGCGTCAGCAGAGTTTCATCAAAGAGGTTCAAGCTCCCAAACTCATTTTAGGATTTTTGTATACCTATCTTATTATAGCAAATGTGCATTTTCATATCTTTTAATAGGGAGTGATTTTAACTCATCTTTGAATACACCACTGTATGCAAGACTTTTTTCCTCGTTAGGAAGACAAAAAATTGAAAATCCAAGTGTAACAATTAATTTCAGAGACATACATTTCAAAATATTTAAAAATGAAGAAATTAGGTATCCCATGGTACCCCCAAACCCCATTAGGGTACCCAGCAATACATTTAAAGTTGTTGTTAAGCCTCAATAAATACTTTCTCCGAATTCGTCGTTTTTCTTCCCGAAGCCCAAAAGTATTTACCAGACCGTGAGATGGTTGATTAGTATTATTTACATTCCGTAAATAAAAATTTTAAATATCTAACTCTGAAGAAATAAATATGTAACGGAATATTTAAAAAAAAAATATCCTTTATGTGACTTGAGATTCTAAATTTTGCAGAAATTTCATGTTTTCTATAAACTTAATAAAGTGAGAAATTATTTCTTCCTAAAAATTGACTTGTAATATATCCTAATATTTACATGTTTGGTTAATGTATTCAGTTGTGTTCAGTTGATCATGTATGCCAAAAATCAAACTTTTATCTTCGGCATTTCGGTATCTTACACAGAGATGTGTTTCTGGTGCTACCATGTATTACTTAATACTTTCTCTCAATATGACTATGAAAGTACTGCTCACACTCTACATAGGTCAACGAGCGAA
Organism: Thermobia domestica; assembly: GCF_964235325.1. Classification (NCBI taxonomy): domain Eukaryota; kingdom Metazoa; phylum Arthropoda; class Insecta; order Zygentoma; family Lepismatidae; genus Thermobia; species Thermobia domestica. The sequence goes on along the minus strand of NC_137458.1, from coordinate 268,544,168 downwards.
ATTGCACTTGAATCAAAGAGTAACCAATATTGTGAAGATTTAAAAAAAAAGTCACACAAGAATGTAGTGTGTCACCTCAATTATTCAACATTTCCAGTGAATGTTTAATGAAAGAAACATTAATGGAAATTGGAGATTTCAAGATTGGAGGGCAGATCATTAACAAGATCAGGTATGCTGATGATACGGTTATTATAGCTAGAACCGAATAAGGACTACAGGAGATAATGGACAAAATAGTTGATACCGAAAAAAGCAATATGAAATGAAAATCAACACCAATGTATCAAGAATCATGAGAATATTCCGTGGAAACGCGCTCTTATGGCTCAGAATAGAACAAGGAGAACTTGAAGAGATCGATTATTCCAACGATCTGGGAAATATTTTGACGAGAGACGTTCACTTCACCAAAGAGATCAAATCAAGAATTGCTGTAGCCAAACAGGCATTCAACAAAGAAAGATCACTTTTAATAGCAAGCTTCATATTAAACTAAGGAAGAAGTTGATCAAGTGCTATATATGGAGCATTGGACTTTATGATTCAGTGATTTGGACATTACGGAAGTTAGAGAAGAAAAATTTAGAGAGCTTTGAAATGTGGTGTTGGAGGAAGATGGAGAAGATAGAATAGACAGCGAGAGTAACAAACGAAAATGTTTTGAAAAGGATAGGAGAGAAGAGGACGCTTTTAGCCAACATCCTTCGTAAGAAGGCCAATTGGATTGTACACATTTTGGGAAGAAATTTTCTTCTTCATACTAACTAACTAACTAACTCTATGGCCTATGGAACCCGGAGGTTCAATGCCGCGTTCACAAAAGCTCCCCACTGACTTCTATCCTTAGCTAACTGCATCCAGTTTCTACTTCTTTATTCCAATCTCTGCGAGATCCATCTTAATATTGTCCTCCCATCTGCGACTAGGTCTTCCTAATGGTCGTTTTCCGATTGGTCTTCCAGTCAAGACTTTGAAAGAGTTTCTACTTTCTTCCATTCTAGCTACATGACCTGCCCACCTAAGCCTCCTAGACTTGACGACCCTAACGATGTTGGGTAAACCGTATAAATTATGTAGTTCCTCGTTACGAAGTTTCCGCCATTCTCCATCCCCGTTCCTCTTGGGTCTTCTTCATACTGCTATAGAGTAAAAGATGCAAGGAAAGCGAGAAGTAGGAAGAAGAAGAACAGAACTGAACGATGATTTTTAAAATAGAAAATATTGGGAGTCAAAAGAAAAAGCTGAAGATCGAGAAACATGGAAGAAATATTTCCTAGGCCGAACTTAAGAAGAAAAAAGAAAAACTCATTAGTCCCAAGAACTGCCAACAGGCAGAATCTAATATAAATAAAATACTTAATAAAATAATAATAAATACTGCTCAGTTGAAGTAGTCTAAATTGTCTTATCAAATATACGACGGTAGATCATTTCTTATTAACCGCCTTCCCCTGTGGATACGAGGCGCTACTTTATAACGCTCTTCTTTTGTGACAAAATTTCTGGTTTGATTCTAGGCCTTAGTAGCACATGGTGCGTTGCAGTGTCTGTGGGTTCTTCCGTTTCCTTCCTACTTTCTTATTCAACCAACTAACTGATCATCATTCTCATACATTCATCACTCCTTCTTTAACCTACAGGGTAGTGGCGTATACAAGGAAGGTCACAAGATTTTAACTCCCATTTCTACAAGATATAGAAAAAGAATAATTTACCATATTAACAAATGAATACAAAAATTGAGCTTGTCTGGGAACGATGTGAACTTGGGTGCATGAAATTATTCCCCCTTGATGCATTTCTATGTACACTCATGTCCCAAATGATTGTTGTATATCTATAACTGTCTCCTTGTAAGAATATAATTTGAAAATGATTTTGCAGGATACTTTTAATACTGATACTCTGTGTCTAATCTGGAAATGTATATTTATGGTAAATTTCATAGGAAAAGAATTATAAATACGAAAATTAGAATAAATAAAACAAAATGTTGCTAAATGGACAAGAAAGTTTTATTTTCGTTTTATTGTTCTGATTTACTGCTCTTTTGACATGAAATTTTCCACATACATGTCTTTGCCGATTATACACATACTAACATTATAAGAAATACCGGACGAATTTGTTATCAAATTATATTCCTAGAACAACATATTTATAGACAAGCGACAATAATTTTGGACATGATGTACGTCATTGTGACAGTGTGTGTGTGGGGGGGGGCACGGTGGCTCAATGGCAGAGCCCACAGGACATAAACAGGGGGAGTTATACTAGAAATTCCATTTTCGAAATCCTTTTCTCGGTCAGGTATCTTAACCATTGAACTCTAAATTTACAAAAACGTTGCCCATGGGTAGGAAATATCTTTAAATAGTCTTGTCGATCAACTTCCATGGAGAAAAGCTTGAATTAAACTACACAGGCACTGATACACGTAGATCTTCCACAAGACTGTAACTCAAAACATTTTGAAAAACGTTTGCGATGGAGGGAAGGAAATTCTGCTTATATCAGACAGCTTTTTTTAATTATTATTATTATTTTGCACCCTCGTATATTTGTATACAGTTAAAACAATGAAAACTATTACAGTCACCATATGTATATTTGAATTATTGTTATTTAGATTTATTAGATGAAATACCTGTTCTTCACATGGAAAAGTGGGTTTATGAAAAACATTTTAAAAGTAAATTCAACTTCCTTTCTCCTCTTAGGATGCGTATTTGAATCGAATTGAAATGGTAGAAACCAGGTTTGACCCAAAACTATGTTGAAAACATTATTTCAAATGGTGCAACCATTATTTTTGGGGAAAAAAATATCCCTCCATCCCATCTAGGATATGCATTTCAATCATTATGTAATAAAATGATAAAAACGTAGGTGAACGCAAGTCCTAGCTCAAAAGTTCATTTTGAACGTTTCAGGTGTTTCTTCTCTTCCGGTATTTTATGAGACAGAGTGGGGGAAAAAAAACTTCCCTAAGTGTGCCCTCAGAAGCGGAACTTTCGACAGTACTAGGATATGTGTCCCGTTATTTTTAATGATAAATTTAAGTACCGGATGTTACGTGCGTAACTTGAGGGTCTCCTGAGATACTCTTGTGTTTTGAAATAAATTTTGATTTCGCCTATATTCCCCTTAACATGCGCGTTTTAATCAAAGTGACATGACAAACCCCACTTCGGGGTAGCTTTAACTACATTTAAAAATGCATTTCAAACATTTCAGCTGTTTTCCTATGATGAAATCACACGCACGATCATCTTTATTTTTAAGTGTAGAGATGGCAACTCTTGTGCTATTACTGACACGTCACACTTGCCGGAGACTAAAGCTTCTTCAGCAAAAATGTTTGCCTTGACATAGGAGTTACTCTCTAGAAAATTGCTCATTGATTATTATCTTTTTCTATGTCTCCTTGCTATCCTTCCATCACCTAATACTTTTTGTTGCACCCCTAACAACATATTAGCGTGGGAGACCCGAGTTCTATTCCTTAGGAGCTTATGTGGTTCAGATTCCACGTTAAGTTGTAGATCGACGTATCATATAGCCTCGCTGCTGAACGGGACGCTAACCTAAAATCCAATCCAATTTTTATGACGAGAGCTATCGATTTTTTTGGCAATTACAGGTTTAAATTTGTGAATAAGAGTGTTAAATAAAATCCGTAAGTCACGAGACAATTCTGCGTTCCAAAGAATTTTGTCAAGACATTAGGACACAACCTCGTAATAACAAACAATACTGTAAACCACGGGTGTATACGAACCTTAACTGGCGATGTAATGAGAACATATTTAAGGAGGAAATATATTGTTTTTGTTTCTCAATTGAAACCATTTGAAAACCAAAACAAAATATCTCGTCCTATGTTTCTTGTACCTATATAAATTAAGCATTCTTAGCTTGGCCCAACTTTTAGCATCTACAAAAGTTTCATTGCTTACAAAAATTCACATACGTATGAATTGTACCAGCAGAAGATTAATTAATATCTTCAAATTATACCTGTGGGAAGTTCTAGAATATCCAGTTTTGTAATTATTGTCTTTATGGTGTAGACAGAAAATTCATTATGTAGTAGTTAAATGTTCAATTTTTACCAGTAACGTTGTCTTTTTTTAAAAAAAAACAAAGGAGAATGCTGTTACTACTACATATTTCAAAATTCTTGCTAATTATGGTTCCTCTATGGTTTGAACTATCAGTTGTATGAGATTGTTTATGCTCACACGTAGACCATGCATAGGTAAAGCCGAAGTATATTCTTACTACATGATTTGTCTTAATTTTGGGTTTACCGTCCCTGTGATCAGCGAGGCTATATGGGACGTATACCTATAGCTTAACGTGGGAATCCGCAACACGTGAACTCCCGCCAGGAATCGAACCCGGGTCTTCCACGCCAAAGGTGTGCACAATAACCGTTTAGCCACGAGGGATCTCGTATTCTTATTACAATTCTGATTAAAAAAAAAAAAAAGAATGGGGACAACATATATCGGCTGTGATTGAATAGTATATTATTTAGCTATCAAAAGTCAGGTTAGTAAGAAATAGTTTGAGATCAGAAACTAAAAATAATAACTAACAATTCGTCGTGAATTTTAAGCCATAGCTAGGTTTACTTATTTATTTTACGTCTTATCTGCGTGAAATAATTTGAATATGAAAACACTACTGTTACACACCCACATAAATTTATTTAAGCACAAAATGGTTCTCCTTAAAAGGACCGACAATCGTACTAATTCAATGATACGTAACGTTAAATCACCAAAATGATAGTCCATGCTTCAAGTATAAATGTAACATATGAGTGGTGCTGTGTTGCCAGATGTACGCCTTTCTTATCAATCTCGTGTATATGCCGCACTGTAATTTTCGTGGTTTTACACAGGCACGAGAAAATCAAAAAACAATATAATATATTTACCCATAATTTTAACCCTTTGTAATCAATATTTCTTGAGATGTTCTTTGTTCTTACTCAGTTCTTCATCTAAGTCTATGACGTCATAACTATTTTCAAGACGAATTTATTGATAATGATTGGTTGGAGGTTAAAGTTTCTTTCAGCATCGAAACTACATAAGACTTGAACCTACAGCTTACGTGAGATCCAAACCCCATTAGCTCTCACCGGGGATCAAACCGGGCTCTCCTGCACTGAAGATGCATACGACCTTATGAAAATAGGGAGCATGACCCATTACATTAGCTATTTCAGGAAGTAGTGTTTTCTAAAAACTAAATATTTACACAGACAAATTTTAGTAACTATCCTTAGATTTCCGCAATATACTGTAAAACCTTAACAACTAAGCACGGGATTAATGACCAACAGTTAGCTATAGTGCTGCCAAAATGTCTTGAGCCGTGGCAAAAATGCGAACTAAAGCTCACACCCTCACACACCCACGCGCTTAGCCAATGAGAGTTCAGCCTTTGCTAAGGAGAGAGCGGATGACGAAAGGGAATGGAATTCCTTCAGCCGATAGCAGCGCTTGGAACGGAAGGCTAAGTGTCAAGTCAATGTGGTATATCTTTAGATGCAAATAGCTTCCTCTACAGGTTTTATAGTATTATCTCTAAAAGTAACTAGTTTTTACAATTTATTATTTAACAGTTTCATAATTGTTTTCGTAAACAACTATTACTTACGTCAGGGTAGTCTTCCTTGATTGGGTATCCCGGTCTGAAAGGTCCAGGCGCAATAGCAGGATGAGGATACGCATGAGGGGGTACTCGACCTGGAACTACTGGAGCAGGGGCAAGAGGCTCGCTCACTCCTTGGTTTACAGCTGCTATGGCCAAAAGTGCAGACAACTAGAAAGATAAGTTTTTATGTTATTACACTTTTTTTACACGATTATAAACTACTTTGTATTCTTATGTAGCTTGAATACATAAAACGCATAAGAAAAAAGGATTGCAAATCTGATATTGGTAAAAATTGTCGTACAACTTTACATAGGCATATACCGGTAACTCAAGTAAAGAATTATCACTATTTTCTTTGTATTATTTTCTCCGGTCCTACAATTCTAAGTTCCATTTACTTCCAATTGTATCATTTCTCGCTCTTCAAGATACAGAGCAAGTGCGTACCCAGAAAGTTTTGTTGAAAGGGGTGTAATACTCCAAGCCACTACATTTATGTAGTATTGAAAATGTATTATTTTACACCCAAAAAGACGATAAGTAATTGTAAAATACTTCAAACTGTATTTTCAGAAGAAAAATGGTAAAACTACATAGTTTTTATAAGAGAAAGTTTTTTATAAGATATTTTCATGCTACATCAATCATTTCCCTGTTAAACAAATATAGTTTTATGGACAAAAGTGTAGAAATGTAGAAATGTGTACAAGAACTACTCCGTGGATTATCATCAATTTTCACCAGGCTGTAGAAGGTCAGAAACTAGAAACCGGATTCGTTGATGGTATTCACACCGGAAGTGGTAGAGAACAACCATTTCCATCTTTAACGTTTATCACTATAGAATAAAGAGCACGAAGTGTTTTCCTGCAATCGATTTAAGCATCCTAAAAATATATTTAATCTCCATCCTTAACTCTGTACTAAAACCGGAAGTGATAGAAATCCACTACAATTTCCGGTTTCAATGTTGATCTATTCTAGAGCGAAAACGATAAAAGAAAGCGAGAAGCGGTTCGAGAATCGATTTAGTGTTTTAAGAATAGATACTATCTTCTCTCTTAATCTTGTATTCAAACCGGAAACCGTTTTTTTTTCCTGCCGCTTCCAGTTTTAACGTTGATCTCTATAAAATTAAAACAGTAATAGATATCGAAAATCGGTTTTCTGCAATCAATTAAGCGTCCCAAGAATATACAATCTCCATTTTAATCTCTCTACTAAACCCGGAAATGATTTTTTTTTTTAAAAAAACTACTACCAATTCCCTTTCAGTATTGATTGGAAAAATATCACCATATAAACGAAACTCCTTTTTCTTTTTTTCTTTTTTTTAACGCGGAAGCAATGTCCCAAGATTGGGCTCTATCTCCAAACCAAACTCACCATTCTATTGAAAGCCGAAGTATACGGGCTTGGGTATTGAATCCTCATAAAGGAAAAACAGTAAAAAATAGTTACAAATACGGTATTGTTTTAATATGGATTTAACGTTCCAAGAAAGGGCATTACTGCTCTATCGCCGGACCAATTTGAAAATCGAAAAAAAAGGACCAAACTGTACTTCATTCATCTATATTTGATTGGATTACATTAAGTTACATTAGATTACGTTATTAGGCGTGCAGTTTGACTATACGGATCCATAGTATAACTTGTTAAAAGCCCCGCAGGGGTTGGTTGGGTTCTGTTCTCGACATGAAATGCGCAAATTAAAGAGTTGCCCAATTTTTCTGTACTTTTTACAATCTATGGATCCGTATTGTAAAACAAGTGTACCTCTTCGCAAAATAATCCATCCGCCTCCACATACAGTGCCGCTTACAACATCAAAAACGACCAAAAAATACAACCACTTTCTTAACTTTTACTATTCTCTTTACCTGAGTTTCACTCCGTCTTCCTCACAAACTTAAATAAATTCTCCAATTCACCCGGTAAATTTTCTAAAATTGGTCCAGCGATACAGCACTAAACCAAGAGAGTATGTTTATTTAATCTACGTCCTTGTTATTCCATTCAAATCTCAAGTGATAGAAATATTGCTTCCATTTAACATTGGATCTCTATCGAATATAATTGTGTCAAGAGTCAAAATGTGAAACTCAGTTATACGGGAACCAGCAGGCTCAGTGGTAAAGCTCTCACCTCTGGTGTATGGGGTCTGTGTTCGTGCCATTGGATTTTGTACTGAACAAATATTATATGTGTGTAGGTTTTCCCGTCTTCTCCCACTTTCTTCATTCCACCATTATGATCTATTACATAACCACCGTTTCCCTTAACTTCGCTTCACTTGTTTTCACTAACACATGAACTTAACATCACGATCTGATATCATCCATTAACTGAGAACGAAATATTACGTCCTCAACAAAACAACATGCATCTACACAAGACGATTTATGTGTTTCATTCATTCATATAATGAATAGAGCTCTCCTCCTAAGTAAACACAAAAACTTGGGCTTCCCCCTGCCTGACACTCATAGAGAGCAGCTTTTTTTGAGAAATAGTTTTCAAAGGAAAATGATGAATGAAAGAAGTTTATCGTACGTCGACTGGAGAAGGTTAGTTGGAAAATAATTCATCATTTTAGAGACAGAAACTTAAAATTCAAAATTTGAAACTTATACAATTGAATAATAATAACTACAAATGTTGCACGGTCCTACCACTTAGATTAAAAGTATAAATACTCTGATATCGTCTAACCTTTTTGAATCTGTTTGTTTGAGGCTTTAACACGTCTTTGATGTGCTGGACTGAACGAGTTCTCTTACTACTGTGCTGCCAAAATGTCTTGAGCCGTGGCAAAAATGCGAACTAACGCTCAAACCTTCAAACACCCACGCGTTGAGCCAATAAGGGTTCAGCTGTTGCTAAGCGAGAGAAAGCGAGTGGAATTACTTCAGCCGATAGCAGCGCTTGCAACGGAAGACTAGGGATCAAGTCAATGTAGCATATCTATAATATTTTATGTTTAAGACAAAGTAAAATTTAAGATTTTACAAACTAAAATTTAAGATTACACATAGCGTAACAAGATTTTTGTTTCCTATTCTGAGAAAAATAAAAATATGAAATATTTTAGTTTTAGTTTTTTTACTTTGCGCGATTATGCTCTTTAGGCTAAAGGGGACGGGTTACTAATGAAAGTGAGTGATTATGAAAGACCTGGAGACTGGTGTACGTAAGGGGTGAGTGTAGCACCCTCCCTTCCAGTAAGATATTATGGAAAAATAAATATTTAATACTTTATATATATATATATATATATATATATATATATATATATATATATATATATAATCACTCTTGTCCTAAAAGGATATGAAATAAGTTCTTTCCTCCTTCTTGAAATTCTGTGTATGCCTCTGTTTGCTGAAATGAAAATGTGAAAAGAGACGGGAGAACCCTGAAAAATTCCATGGCCACTATTTTGTCGACCTACCACAAATTAACATTTATTCTCAAGCGAGAGGTGAGCGCTGTGTTCCCAATATTGAGTATTCTGAAGAGAAGGTTTTTCGGAATAGAAACTCTTTCAAAGTCTCGTAAGATACTGGTCTCGTAAGTTAGTGGCAACTTACTACTATCGTAAGTCGAACTCTAGACCATTTAATGAGTCACCAAAGTCGAACTCGAGGCTGCTTAATAGGCGACAAAGAAGAGTATAATGGCCACTCAACAAATTACAAATTCTAAGTTTGTATGGTTCTAATAATCTGTAGCTTGGCGTATGGTTTATCATTGAACAGTATGTAGTCGGTACAATAACACTCATTGCTATTATTTCAATAACATTTATTGCTATTATGTCTAAACCAGGGTATGATGCCTCTTAATTCAAATAGTTGCCTGTTCATCACGTTACTACTAGGTCAAAACTTACCAAAAAAAAAAAAACTCCATGCTCTCACGAACATCGAATTCGAGTCCACGTTTACCGAAAAAACAAAGTTCTTAACCGGTTAGTTGCGTGGGATTACAAAATTTGTTAATTAAAAAGAGGAAATATTTTCAAAGTATTACATTAAAAGCACAGTATAATATTCTAAAGGTGTATATAGATATATAATCTTACCAGTGACAGTGCCATATCTTCCTATGTATAAGGTCTACTCTAGGTTGTTATCCAATACGTAAATATATGTATATATAAACAAACGCTTATATAGTATAAATATAAATGTGTATATATTGTTCGCGTTGTTAACAACACAATAATAATGCGATCGTGAATCAGAGATCTTTATATATATATGGTTCGTGAAACGGTAGCATTTTGTGGCGGCCTTCCCAATCTGATTTACTGTCCTGCGTGTCCATGCACTTTACCTTCCCCCTCCCATTCTCCCTATTGTCCCTCCCCTAAAACTATATCTTGTTTCATTTTGTTTAAACGCAAACCGATGCAAGATGGTCCAGCACCTTTCACTTTCACTGAATATTGAGTGTGTGTGTGTGTGTGTGTGTGTGTGTGAGGATCCGTATCCTCATGGGCCCAGAGCAATACGTCACTCATAATAGAGATCGCTTGGCGATCAAAAAAATCTCCTTCATACGTTTTCTCTGAAAGAGGAAGAGAAGAAAAGGGAAGAAAAAGAAAAAGAACAGAATTTACAGGCCAATAGACAAATAAACATATTTCTTCTACCGTTTTATAATCTATTTTAAAAGGTTACTCCAATAGAATTATTTTACAATTTATCAGTGTGCACTCTTTTGTGAAAAAAATATAAATAAATAAGAATGCTAATCTTCCTAATTTCCATATTAAGTTACCTTTCTGTCCCGTTTAACTTAGTTGAAGGACTTTTTCTTATCTTTTTTGTGTAGTAAGCGGTATATTGCACAATAAAAATAGCAGAAATTACAATACAAATATTGCACCTTGTTTTCTTCTTTTAAATACTAACTTTATTAGTTACTGGAATACTTTTACATCAATATCTTATCAATATTTCCCTTGGATCTCAAAATCGTGTTTTGCTACTCTTTAATTAAAGTAACTTCCGCATTATCAAAGTAATCTGCGATTGCTTGTTTGTCTGGAATCGAACACAGGAAAGAAAACGATTTTTTAAAGATAATTCAGTTAGGTATACCGGATAACAACACATTCTACAAAGCGCTTAATGAGGGGGGTGAAACATATACCAGTGAATTCATCACATAGGGCTGAACAAAATGACATATTAATTATTATTATTATTATTATTATTATTATTATTATTATTATTATTATTATTATTATTATTATTATTATTATTATTATTATTATTATTATTATTATTGGTATTCTGCCATTATTTGCAGAGCGTTGTCGCTACTAAGGAGCTTCCATGCTCCACGGTCTCCTGCTAACCTATTTGTTTTCACATACCATTTTTCTCTTTCGATATCGTTCATCAATTGTACACAGTAAAAAATGGTTGTGTTAATTCAACTCAATTTTAACACAAGGCAGTGGTTCCAGCGTGACTACCACTATGCGGTGTTAGTTCAACACATACCCCGCGGTGTTGGCGTTTAACACACGGGGTGTGTTACGTCTTTAACACACAACCGGTGTTGAGCCTAGCCGCAAGCGTTAATAAACTACAAAATAACTTCCTCAAAATATGTTAAATCGCCTGTATACGTAATGTGTTTACATTATGCTGAGTCTAAAAAAACACTTTAAACAAGTAAAAAAAATACTCCAGTGTCGGATAGAGGGCACGAACCACCAAGCTTTCGATTACTGGCAGCGTACTTTTCTGACTTGGCCACGGAGGCTATAAAGAAAACGTCGTTTGTAGAGGAATAAATTGTTGAGATCTTTTAGATTTGGTTAATCACAGTGCTCCTTTTAGCCGCGTATATTCGATGATAACCGTTCGGGATAAAATAAAATCTGCTCGCCATGTAGATCTAATTTTACAACAAAATGACGACTGTCTATTTACTTTATTTTATAGTTCTTCCATATTCACTTTTAAATGATCGGCGACAGTTGCCATCTAATAAAGTTGATGCGTTTGTTGCTTCTAGTACACAATCGCTTAGAAAAAGAAGCAATAAATGCATCAAATGTGGGAGATGAAATTTTGCGTATACCTGGATTTGTCTAAGTATTTCTTTCTTCTGTGTTTGTCTGTAGCTTCAATTCATAAGCCTTTATAATTAGATGCCCAACATATTTGGCAATCAAACAGAAAACAATACCGAAGATTCTACACTTGTGTTAATTTAACACACAGGTAGTGTGTCATTTCAACTACCGGCATTTGACACACAACTCCAAATGGAGAGTGAGTTGTTCTAACCATTTTTTGTGTTATATTTTAACACAATCCTGTTAACACATAGGCATGTCGTTGAAATAACACAACGATTTTTTACAGTGTAGTTTCGTTCGCCTCCTCCCTCTCTTTCCTGCCACCATACTCTCTAGTACGTCGCTCATAATACAGGTCCTTTTTAGCCAATGTCCCAACCAGTTTCTCTCCCTCTTCTCAACAATAGCCAAAACTCTTGTTTTCTCCCCCACCTTTTCTAACGCCCTCTCATTCGTTTTCCGGTTGACCCAACTAATTCTTTCCATTCTTCTCCTCACCCACATTTCGAAAGCTTCCAGTCGTTTTTTCATCATTTTTGCGTAATGTCCCATGTTATGTGCCCCATACAGTGAAATACTCTACACGAAGTATTATATGAGTCTTCCTTTTATTCTCTTTATTCAAGGTCCCAGACAATATGTCTAATTATTATGCTTAGTTTTCGAGAAATGTTTTTCTTTTTTTAATCTTAAAAAAAGGTCATGGTGTAGGCAGGACCGGATTTACGAGGGTGCAAAGGTGCACTGCACCCCCAGGCCCGTAGCCAGCCCAAAAATTTTCGGGGGGCCGGTAGAAGTTAGAGGGGACCGACCCAATCATATTATACTTCATCACCATATTATTAGTTCATTTTCAAGCCTACCGTGAAATTTTATGGGGGCCAGCCAAAGTTTAGGGGGGCCCGGCCCACCCTTGCCCCCCGTGGATACGGGCCTGGCACCCCCTCGTTGTAAATATACACTACGTAAAGTGAGAAGTTATCAGTGAAAACATTCAGAAAATTTCTACTCTCATGTTTCCGCCTGGGCTTAAAAAATAATCGAAGTTTTGCAAAATCAATAGTTCAAGTCAATATTCTGAAAGTTGAAGGAAAAGGATTCACTGAGAGCAGACACTTAGTTTCCCCAGGGCAATTCCTCATTCACACCACAGATACCTAATAGAATTTAAAAAAATTGAAATTTAATTCAAATGTACCCCCAACAGAAAATCCTGTATCCGGCCCTGGATGTAGGAGAATCACATCATCTATCATGGCGAAACAGATACTGAAGTATATTCTCAACACACGCTTTATTAATTTGCCATCAAAACGAGAGTAGAGAATATAATTAATGAGATAGAACAGAAAATTATCAAATAGTCTTGAAAACAGAATTTTGTCCAGAGATGATACATATATCAGTGGATAGATCATATCAGGATAAACAAAATGATATCGGTGAGATAAATTCTTGTGCATGTGGTACTTTCCGAAAAGATCGATTTTTATTTTTAAAAAACGAATTTTAGTGGCGCTAAAAAATTATATTCGTTGCCAATAATAATTTAGTATTTTTCAAATTGCCGAAACATTATTTAAACCGAATTTTTATGTAAAAAAAAAATTGTACTGTCAATTAGATTTTATCTTAGGGGTGCATGATGGCTCAGTCGTACAGTTGTTACCTCTGGCATGGGGTCCCTGGTTCGATCCCCGACCAAATAAGTTTGTAGTGGACAACATTGTGTATGTGGGATTTGTTGGGGGTACTATCGTTTCCTTCCACATTCACATTCCACCATTTTTTCCATCTTCATTCATTTGCCTTAATTATTGTCTCCCTCGGTCTAAAGGGCATAATCTCGGGACATTAAAACGAAAGATAGATTTTATCTATTATTATCGTTATCTTCTCCTAACAATAACATTCATACTCGTAAACATGATGCATATATTGTTACTTGTAAACTCAAATTTGAACATGGATTTCTGATATGTTAGGACCACTGATGAAGTAGCCGAAGGGAATTTCTTCTAGGCCTCTTCGATACCTAGGATGAAACAATAATGACGCTAGGGGAAACAAGGCTCGGGCGCCTCTCAGTTGCATCGCCGTCCCCCTTACGACTGTTCCCCAGGCATGTATTGAAATGTAGATTAAGTAAAAGAAAAAACACAAATAATCGTCTTCAAAAATATCACTTTCAGTCCCTCTCAACCCCATCAAACGACATGTGTGCATATGTTTGTCTATTCTCCACTTTGTCGTATTTGCGTAAAAAAGAAAGTCCGATTTTGATTATGATCACTGGCGCAAATCCCGGGGAGGTGAGAGGGACATGTCTCCTCCAATCTTGGAACTGGCGGGCTGTCTTCCCCAACTCCAATAATCTGATTTGCAATTTGTTTTTGGGGGAGAAATGTAATTATTTGTATTCGATTGCCACAAAGAAAAGCGAGGTGAAATTGATGTACTCCCAGAACAAGCTCCAAATCTGCCCGCCTCCCAATGTTAAAGACAACTCTGCTCCCCTGATCCTCTACAGCATCGTTTTTCAACTTGATAAATACAACGCTTAAAAAAAATGGAGTAGTCTTATCTCCCCCCCCCCCCCTTCCAATGCTGAAGACAGATTTGCGCCGCTGATTATGATCTAGTATTGTCTTGAAACAAGAACATAAAAAGAATTATCATCCATTTCATTATTACCGTCTCTCTAAGCCTCGCCTCACTTGTTTTAACTAACACATGGATATACATTACGACGTGATGTAATCCATTAACCGAGGACGAAATATTACGTCTTTAGTAAAACAACATACATCAACACAAGACGAATTATGTTTCATTCTTCAAATAAAGACTAAAGAGCAGTGCGTGCTTCCTAAGTAAAGAGCATGCTACTGGCTAGCGCGCATGCCTTTGGTGAATCAGTTCCCGGGTTCGATTCCCGGTGGAAAGCATGGAATGTATTATAATGGTGGTTTGTATCGAACCGTAAACTGTAAATCAACATCTCAAATAGCCTTGGTGCTTTAGAAATAAACAACCCAGCAACTTTAACAAACAAGAACAAAATTCGAACAAGCAGCTAAAATATTCTCGTACATAAGAAAGAATAATTTTTACTTTCGAGCGACGACAGTTGAGAAGAAATTATAGTGATCGAGAAAAATATATTGAATTCGAGACTTCAACGAATTTACACATTTCATGGCCCTTTGCAAAGGTGTTTTTTGAGTTACCTAAAGGCCATAATCGTTCAACATATCTGGACTAAATTTTTAACTTAAGGTTTATATAAGATTCTCTGGCGTAACGAGTCAGAAAAATTTTTTTCCTACCTTTGAAAGTAAGGGTAGTTTTCTTAAGAGTGAAGATAAAATATTTTTTTCCTCCAAAACAACATTAACGATTTCGTTCATTTTCATAAATCAATATTTCATTAACAACCTTAAAGTATAGTAAAATGATTATAATAAGAAAAGTGCCTTTATTATTAGGGGCATATTATTATTATTATTATTATTATTATTATTATTATTATTATTATTATTATTATTATTATTATTATTATTATTATTATTATTATTATTAAGGATCAATATTAACAGACCAAACTCATACTCAAGAAGAAAATAGATGTCGACTAAAGGCAGAGAATTCATGTTACTATTCTGTTTAAAATCTTTTCTCGAGGAATTTGAAGCTTAAAATATATAAAACTATATTCATGCCTGTTGCCCTGTATGGTTGCGAAACATATTCGCTGACACTGAGGGAAGAACATAGACTGAAAGTATTTGAGAACAATATCCTGAGACGAATATTCGGACCCAAGAGGAACGGGAATAGGGAATGGCAGGAACTTCATAACGAGGAACTGCATAATTTATGCAGTTTACGAAACATTGTTAGGATCATCAAATCTAACAGGGTCAGGTGGACAGGTGATGTAGCCAGGATGGAAGAAAATAGAAACGCCTTAAAGTTTTAATTGGAAGTCCAATTACAAAACGACCATCAGAAAGACCTAGACGTAGGTGGGATGACAATATTAAGATGGGTCTCGCAGAAATAGGAATACAAAATAGAAGCTGGATCCAGTTTGCTAAGGATAGAAGTCAATGGAGAGCTTTTGTGAATACAGTATTGAACCTCCTGGTTCCGGCCATAGAGTTATTATTATTATTATTATTATTATTATTATTATTATTATTATTATTATTATTATTATTATTATTATTATTATTATTATTATTATTATTTATTAATTAAGAAACCTTGAAGAATACAGCGAGCTGTGTTTTTTCGTTGAGTTGCACTGTAGAATATTTCTACTGAAATATGATGGTGAGATAAGTAATAGAGTTTATTAGATCGAATGTTTTAGTGTTCTAAGTCTGAGATTTGAACTATTGTTGTAGGGAACATTTTGCAGATCTCAGAAAACTGAGACGGTGTGTGGAATATTCTTTCCATTAAGAAATACCAGCATTCTGAATTTAAGATACCAAGATTTTTACATTTTATTATTGAATCTAATTTTCTGCTCAAGAAGAGTGCTCTTCACTATAAATCTTACCGAAGAGGTACACAAATAGGTATTTGTTTACAATGAGGCTGCTGTTCGTGCTGCTTCATCAGTTATAGCTCACACATCTCGCAGTGAACTCTTTGTCCATCTCAGAAACAACCTTCTTGATCGTTCCATCAGTTTATCGAATTCATTATGATGTGATCAGCGCTCTTGTTTGAATATGGCTGATTGAATTCGTCAGATATTTTATGTAGCTACCACACACAGGAAAATCACTTCCAACCCTTTTGTCAGTATATTTTTCTTCACTCGGTTGGGACTTAGAAAAATAGGACCTGGTAGGGGCAAAAGTCAAATTAACTTGTGATACTTGTATTGTTTAGGTCCAGACCGAATGAAGCACGATACTGACAAAAGGCTAGAAATGACTTTCTTGTGTGCGGTACTACACCAAATTGTCTACGGAAGAAATTAATGAGGAAATGAATACATGTTCAAACATGTATTTCTCAATTTGCGCAGAGGTCATGCTGCCACAAACAGTAATACATGTGAAGAAAGAATAAATCGTACGCAGCAACAGAAAAGAATTCTACGCAGGAACGATCGGGCAGAAGACTGCGTAATGTGCCCATGCCATCGGATGACAGACATCTTTCCTGTATTGTCATGACAGATCGTATAGTGTATTATCCACACCGTTAATTCGACATCGGTATGTGGTAGCTGATGTCTAATTTTCCTGTGTCCATGGTTCGACGAGTCTGTTAAATGCTGTACTGACTGACTGCACGCATGCCTTAGTGAAGTTTTCAATTGATACATGAGCTAGAAATGCTTCAGACTATAATGAGCAAGTGAATACCATCGCTGGCTCTCGAAGTGGGGACGGTCGTGTTTTCGGTCGAGTCCTGCTTTAATCCGTGCTATAATGATGGTCGTTACTCGTTAAGCCCTATCATGAACGCAATTTGCCTGCACATATTGTCGTACTTTGAAGCGCTCAAACGGCAAATGTGATTGCGTGGGGTGTCAGTGGGTACAACATACATATGATGTTACTCGTTGACAGCAATCTCAGCAGTGACAGTTAAATCAAAGAAGTTCTACAGGCCGAGATCATACACTTCTTTCAGACGACACATGACATTGTACCGGTATTTCAGAACAATACGAGGTCACAAATACAATCTTGATTCGAAGGAAAACAATTACCGCTGCTTCTCTGGTCTGCATGGTCACCTGAAATGTTACCCTAACATGCGTGGAATATGGTTGATTGACAGTGACCCTGCTCCAAAAAACGGTGACGATGTCGTGTGTACTTGCGTTGAAGCAGCAATGAAAGCGTCCAACATTTGTTCGATTCGATGAATTGATATGTATAAGTTACAATTGCAGCAAGTATGAGCGCAACGTCTAGTGGTTTATCAAGGTTAGAGGTGTTGTACTGTTCTAATTTTGTGATTGTTTCTGTATAATCATGTGGTGCATCTTGCTTGCTGCTGCAATTTCGCAAAGGACTGTGAAATACGTAGATGGATTATCATGAGTGAATCGAAATGAATTGTATCTACCAATATGGGATCCTGTGCTAGAAAAGAGAAATGTACAAACTTTTTCTGAATTCTTTGAGATAATTAATAGGAAAAATTGTCATATTCCAGCCACTCGAGTTCAGTGAGGGATATTGTGTCCGTGGGTTTTGGGTCTTTGGAAAATTAATGATTTAAATTACCATCTGCTATTTTGCAGTATGACATTTTTTTTAAGTCCAGTTGCATCATCATTCGAAGATGGGCGGGCCGCAAAAGGTAATGCCTTCTCTGAAGCATGAGCATCAATTTACTTGTAGGTCTTTTGGAGACGGGTATGAGGATTTTATTTATTTATTTCATTTTTAAACATACACAAGAAGGTCTTAGCATGATATATAATGTAAATGATTAAGTGAACTGCAGGTAACAGAACACAAAGATGTGCGAAGAGTGTGTTAATCTTCAGCTCTGTAGCTACGCAGAGTGGGTTTAGTAGAGATGCAAGGGCTCGGAAAAAAACCGGCTTTTTTTGAAAAAAAAAAACTCGGTTTTTTCTGCTTCGCTTTTTTCCTTGGGAAATTTTGGGCTTTTTTCAAAATTCTGCTTTAAATTGATAAACCAGATTTTGTTTCACTTCTCTATAACACAATTTACATTATGAATTCCAAAGATTAACCAATGTATATATACTAAGATTTTTTAAACCTCCTACATACAAAAGTAAGCAGGGTTGGCAAGAACCATGATTGTTTTTGAAAATGCAAAAAACCCGTTTTTGGGAGGGAGTTTAAACTATTTTTTTTGTTGTTTAAACCAGTTTTTCTGTTTAAATTAGGTTTTTTTTGTTTAAACCAGTTTTTTTGTTTAAACCAGGTTTTTTGAGTTTAGATATTTTGCTTTATGTATTTATATTACGTGTTGACAGAAATAAGTTTGTTTCGCCTTGGTGTTAGTATGCAACAACGGGGTTATTATGGAAGAGGTCACATAAGCTTAAAGAAGTCCGGTCAATAAATCCCTTAAATTGGGAAACTCCCGCCCTAGCCATCGGGAAAATTCCGTCATTACTTTAAATGTAAAACAATAACGGGAAAATCCTGTTATTGCTTTCCATGTAAAATTTAAAGGTCAACGTATCATAATCAGTACGCTAAAAGTGAGGTATTAAATTACAAATTTAGTACGTACATATCATTGAAATTACAATCCAAGCTAATGTTGGAAGCTACGTAGGCAATTGATAAATTTTGCCAATTTCTATCAATATATTTAAGCAACCTTGGCTTCTTTATAAAACAACAGGCATTCAGGCATGCAGAAATAAACAATTTAGTTTCATTTCGTATGTTCAGTTTTAACATCCTTACGTAATACCAAGGTTATCAAGGAGAAGACTTTCGCTTAAAGTTACATCCGAACCGCTACTTTGTTTACGCATGAAAAAAGGGTTGTGGTTCGACCGAGAACTGAACATGGGACACCTTGATTAAAAGGTGAAAAGGAAATAAAACTAATGCAAATGGTTTGATGTGGGGAAACGTCACTATGAAGTTCACACGATTCGCATTTTTCGTTCTTTTTATTTATTTATTTATTTATTTTTTTTTTTTTTGGTTTAAACCAGTTGTTTATTGAAAAAACAGCTGTTATAAACCAGCCAACCCTAAAAGTAAATACTTCTTTTAAAAAATACACAAATAACTAGCAAAATTCTATGTAGTATGTTTCAAAATATTCCATACCCTCTTTTTGGAACAAAATAAAATCAAAATAAAACATAAGAAAAATACTTAGATTTATATGGTACACTTAATGGCTGCACATCTAGAGCTTTTGGTTTTGTATATTCTTGAAATTCTACAGTTTTATATAACCACCATCACGGTTTACTCAGTCCTCAAGTTTTCTGAATTTTTGACAAGAGGGATTCAACATATGAAGGGTGTGAGGCAAGAACATGGTAACCCACAATTTTACTATTTTAAGAAATTAGAGATTTTGTGCTGCACAATTCATTTTGAAAGTCGGAAAGCTGATATTTCACATAAGACTATACATGAAGGATTAAACGAAGCGGTATGCGTTGCTGTCTATCTGGTGCTGCATAACTAAGCAATTGAAAATTTGTTAGTTACCACGTTACCCTTCATATCATTATGGAACTCTCACCACCACCACCACAAAAAAAAAAAAAAAAAAAAAAAAAAAACTACGGAATATATTTAAGTTAAGATAAATACAACTGCACAACAAACATGACTAAGTGGAGCTTTGGCGCTTCTATCGGGAAATCCGGGATTCAACTTAGCATTCGACCATTCTGACAACGCTTTTCTTCATTCCATCTGTGAACTAGAAATAGTGCGTGTACTATGAGTTGGCTGACTTCATTTCTTATTTTTTTTAAATCGTTATTATTATTAATTAGTAGCAGTGACGGTTGTGCGAAGGTTAGGGGGATGGTCTTTCGGACTGAAGCATGTTCCCCAAAATTATGGAATGTCTAAAACAAACGAAATATCTATTAGTCATGTCTTTACTCATAAACTTTAAGCTCCCATCAAATAAAAATTACGAATGTTTAGAAAAACTAAACATTAGGAAGAAAAAAACCTCCCAAAATACTTTTCTAAATCTGCCACTGATTCTCAGTATAAAATGATCTTCAAGGTTGTATCCGGAAGATTATCGCTAAATATATAAACGAAACGAAATATTAGTTATGCCTGTACTCATAAACTTCAAGCTCCTCCCAAAGTACTTTTCTAAATCCGCTACAGATTATTTCTATAAATTAGTATTCAAGGTTGTATCCGGAAAATTATTGCTAAATCGTTGCACAGCTACAGTATAACAGAAATGTGGAAGTACGGTTTGACGGATATATTGAAAAACGTACGCTTTGACGGATATATAGAAAAACGTAAGTTTAACTTTTGCGCTAGAAGCTAGAGTACTAAGCTCTTAGAAATGAAACACGGATGACAAACTGAAAAATCCCGAGAAGAAAAGAATGTCGAACTCATAGGGATGCGCACGAGACAAGATTTGTGGCTGTCTTGACTCGAAAAAGTGCCGTAAAAGCGATGTCTGGACTCGAAAAATGTATATTTCTCTATTGGAAGAGCCGTGTCTCGACCCGAATTTAGCAGGAAAATCCTGTCTCGACTCGTCTCGTGCGCATCCCTAATAACTCAAAAGTTAAAATAAAGTTAAATAGCCTCTAAAATTGCCCTCAAATACTACATTCTTCATGTTAGCTTTAATTCGTAAAACATGTGCTCCATCCATCTTGATAGTGAATTTTAGAGCGAAATATGGCATTTAGGTCATGGAATTCTTATCTAACTATAGAATATACTATAAGAAAGCTATTTAGATAGAAAAATCATGAAAATGAAAAAAGCCAAAATTTCCAAAATTCTCGTTTCCCCCCCCCCCCAAAAAACCGGTTTTTTATGTGAAAGCCGGCTTTTTTGCATCTCTAGAGTTTAGACATTGGGAGCTCTGTTAGTTAACGACAAACGGGTGCATTGATGAAGTTACTTGAAGTGGACAATGCATAGAGAAGCAAGTAATGATGATACTACGAAACAGATATTATATCTCTAGAGTAATGAGTATTATGCTTTATTTCTTTGAAGTGGGAATTTATACAAACTACCTAAATTGTTTTAAAAGTACTAACTTATTCAAGAGAAAATAATATTTTTGTCCATTTATCTAAAACCAGACAACCTATTTATTGACTTTTAACTTTAAATTCGAGTACGTAAAATTTTCCAATTACAATAATAAAATACGAATGTCTCGCCATCTCTTAGTTGATATTAATTAGTTACACACAGTTGAAAATTCGAAATGTTAGGCCCTTCGCACATTAACAAGAGGCAGAACATTCAAGCCGAAACAGACGCTGGTAGGAATTGATATGGACAGAGTGAGACATGAATACACAGACAGTCACAACTTGGAGAGGCCTTTGTCTAGCACGCCTCCTAGTGAACATGCCATATGAGGTTTTGTTGCATTGCTCACACTACTGTACCAAGGCTTGCCTGTCATGTCTTTTGGTCTTTGGCAAGGAAGGCCTTAAGTACTAGGCTAGTCGACAAAGCGTTACCCCCCACAGCGAACGCGGCCTAAGTGGCTATACGGTAATTTTAGTTTCACCAAAGTTGTAAATCATACTATGAGCCAGTCAGGGTTTCCAGGTCTTTTTCATTCCCCGCGCCAGAAGTGGTAGACCTGGATTCGATTCTAGGCAGGAGCTTATGTGGTTAGGGACCCACGTTGAGCTGTAGTTCACGTCTGATGTAGCCTCGCTGATATAGTCGAAAGAGACGGAGCAAGAGGCATTTGTTTTTAAAGATATCCTCTGTATCGAAAACAAATATTAGACCCCAATCAATAAATTCCAACATTTACACTACTTTATACTTTACTAGCTATGCACGTGCCTTTGGAGAATGGGGTTCCGGATTCGAATCCTGTGGGATATCATTGAAAAGTTTCAGCGCATAAAGGTAGTTTAGATTCCACCTTAAACTGTAGGTTCACATCTTGTATAGCTTCGGTGCTGAAAGGACCGCTAAACTCCAAGCCACCAACTATAAAATTTACATCATGATATTTTTAATCAATTCTCTGGTTTAATCTTTTAATTTTTTTCCTCATGATTTTGGCTTCTTCTGAAATTCCTACCCTCTACCAATTTTAGCACCTTAGTTTCAGTTTCAGAACAAAGTTGATAAAACACGAGCAGTTAATGTTAAAATAAATAAATAAAATAAAATAAACATATCTTTCCCAGGAATATTTCTAAGCTGCATGGAAAGAAATGTCTGGAAACTGAAACATTATGTGTTTGTTTTACAAAACAGTTTCGAAATAATTAGGCAACGTAGTTTTTCGGTCATTTCAAAGACTGGAAAGAGAATAAGATGTATTGAATCCCAATTTAAAATTATGGTCTTTGCTGTTTAAAACATTTTCGATATACCTAAGTACCAAACTATTAGAGGTGGCATTTTCCGCCTTTCTACTGTGCACACATCTATGGCTTAGACCATCTAAGGGCAATTGTTCCATCATCTAACATATCCACCCCATAAAATGACGCATAGCCGACCCTGGCCCTTTCGAGCTGTTGCGCTTTAAGGTTTGGTATATATTAGGTATATTGGAGTTGGCACAACTTTAACAAAGTATTTATTATTATTATTATTATTATTATTATTATTATTATTATTATTATTATTATTATTATTATTATTATAATTATTATTATTATTATTATTATTATTATTATTATTATTATTATTATTATTATTATTATTATTCATAGTGAACATACAATTTGGCTCGATGTAGCTCTACTTAACAGTATTAAATGAAATCATAAAATAAGAATATTCTTACTTTCTTCATTCTGAGAATTCCGTTCCATTCCCTCCTAGTCTGGAACAAATATTGCAGCCACTTCTCTCCACATTTTTATTTTTAAGTCACGATTCATGTAGTTCGGATCTCTTAAATCATATAGGCATGGCCTATTTTGTATTTCGATTATAAACGCCTCTGTGTTAAACACACTAACCATGACTGGATATGTACACAGGACACGTTTTCAAACACAACTGAAAATTTCTCTTTGTGATTACACTTGTGGTTATCTGTTTGGGGGTGGAGTTCGAGCTTCGGAGATAGGGGCTCAAATTCAAGTTATTTCATTTTTCATCTTTTGCCTAAAGCCAAATATTTTGCTTATAGATTACCATGGCACCAGCTAAGTGTCAATCAAGTGTATCACGAGAAATCACCCTATTGTGTTACATAGATTTTTCTGTGATTAGCTAATTTTCGGAATTTCCTTCTATTTTTGTGAATTTTCTTTTGTTATACACACAGATACTTTATAACAGCAGAGTTCCAATCTCTGCACAAAGCGTCTTCCAAGCAGCTGTTTCTTGTTACAATCCCCTTGCCTGGCAACACGTCTTTCCTTTCTGTCCTTCCTTTTGAAATCTTTTAAACAGCAGGCGGTCTATTGTTCCGACCTGCACCAAATACGCTCGAGCCGGCGTTTTCTTAGCGATTTTATTGCTTTCGCGTTCATGTTTAGCCGCTCAGATTTAAATACATGGTCAGCGTATTTCAAGCATACGCATGAGCAATAAATGCGCTTTGCGATCGCTTCAAATAGCCACCCACTAAGGCTCGCGCTCGACTACAGTGTTGCCAAAATGTTGAGACTAAAGGTCGCTAAACGAGAGGTGAAATGACTCCAATTTTCGGTGAAAGGTCGCTTTTAAAAAAGTTATTCGTGAAATCCGTTGTCTATAAGCATTGTTTTAAAGTTGTAGATATAAAATAAACAATATGTTCTACTCACATCTTTGTAAATAGGGCGCAACCAATCCTTGAATTCAGGGATCATTTCACATTATTTCGGGTACTTCTGTTCATATTTTGGAGTCAAAATAGTTCCGAAATAATTAACACTACAGTACTTACGTTATGCATTTTTTTTAAAAAAAAAAGAAGAAGTGCAGAATAATTAAAAGATCCCAAAGGACAAATATAACAAACACCCACTTTGCTTTTATTCACGCATCTATAGCTAATCTCGTTGATATTGATAATGCTGTATTTCTTGTGTCTCTCAACGGAAGCTCTGCGAACATCAAGTTTGTAACTGGTCTCCGTTAGAGGACAAGGGTAACATGACAATGCAGGATTGTGGGGGAGTTGGTACGCTGTATTCCCAAACTCTTCATTACTTGCGCTGATTAAAACAAACAAAAAGAAAGAAAAGAACATAAAAACTGTTTTGAACTAATAATGCTTCTCTACAGATTAACAGGTTGTTTGCAGCAAAAAGTCGGTAAATTTGTAAGTATCTAAATCGTCATCTAAAAATCACCCAAAAAAAAAAAAAACTCGCAAATCGGAAAAATTATTTTTGTTGCTATCGTAGAGGTCGAATCCCCCAGATTTAGCTCCTTTTCCCTCAAATTGGCAACACTGCTCGACTGTCGCGATAAGATTCCCCTTTATGCAATTTTGTGCTAGAACACTGTCAGTGTTACCGTCCTGAGTAACAGTTGCTTAGTAGATTATTAAAATTGAGTTTCGTTTCATATTGAAAAACTTCCAAAGTATATTCTAACCAGAAGCGATACATTTATCAGTTCTGGTTTTAATAGATGCATAAGGAGACAGACACAACCTGCTCGTGGGACGTTGAATCTACATTAAGAAAGAGTTTCTCCCTACTAGCTATTACCTCTTTGAGGATCAACATTGAAGCAGAAATTGGCAGTGGCTCTCGACAGCTTTTGTTTTCAGTAGAATGTGATAACGGCATACAAAAGGTCTATTCTTGTGACGGCGGTTCCATTAAAAAGAAAGGAAATGGTATTTTATTATTTCTTACCGTTTTTGCTCTATGACAATCAACATTGAAACCGAAAGAGGTACATTTCTATCATTTCCGGTTACAATATATGGATAAGGATGAAGATGAACCTATTTTTGTGATGCTGAATCCACATCACAAAACCGTTTCTCGCTATTTCTTAACGGTTTTTGCCATGACATCTGTCCGCAGACAGATTGGACGGACAGTCGTACAGAGAACCGAAAATTGAATTGTAAGAATTGTCAATGCGCATGATCTCTGGTTGGATTCGTTTTGTCTCGGATACAAACCCCTAGTAGTGTTTAGATACAAAATTACACAGTTGGTCCCGTCTCATATAGCCTCGGTGCTGAAACGAGACGTAACCAATTGTTAACCCAAAAACATAGTAGACCTATAATAATATAGTAGGTCATGAATAGGCTATCCTTATCATAATAGCCTCAGTCTATGAGTAATGCCACTATGCTAACTTCAAAACATTTAAGAGTTACGAGTTGCATAAGCATCTAAGCGAAAATATTTAGATATTCTAAATGCTTATTATAAAAGTAAAACGTCTCACTCTGCTACTCACGCTAATTTCTAAGTTCACAGTCAGGCTATATGCTGTTGCTAGCTGCGCTGCTTCCTACTGACAACAAGAGATGTCGCTAATGTGCAGGCAGTTTGCATACAAGCCGGAGGAGAACAACTAATATGTTTAACAGGTAGCAAGTCTAGTTCCATCTTGTCCTCTTACATGATCGCAGTGGCTGGTCTAGAAGGTGAAAACTAGAGGAGGAGGTAGGTAAAACCCAGACTATGATAAGTATATTATGAGTTTACAATAAACTTTCAAAAATATATAAATAATAGCCTAAATAATTTTTGTCACTCGAAAAACTGGGAGGCCTTAGCCACTACCCTGGTTCCGGGATAAATCCCCATTGCATGATGGCCCATGAAAGTAACTAATATGAACACTCTAATTGGTCTTTTGCGTTCACCTCCAGTGCTTGAGGTCCCTGGTTCGATCCCAGCTTGCGCAGTGTGGACTTTGTGGTGGACAAACACCGTGCTCGTGGGTTTTCTCGGGGTTCTCCCGTTTCCTCCCACTTTCTTCATTCCACCATTTCACTCATCTCTCATCATCACCGTCTCCTCGCCTAACCGGCATAACCGTGGGACATAAAACTTAAGGACTTCTAATTGGTCTTTATCCTCTACTTTTGTTGTCATCTTTATCTTCTCAGGTGCCGCATTGTTTAATGATCGCTATGGGTTACTTTTACATAAAAATAAACCATTATTATTATTATTATTATTATTATTATTATTATTATTATTATTATTATTATTATTATTATTATTATTATTATTTCTTATTTTGGATAGCCCATATGCAGAATGAAGAGCTGGCAATTCTGGACGTGATTTTATAACGTAAAAAAGGTCCACAGTTTATATTTTTTTATATAACTAAGGCTACTGAGTTATCAAAATCCATTTTCACACTGTGTTATGATATTACCTTTTATTGCAGC
Source organism: Thermobia domestica (assembly GCF_964235325.1). Lineage (NCBI taxonomy): Eukaryota > Metazoa > Arthropoda > Insecta > Zygentoma > Lepismatidae > Thermobia > Thermobia domestica. Next base: position 268,517,368 of record NC_137458.1, on the reverse strand, counting down.
ACGAAACTAGACAATCGTTTACATTCTTTAAAAATTGTACACATAGATTTCACGAGATGGATCCTCTATTAGAAATTATTTATTTCTCGTTACTATGACAACTAAACTCACATCGTCAAATCACTATCATAACAAAATAACATCGCATATCAACGGAAAAGAAATTAGTTCTATTTCTCTTTTTCATATTCTTCTTCTTCTTTTCTTGAGCAGCTTGTGCATAATTTAAAAGTATATTTTGCCCACAAATACAAATAAAGATATAATGCAATACAAGTATCATTGTAATTTGTCGGTGTACCTATTTCCATATCTACAGACGATCGTAATCGTTGAAAAGTGATATTTTAGAAGTTGTTAGGCTATTATTATTTTTATTAAGTATTCTGCCTGTTGATTGGTCCTGGGACTAACGAGGGTTTATTATTTTGTTTTCCTTAGATTCGGGTCTGGAAATGTTTCTTCCGCATTTCTCGATCTTCAGCTTCGTCTTTTAATTAAAATCGACAAAACACCCGACAGCAAGTGTGAGGTGAAGTGTGTTTTTGTGAGTGCAGAAAGCCGTCAAACTGCTCTGATCGGGAAGACACATGGATACAAGGGCGCCGATCCTGGGTGAGCCGAGGAGGCCCGGGGCCCCCCAAAGCCAAGGTGACCAGAATTTTCACTTGCGAAAACGGGACGCATACGAATCGGCTACGGGGGGGGGGGGAATCTGACTTCCAGATTGCATTTTGGGATTCAGCAGTGTTCTCAATTTACAAAATACACAAGTAAGAGTGATAACACACCGTTTCTAACTTTACGTGTACCACACAACAAATAATGGTTCCCGATTGCAAGTTCTACCCAACAATTCTTTTAACTAGTTGGACACTCAGAATTCCCACTCAATTCCCACTTGAACCACGAACACTCAATTTCCATTTGAAAATTCAGAAGTTCTAGACATGGCTGAACCTTAGCAACGAGTGTTGGTACGGAAAAGTGTAGAATTTGCATTGACGATTTATATTTTGAATAATAACGGGACACCTAGGTCATTTTTACTTAAAAACGGGACATTTAGACGTCCCGTTCGAGAATCAGAAAAAAACGATACAACGGTTGGAAAAAAGGGACTGTCCCGGCTAAAACGGGACGTCTGGTCACCTTGCCCAAAGCTCATGTGGGCCCCCTTATTGTATTTATGAATATACAATATTTGGCATAATTTGAATGAAATTTGTTTTAAAATCCTCATATATATGCCTTCTGCATCTGAATGGGCCCCCCAAATTTACAGAGAAATCGGTGCCCTTACATGGATATTAAAAGCAAACACTGTTGTCACATTGCACAATCATCTCTCATTTTAACATGCCTTCTCTGGTTTAGTATTTTTTTGCCGACCACAGAGGATTTAAAACGTAACACGTTATGAAATGTGTTTAAACGTTAGCCTGTGTGAAATCGTAATACTTATTTGTCTTATTTTTTATACAAAACAAGTTACTTTAGGAAGTTCATATGGCATTTATAACAGGGTAAAAGCAAACAATTCAGGACATTGAAGGGCAAAAACCATAATACTTCCACCATAACATGCTATACATCAATAGAAAGAGAATGAAGTGTAGTTACATGGTTTGCAGAATTTGTTATGAAATTGTTGTTTATTGTAAAGTAGGCCTAATCAGCTTCTTTGTAACAGAAAGTGTATTAATGTGCTGTTGTGAAATGAAAGGAAATTGCATAGTTTAGTTATTGTTACACTGAGCATCTGTGCAATACTTTCACCATTCTTCATAGAAATGTCGTCTATGGAACGTTATCTTCCATGCCAAAACAGAAATTATCAGCTCTATGTGGGTAGGCATCGCTAGTTGCAATGAAATCGAGATGACCCGTGGTGTTATGTTACGTTCGTCACGGAAAAGGGGGTTAAGTTTATCCTGTACAATGAAAAGCGCGTGGACAACTTTCATTCCTTAAATTATTCAAATAGATCATACCTTCTAACAGTAGGAATTTACCGCAAATCTTTGTGACATCTGGTTAGCCAATAAAGTGCGTGACCAACGAACTGAATGCGTGACGTACGTAACATAACGGTATTTGTTACGTACGTCACGGCAAATAATGTCTAGTACCTTCTTTAGCAGTGGAAACAATATATATTAATTGTTCCTGAATCGAGTAGTATTGTTAGTATAAATGGCAGCATTGCATCGACTGCTGCGTGTTCATTAGAGACAGGATTGTCTTAGCGTTGATTTCAGTTATGGTGTGTGTTGAAAGTGCACCATTCTCATTTCTTTTCTGCAACTTCCATATATAAATATGACACCAATAGGCCCACAAAACCACAACGGAAAACGCTAGAGAAGTTACGTGAAGAAGAAAAACCAGCAAATCGTGAGAAAGAAAAGCATAGAATGCAGCAGTACCGAAAGACAATGTCAGCATCGAAGGCAAAAAGTGCGTCGACAGTCAAAAATACGCATGCAGAAGTCCGGAGCGAAAGGAACCGAGAAGAATCTGTCCTATCTGGATCGAGTATGGGCTATCAGAATGCAGCATCGTTAGCAAAATCAGTGCAAAGAGCGAGAAGAACCCTCCCCAGTAGCCCTAGAAGAAAACTTAGAGTGGTTAAAAAAATAGTGGAGCTGTTTGGTGGGGCAGAAAAGAAAACACAACAATGTAAAAGCATCGTACTAAGAAGCAACGCAAAAGCAACCGTAATTAATTTCTACAAAAGTGGCAATATATTCCGAATGTTCCCTAGGAAAAGGATACCGTTTTCATGTACGGCAATGATGGGTAAAAGGAAAGATGCAAAAGAGTCTCATGATGTTTTACATCAGCGAGACACATCAGCTCTTCATTACCGAATTTGCAAAAATATACCTATGAGTTAAACTAGTTTCGTAAACCTTCGCCCCAAAGAATGCATTACTGTATCTAAGTAGGATCACTTGTCTTGCTTGTCCATACTGTGAGAACATTCAAAAAATGATTGGCGCCAAAGTGAAATGGAACCAGCTACCAATGACAAAGAACGTGCTTTGTTGAGGGAAGTGTATGCGATACAAAGAGTGAGATATGTATGAAGAATAAGTGCATGACATGTACGAACGTAAAACATACATCCAAGGTCTGTTGTGTGAACCGGAAGATCGTGAGGAATTGGTTGAAGTTTATCAGTGGAAGAGAGGCACCCTAGAAATTGTTCATTTTGACTTTCAATATGTGACAGAAATGGTGGAACACTTACTAGTTTATCCTTGTCACATATACAACATAAGAAGACAAAACCAGGAGCTGAGCACTTTCAAAGAAGAAATGAAAAAGGGCTTCATATAGATGAAGTGGTTTTGAAGATAGACTTCGCAGAAAATTAAGCAATTAAGCATCAAAACGAAGTTATGTCCGCCAACTGGTCAAACGCAGCCGATCCTACTGTCACTATTTTCATCACAGTAGCATACTTCAGCAATGAAGAGCGAAGTTACGGAGTAATATCTGACACGAAAAACCATGGTACTTTCCAAGTAGCCGTCTTCAATGATTTAAGATTTTGCTGGAAGTGCCCATTAAAAAATACACCTGTGGACAGACCGAGCGAGCCAACATTTTAGGAATCGGAAACCCATTGTCTATCTAAAGCTACTAAATGAAATTGTGCCAACAGAAAGGAACTTTCACGAAAGCTATCATGGAAGATGGGCACATGATGGAGTTGGAGCAAAGGTGAAAAGAGAAGTTTGGTTCCGTGTTCTTCAAGGTAAAATAATAATGAAAAACGCTAGTGATTTCCATTCCGTCGCTCTCGTAAACACACAGAAAATTGAATACCTTTTTATATTGCATCAAGACATAGCCAACTACGACTTTCCCTTTGTTATACACTTCATGGACGTGAACTTACAGCAACTAAAAACAATAAAGTCCGCAAGATACGTTGTTCCTGCTAAAAGGTTTGTTGCTGTGATGTATGAAACACAAGTGCCGATCTTCAAAAACTCGTACCAATTGCACATTGCAATTTACAGCACCAGTGGAAGTGATACATATTCAGATCGAGATGAACCTGAGAAAAATATTTCGCAAAGTGTCAGAGACAAATTGCTTCCCTCCCAAAATGTTGACATCAAAATCAGAAATTATGTTGCAGTGGTGTATGTAGTCGGACCGAGACACAAAACATGTAGGACACGTAACTACTGTCGAAAGTGATGGAATGCACCGAGTGAAATACATGCGTGAAAGTGATCAGGGAAAAGACACATTCTTTTGTCATCCACGTGTAGATGTCTTTCATTCTGTGGAACGAAATCGCATCCAGAAAGTTCTTCCAAAACCTCGTGAGAAACGAGATCACTACACTTTTGCCCACGAGTACGTGAAGGACTTGAACATTACTAATTAAAATGCACACTGTACATTTGTATACACATTTTTATATTTTTCATACTATGTTGAATTTTGCGATGTCTGCTACTTCCAAACGACTGTGCGTTATCATCAACAAATATCAGTAACTTATATTTGTTCTGTGGCTTTCTGATCGATCTCTCTTCGAAACTTTCAATTTTGAGTCTCCACTCCACAATTGTTTCTTCTAGTCAAAGTGCACGCTGTTACGTACGTCACGAAATATGTGCGTACGTCACGCTAGTTATGATTTTTTTGCTAAGATACCGATGCATCGAAAACTCCGGTTACAATGCAATAATAGCATAGCAGTAGTCACCTATACACGCAATTTTCTTCGAGCATACACATACAACAGCAGAGCAGAATTTATCGTTTTCTTCTGGATGTCTGACTTCAATGTCCATTTCATTGTGCGTACGTCACGAAGTTTTGCACATTTATGCAATTTGATTTTGGCAATTGATTGATGTGTATTTTATACCACCTTAAAGCTGCATTTCCTATCTGTCCAATAAAAAAAGAAGTAAAGCGATATCTTTATTATGAAGGCCGCTACACTCAAAGAAAGTCAGAAAAGGAAGTCAACATGTTACGTACGTCACGTTGCTTTCACCCAACAGTTCAAAATTCAGTGAGAGCCTATACAAATGTGGAAGAAACCTTTTATATCCTTTTTCTTTGCACCGAACTAAAAAATAACCAGCGCGAAAAATATTTTATTTTAATTTGTAAACTTGTTTCTAGTGTTTTACTTACCTTACACACTTACCCTTAAGAATCATTCATACTATTTTATACGTCACGCTCACGTCACGAAAAGTTTTTTACATGTAATTACCCAATCCCTGATACTGATACTTATGTTTCAGGCAAAAATCAAGCACTTTCATCTTTTCTAACTGCATATGGTGATACCTGTTGAGTTGAGTTCTTTCTCATGTTTCATTGTGACTCTCTTATCTCTACAGTATTTACTTCCGATTTCCATAAACTATGAGGATACGGGATACTTGGGCGCCCGAAGGTGGGGCAGGGTGGGGTCCACCCCCTCCCCGGCTCACGAAAATTTGTACGTAATATAGCAAACCATGTATATTAAATACCAGACGTAATGTAGCAACCATGGAGATGCCCCTCTAGAAAATTTTCTTCTGGTGCCCCTGATACTTGAAGCTAGAAAATGTATTACCGCTACCAAGGATAGAATGAAGATAAAGTATAAAAAGGAAAAGCATTTATCAGTATAAAAATATATGATGCTTCCTCATTAACAGAAGTACTTTCAAATACATGGGAGTAAGGGAGAACAATTACCCACAAATTTCAGATATTCTTCATATCATTTCTGTGTATCTTTGCTTAGGCCTACAGTGTTTGTAATACTTCATTAAAGCTAAGAAGATGTGTTGTTCAAAGATAGAGTGAATCATTACTAAATGGACTATCAGTTCGTTCTTAAATGTTTGGTTTCTTTCAGGTATCCACAATGTAATATTATTGAATTTATATCTATGAGGTGTAATTTATATTTATGAAGTGTAGTTTATATTTATCAGGTATCATTCCATATTTTCGATTGAATCAGATTGGAGACACGCTGTTACTTGTAAGTTACCTTCCTATTCCATATCGCAGGCACTCTGTCCTGTGTTGTCACGGTCCGTGAATGCCAAACGTATACAGCTAGGGGCATACTACGGTTAAGGCGCAGTGAGCTGTCTTGCCTAAACTAGTATCCAAATGGGTCGTCTCACCTATTACGTATCATTTATCATTATCACTATCCCCATTATATCAGCATTTGGTTGTGGGTGGATTCTCCATGATAGTGTCTCAGTATGTTAATCGACAACATACGTGGTTGGCATCTATAGTACCGCAGAGAGGCGCCGCCGTCATAGGTGAACATCCATTGGGTCACTTCATCTAACGGAGATACCTGTGTCATTGCGGTTGTGCTCTCGTTAACCAGTAGGTGGAGACCAGTTTCTTCAATCAGGCTCTTCTCCACATAAGCATCACCCCGAAATGAAAGCAACATCTCCAGTGAGGTGACCGAGGAGCTTCCCACATTGATAGAGTCAATGAAGGCCAAAGAATATCCATTCTTGCTTACTAACTACGAATTCAAACTCAAAAACCCGAAATTAGTACTTCATCAAACTACAAAATATTTTCCAAGGTCTACTATAACTCAAGTCAAAATTCGGAGTGCCATTATTGTTCGAGCTACAGGCTCCCAATTTTCCACAAATATACGGAAAAAGCTGTCCACTATAAAACCGTTACAGCCTAGAAGTCCAAAGCAACCCCCACTGCACGGAATTCTTTCTTGCTGTCTGGTGTAATTCATAGTGTGGATCCGATTTTCATGGATAATGAAGTCGAAGTGAAACTAAATCTCGAAGGACATCATATATCCAAATGCCTTCTTATACATAATGACCAAGGATCAACCTGTATAATCAAAGACTTAATAAATTCGCAATATGCAATAGATGCTTTACTCTCTGGAGGGACAAAAAGCGACACAAAGTTGAACCTTCTCACACATCCAAACCACTCTCAACCAACAATATAACGATCATACCACAGTACTAGGTAGGAAAGAATCCAAGTGCAATAATGTTCACACTTGCATGCTACCCGCTCGTGCCCGTATCTTCAATCCCCTTCTGTGTGTGCTACATACCAAGAGAATCACTTTACATATAGTTACTAATGCAAACCACGATCAGAACCAGAATAAACAAAACCAGAACTTGTAATCCTAATCCGCCCTCATGAACTTCAGCTAACACAACATACTGCTCCTTCCATAACAGAAGCAGTTATGGTTTCTCAGTTGCATTCTTTCCTCACATTATTTCTGCAAAATATACATTCGTTTTTTGAGCCTCATGTATTACAAAAGTTCAGTATTCTGCACGCAATATCTTCCAATTAAGCTTTACTACTACATATACACTTCCATGTATATTTCTATGTCATATCAATCACATCCACTGCCCAAGTTTTCGTTGCACATGACGGTAATATCTATTCTCTTACTTAAACATAAACCCCTACTTGAACACCTACTTGAAGAGAAAACCAGCGTCTTCTTGTTTTATGAGACCTTTCTTACATTCAAACACAAGTAAATTTCAGAACTATGGACTCGTACGGGCCAATAACACCAAACCAACTTAACGAGAAAACAGACTGCTCAACTTCCTCTACCTGTGAACCTTATCATTATTATGTATTTTCATCAACTTACGTCACACTTGTGACCATCTACATCCGGCCAGGCCATGCCATTGCATTACACTTATTTCAATTTATTTCTAATAACCTGAACCTGAGTTTCTAATAACCTTTGTTATAATCGCACATATAAATTTACACAATCGTTCACAACACTAGTAACAAAACTTCCAGGATTTTATTGCCCATATCTCTAGCATTATTCTCGATTTATCTGCGCATATTCGACCCATTTCGAATACAGCGCAGGATATTATAAAGGTAACCAAGTAAGTTATGTCGCTTTTTGTGCACTTCTGTGTTCCATTTTCCCTCACACCGTGAGTTGAATGCGAATGGAGATAAGGCTAAGGTCAGTTGTTGGTGTGGGTATATCCAACATACTACCTGGTTGTGGCAGTTCAGTTACATCGTGAAATTGCGTAAGGACAGAGTGAACATAGCACACCCACAGAACGTCATAAAGGGGGTGCACGAGTTCAAACTGGGATCAAACGCCGCTGCAGCGATGTGGGAGATATGCCTGGCCTTTGGAGAGGGTGTCGTGACTACGCGGATAGTGCAACACTCGAAGACGCGCGACGTGCCGGAAGGCCAACACATGTACAAAATGAAGATCTTCAGACAGCAATTGAGGCGAACAGTGGCCAGACATGTGAGGAGCTGGGACTACAATTCAGTGAGTGGAGAAACCATTCGGCAGCATCTCCATCAACTTGGAAAGCACTACAAGTTGGGTCGATGGGTCCCACATAATTTGACTCCGGACCAGAAGGCAACGCGAGCAGACACCTGTGTTTCTTCGATGTTGCGTCTGAGTAAGCAGCCATTTCTGGACATAGTGTTAACATGTGATGAGAAATGGGTCGTATACGAAGCTCCACGGCGCCGTCATCATTGGGTAGCATCCCATGAACCGGTTCCAAAACAGACGAAACTAGCACTGTACCAGAAGAAGATCCTTCTGTGTGTTTGGTGGACTGCTCGCAGCATCGTGCATTGGGAACTGCTACCAGCTGATCTGAGCATCAATGCAACTGTGTACTGTCAGAAGTTGAGGCGTGTTCAAGAAAACTCAAAACTCTGGTGCCAGGACTTCTGAATCGCAAAGTGGTCCTTCTTTTACAAGACAACGCTAAGCCCCACGAGGCTACGATGACCCGGGACACCATTCTACGTTTTGGATGGGAAACACTATTGCATCCGCCATATTTCTGGACATTGCACCGTCCGATTATCATCTGTTCCATCCTTGGACAATCACCTTAGAGGACGCCAGTTCAAATCCCTATTAGAGCTGCAAAATGCACTTGATACCTTCTTCGCTTCACAGTTCGATGGAATCCATGGCCTTCCAGAACGTAGGCAGACCTTCCATCCATAGGTATTTTTGACCTTCCAAGTACGTCTTAAGTGACATATCGATGTTCGAAGGTGGTCAGTGTTGGGTAAGTTACTTGTAAAAATGTAACGCGTTACTAGTTACTTTACTTTCTCTTAAAATGTAACGCGTTAGTAACGCGTTACTTGCCTCAAAAAAGTAACTGTTACTTTACTTCGAAAGTAATGCGTTACTAACGCGTTACTTTTAGATCCGAAACTTTGAATGTGAATAAATCTTATTACTTCACTTTTCCGTACAACTATTACTACCGCTATTATTATTATATTATATTATTATTATTATTATTATTATTATTATTATTATTATTATTATTATTATTATTATTATTGCACGTTCTGAATCGATTTATGTAAATGCAAGGACAAATTTTTACATGACAACTATTTGAACATTTTAATGTAATGTAACATTGACTAAAATACGACACTGCGTTACTCGTAGGGATGGCCTACAACGAGATACTTTGAATAAATTGATAATTACTTGTATTTTTGGGCAGAAAGTACTTCTACATAAGCACTATACCAGATATAATGTTAATTTAAAAATAACAAAAGAAGAATGTTTTTAATATATGTAAGAAACATACATTATAGTATAATTAGTTGCTATGTAGTTGTTTATGGATACCTAATCAACATGTATGTTTGCAAGACAGTTTGAGTGAAAATACGTTAAAAGAGTATCAACTAATAAACCATTTAATATCGATCATCGACTTGTAATTTCAATAGAAAAGGTGAGAATAATAGTGTATATAATTATTGAAGATATTTTTATGTGTAAACAATTACTACCACTCAAGATTTACTTATATCATTAGCCGAACCAGGTTGACGACTACCTTTGGTGAGTCGTTGTAAAAATTTTGGTTTACCTCGCCCGGGAATCTTGTAAATTCATATCCCGAAGTAAAGTAAGGGTGAATTTACTTCTGTAATAAGGTTAATGACTACGAACTTGACAAGACTTAGAAGTGGTAGAATAATCACAAGAAAAATGAACGGTGAGGCAATGCAGAAAGAAACCAGTGATAGTGATAACGGTGAACGAAGTGCAGCACCAGGAATGACATTAGAAGACCGAATTTTACTAGTCTTACAGCGGCAAGAACAAAGCCGAAAAGACGATATGGAAGCCATGAAGCAGGAATTAAAGCAGACGATAGACAGACAATATGAAGAATTAAAGCAGACGATGGAGCAGAAGTCCGAGGAATCCAACAGACGATTGGAGCAGAAGTCAGATGAGACGAAACAATTTATTATCCAGGCAATGAATGACATCACTTCGCAGTTTGATGAAAAGTTAAAAAGAATATCTGAGGATTGCCAGGATAATCAAAACCATCTAATCCAAGAAGTCAGTGGTGTAAAAAGGGATTTGGAAGTAATAGAATCTTCTGTACAGCAACAAAAGATTCAGGTCATGGATAACTCCAAACAGATACGTGTGAATACACAGTTGATAGCTACCTTACAAGAGAGAATCAGGACACTACAGATCAAGGACAACACATACCACAACAACATGGATAATGATCGTGTAGAATTCCCTTGTTCACAAGAGATGACTTCGCCTTCACCCGTATCTGATGAGGACATTATTTTGGAAGAAATTCATCCGAGAAGTACAGATGGGCGGAAAAGAGATGGTGCAACTACACATCACGCCATAGGTAGGAATTGTCACTCAACAAGAACACGGAATGATAAAAGGAAGGTAAAGTTAAGCGTAAAGATGAGTGAAATACGTGCTATGAGTAAGTTCAGTGGTAAATGTAATGAGAATGCTACTTCTTTCCTAGAAAAATTTCAGGACGAGTGCAATATAATGTGTATAGATAGATCACAATATATGAAACTAATCCCTCATTTACTACTCCCACCATGTTCTTTATGGTTTAAAGCAGTACGAGATCACGTTAGTACGTATGAGGAATTCAAAGCAGCGCTAATCGCAAATTACGAAAATGACTTTTTGCTTGCAAATAGAGATGCCACGATTAGAAACCAACATTTCAATTCTCGTTTGCACAAATCTGTTGTCGAGTTTGTTGTAAATACATACAACGAATTAAAAGTCGTAAATCCATTGCAATCGGAATCTAGAATCATAGCATCAATTCGAAATTTGCTACCGTTTAAGTTACAACAGATCCTGTTTTCTACCCAGTGTATGAGTTTTAACCATTTATTAATGCTTGTTCAATGTTATGAAACTCAATACCATGCTCTGAATCAACAAGCAGGAATAGGCAAAAGTAAAAATGATTCAGATCATTTTGTACCTGTTCGGAATCTAAATATCCGTAGTGTGAACGATACGGAACACAACCTAAACCGAATAAATTCAAGTAATCAGAACGATCAAAATAGGCAAAGCTATGTTGGTAATCAACCTAACCTAAACAATCGTGACAATAATTATGTCAGATCATTCAACCGAAGTAGACACAAAAACAATCGAAATACATGGCGAAATTCTAGAAATGCTACAAATTCTATGTATAGACATAATCGTTGTTCAAGAGATGGCATGTCGTATCAAAATCAGAATCACGACGCAATACATGTACAAAATATTGCGGAACCTAATCATGATAGTGCAGTACAATGTACTTTATTAGAATCATATGCTAGTACAAATTTAAACTGACTCTAGTTAATGAAGTAAGGGTTAAACCCATACCAGCTATAGATTCTTGTGAATATTTATTTTTAAGTTTATGTGTTAATATCAATAATGAAAACAATTCTTATGACTTCGATATACAAGCACTATACTTGATAGGATTGGTTAATGGACTCATAAATATTTTATCACATTTGTTTCAACAAATGATAATTTTCAAATGATTTTAACTCTTTCTTGTTAATATGAAGAATTATAGTTCGATTCATTAAAAGCAAAGGTTATTTATAGTATATTTGATTTGTGTTGAAACTTAATTGTCAAAGATTATGTTAAGTATATGATTCATTCTATTAAGCTAATTATTCGACGACTGTCTTCATGCACAATCTTATATGTTACTTGAATAAGATTCTTCTATATTCTGACGCCCGATTGATACAATGCATACTGTAGAATATCATCTAAAGTAATTAATATATAATGCGCCCTTGATCATGATGACTCATGTTTTGAAATGTAATTGCTTCTTACTATTTTGAATTCGTACCCTTCGTTAATTATATAAATAAGCGACGACGTTTTAATAATAAAATATATATATTAATGTAATAAAAGATAAATGATAATGAAATGAAAGATTAATTATAAATATATTTATATGAATGAAAATAAATAATGTTATATATATGCGAGGGTCGATCAAAATGTATGGGACATAATTAATGGAATATTGTTCTTGTAAACGGACCAGTGGTTCTTAAATATAAAAACCAAGCTCCCTTGTAACTTTTATATTCAGTCCCATCGTCGAGCGACATTTTTATACAACGAGATACTTTGAATAAATTGATAATTACTTGTATTTTTGGGCAGAAAGTGCTTCTACATAAGCACTATACCAGATATAATGTTAATTTAAAAATAACAAAAGAAGAATGTTTTTAATATATGTAAGAAACATACATTATAGTATAATTAGTTGCTATGTAGTTGTTTATGGATACCTAATCAACATGTATGTTTGCAAGACAGTTTGAGTGAAAATACGTTAAAAGAGTATCAACTAATAAACCATTTAATATCGATCATCGACTTGTAATTTCAATAGAAAAGGTGAGAATAATAGTGTATATAATTATTGAAGATATTTTTATGTGTAAACAATTACTACCACTCAAGATTTACTTATATCATTAGCCGAACCAGGTTGACGACTACCTTTGGTGAGTCGTTGTAGGCCACGAGTGAATTCGAGCAAGTTTTCATTGAAACTCGATTCGACTAGAAACAGACATCTTTGAGCTAGAACAGAGAACTCGGCTTGAAAAATTTCCTCCAACTCGACTCGAATTCGAGTCGAGTCGAGCCAAATCTGGTGTATAGTTTCGACTACTCTCTTCAACTATATAGACAATATAATTATTATCAATGGTACTACTACTACTACAACAACTTTTCTTCTTCTTCTTCTTAGTATTATAATAGTATTAGTATTAGTATTATAATAACAACACTGTGTATAACCATGAAAGATAGGCGGTTTATATATGAATACTAAAAAAGTAGTTGATTGCCAACCTCGGTAGTGAACTTCTGAATTCTGGTTGAGGGTCTAGGTTGAGTATTCGGGCTTGAGCCAAACATTGTTAAAAGTTATAGGGTACTGGCCAAATATCTTCAAAACTGCTCGGCCCGGGTTTAGAATTGTCAACGACTTGAGCAGATCGGCTCACAGCTCATTCACTATCGACCCAAACCGAGAAGTGAGCTGAGCCAACAGCTCACCCAACCGAGTCGGCTAGAACCCTTCGCTCAGTTGAGTCGAACCCAGCAGATGATTCATCCCAACCAACCAGCTCAAGCCGATGGTTCACCCCAAGCAAGCCGTCTCGAGCCATCGGCTCAGTTAAGCCGAGCCGAGCTAAGCTTGTTATAAAAACTCTCTTGTAGCCTCGCTAACGATGATGCGAGCAGTGTCCCCTCTCGTGAGCAACACTAAAAGTATTCCATATTACTGCTTAGCTTACATTTCTCATGGCTTTCGCTTTCCAGTGTAATCAGACCATGATTTCAAAACGAGTTAACACGAGCGAGCCATTTATCAAACTCGACTCGACTCGAAACTCGATGCCAAAAACAGTGAATCGGCTCGGAACTCGACTCGAGAATATTACTTTTGGCTCGACTCAAAACTCGACTTGGATTCGAGTCGAGTTTTAGCTTGACTCGTACCCATCGCGATGCGTTAGAAAAAATGGTTGCTTATTATTATTCTACTAAACTAACTATATAATAGGCCTAATAACAATGTTGCTATGTAAAATTAAAAATACAGAATATAGAGAAACATTACCGTACAACTGACAAAATGAGAGCACATGAACTGGGGGTGAATCAAAATTTGCCAATAACTCTAAAATCGAAACATGCTTTTTAAAGCTAGTTGTTCCAAACTATAATCTACGGAACTTTAGGATATGCAAACTGATCTAAAAGAACTCTAATATTACATACCATCAACATTACATCAATAAAGTAGGGCTGCTCATCAGAACACAGTTTATTCATATTAACCCCTTACTGAATGTCTTTAATTATGACACCCTAGTTGTTGATAAATATTTCCCGCCGGGGCACCACTTTACTTTTAAATTCTGTTCACCATCATCTTCAGCTTTTAAGAAAAAGTATTCTTTCAAATGTTCGAACGATAAAATATTTTCGTTCTCCATCTTTATAAAAACTACACCAATCGAAGTAAAATAGACTACCACTACCATTGCATTCGTAGTTCACTCACTGAATGTATTGATTTGGAGCTGTCAAAATCTAAGACAAAAACCTTCCAAGTGCTTGCAATCAGTACACGCGATTTCCCAGAGGCTGTCCTCATCTTCCAAAAACAGCAAGTAGCACTATATTTTGTATGTAAATAAACAAATCAAATGGCATCTATGAACGTATTTGCAAGCCTACCAACATAAAGTTCGTAAGGCGAAACGGGAAAATGCACATCGAGATTTCCCGTTCCGCCTTACATTAAGATGAAAAGTGATAATAGGTTTTACATGCAAATTTCATTGCTAGAGGTCATAAGGCGAAACGGGAAAAGGCGAACAGTGCAGGAATTGTCGGTCACTGACATCGTTCATGCTCCATTGTTCCATTCTGAGAAATTCGCTTACAGGAAAGAAACATTTGTTTCCGAAAAAAAATATACATATATTGTAGCTACTCATCCGAAATGTAACGCGAAAAAAGTAACGTAAACTAGATACGTTACTTAAAAATTTGTAACGCGTTACCGTTACAGTTACTTTGGAAAAAATATAATGCGTTACTAAGAAACGTTACTTAAAAAGTAACGCGTTACAAGTAACGCGTTACTTGCGTTACGTTACTTCCCAAGACTGAAGGTGGTTGATGAAAAAGCAACAAAACTTTGTTGGTTACCTTTATATAATATATTCCACTACTATACACAATCTATGTAAAACAGAAGTTTTGTATAATCTTGACAGCTACAGTCTATAAATTAAACTATCAGGTACCGCTCGCAATCATTTTGTGCATTCAAATAATATACCAACTTGTCGTATTACACGTTTCGACAGATCTTATTGCAATGCTTATCATTAAGATCTTTCAAGGGCTTTTGTCAATGTGGAACCTCCTGAGTCTGCAACAGATCTGTGCAATATGTTGAGAACTTTAACTACAGTTACAACAGAAATCGGACTTTTCCTTGTTCTTAGGGTCTACGAATTCTCTAGGGTCTAGGGTCTACGAAACTTAGGGTCTACGTCACAATCAGGTCGCATCGCAACAAATCTTAAATGCGATTTCACAAAATGTTTTTTCAGGAGTGCAGGTCGACCGAAGGACTTGTGTACATAATTCTATTGACATAACGCATACATTCACACCCATTTCTCTCCTCGTACTATTTTATTTAATTATATAAATACTTTTAGCGTTATTTTAGATATTGTTTCCTCAAAAATACCAATATGAGCTGCAAGAGCAAGAATAACAAGATGATAAAGTAATGTTGTTCTTTAGAAAAACACTTAATCATGTATTAATTACCCAGATAAAAATTTTACTCATGGCAATGAATTTATGATACAATTCACAAGTTACGTAAGGGGTAATATGGGTACTTTGGAATACATGTTAAATGATTAGCGAGTCAGGATTAGGGTGCTTGTTGAGAACTAGTGATGTGTACAAAAACTATTTTTTTCTGTTTTCAATTTTTTTCGAAAAACCGTAACAGTTTTCTAATAACTTTTGAAGAAACCGATTCGGTTTCTACAAATCCGGTTTGGTTCTTTACATAAAATTTTCTGTTTCTTCGTTTACGTGTTTGAGAATAAGTACTACAATTAATAATACTGCAAGCAGTGTTTCTTCCAGACATGTTTCTTCCAGACATGCCCCCCGGAGCTCTGAGAGTGCGCCTTGGAGGATTCCAAAATAATACGTCTATAATATTATAATAAATAGAATAGTACAGGCAGTGCCACCCGGAATCCTAAGTGTTTCCCCCCAACCCCCGTTATATTTTTTCTGAAAGAAACACTGACTACAAGAACAAGAACAGGTATCAGCTTCGGCGAAAAATACGCTAGTTAAAGTAAAAACTCAAAACTCGTTTGGAAAAAATCAGAAAAATAGAACTAGTTTTGGTGGAAACCGAAATGTCGGATTTTCAAGTAATCGTTTTCCGGATTTTATTATTTTTTTTTTTTTTTTTTTTTTTAAAACGGGTTTTCCCATCCCTAGTGGAAGCCCATGGGAATTTCTCGTTAAAATATAGATGTATTCACGTTAGACAGCATCGAACTTTAAAAGGAACATTGAACCTGCGCTCGAAACAAGCATAATTTCAAACGATTTCTGTGTCGCATACCGTAATTGTTAGCCGGCGTGCTCTTGAGTTCAATTTTCGGTATGTCATACAACTTTGGTGTCGATCCAGCAGTAAATTGCCACTTTAATTAAGAGTCTTCATCCCGGCGAAATTAAAATACCGCTAATTTTACAGTAATTATGTGATATCTTCAAATAGATAAAATATAATCGAAATGTGAAACAAGAGCGCCCTAGACAATATTATTTTACATGGGAAACCGTTATTACGACTCACTTATCTGCTTTCGATTTGGAGCCATTTTGAAAATCGCCATTTATTTTCGCGTTTCTAAACAGCTGAAAACGGAAAGCCACTATGTGACTTGTGATAACGGTACCTCAGGCAAAATAATATTGTCTAGGGCGCTCTTGTTCCATATTTCAATTATCTTTTATCTATTTGAAGATATCACATAATTACTGTAAAATTAGCGGTATTTTAATTTCCCCGGGATGAAGACTTTTAAGAGGTAGAAATCCACAAAGAACAGCGTATTATTTACCTTTCGTATATGGTATCAGCTTGAACCCTTAATGGAAATACTTCGGATAAATATCCCAAGCAGTGTTTCGAATTCAATACGAAAGCAGTAGAAGCCATCTATAATATTAGTGTTTAAAGATGTCATTTTACTCTAATCAATAAATGCATTGAAAGTCTTCTGAGAGACCATAAATGTTCATAAGCTTGATAACCAGAAAGTTTGTTGGCTAATGAAGTTGAAAAGAAACCAACTTACTGGTTGTGTTAGAACTAATACAATTGCTGCAAAATAGTGAAATATCTGACAAGTGTGACAATTGTCAGTCGCTGAGTTGTGATAATTGTGTTTTCGTTGTTAATCATCTTCTGTTTGTATCAAATTTAGGATTAGGCCTATTATTTGATATATATATATATATATATATATATATATATATATATATATATATATATATATATATATATATATATATATATATATATAGGCTAAAAACTAGCTTAAGGCTATTGAGTGGAAAAAGTACTCACATAAGGGCAGATAAAAAGAAAAAAAGTTCATACATGTATTAGATAACAACGGGACGACAGCACATCTATTGTGTGTTTCGCTTACAAATCCGAATGACTCCGTTTTGGAGAAGCGACCAATAGGCGTCAAATAGTTTGTAACGCGTTTAAAACCTACAGTAAGGAATTTCTACTACCATTCATGCTAACTTCGTGGGCATTTCCAGGATGAAGGATGGTTATTTATCTTGGGAACTTACAAGTAAACCTTACGTTTGGGTGAATCGAGTTGCTGACTGAGACACATATGAGAAAGTAGTACTAAATGTGGTCAGTATTTCAGTGAAGTTGTAGGTGCGAAGCTCCAGGGGTTTAGGAGATACAGCTACCAGAACATCACATGGAAGTACAGAATAGTCTTCATACAGTTGGAGGTAAAAGCTCTGTAAGACCTCTTGTAACAACAAAAGGTGAATAACAAATATATGGATACATATTAGGACTAGGGGGAAGTCATATAGTAAGGGTATACCTGACGGCGGCCATCTTGAAATCCGCCATTTTGAATTAAGGTTAAGTTTTTAAAATAGGAATAGGGTCATGTGATACATGATTTAAGGCGCAAACTTAATCAGAAGAACAATGGTGACGTTAATTTTGATTTACGCGCAATTGGTAAAAAGTTACAGGGAAATTAAATATTGTTGCAGCATATGTATTAGTCCTTTACCCCACCTTGTAAATTTTGTGTTAACGATAATAATTAAATAAAAGGCAGTTGGATAAATATTAGGTCTATGGTAAGAGTTGCCTTGATGGCGGCCATGTTCAAATCCGCCATTTTGAATCAGACAAAAGTTTTAAACAAAACGCATAACAGTGACACCTTATTAATAGCAAATTTTACCATAAATCCAACGGTATAACCATTTTTGCTTTATTATTAACCAGCACAAAATTAAATGGATTGCTCCTTACGACTACTGCTTTGACTGAATTGTTAACGACAAATGTGTGAAGTGTAACTCGATTGCTTTTGTCAGGTGTGCTCACTTTGAGCAGAGCATTTGTGCAAGTCATGCGCTCTTTTCTGAACTACATATTGATTGTACTAATTGAGGACTTTTCTGGAAGAAAGACCCAAGTTCAATTATGACTGAATCCCACTTTGGTGATTTTTCCTTAAATTAGCAACTTGTTTATGCGATAACAAATGCTGGTTAATGATAAAGCAAAAATGGTTATACCGTTGGATTTATGGTAAAATTTGCTATTAATAAGGTGTCAATGTTATCCGTTTTGTTTAAAACTTTTGTCTGATTAAAAATGGCGGATTTGAACATGGCCGCCATCAAGGCAACTCTTACCATAGACCTAATATTTATCCAACTGCTTTTTATTTAATTATTATCGTTAACACAAAATTTACAAGGTGGGGTAAAAGACTAATGCATATGCTGCAACAATATTTAATTTCCCTGTAACTTTTTACCAATTGCGCGTAAATCAAAATTAACGTCACCATTGTTCTTCTGATTAAATTTGCGCCTTAAATCATGTATCACATGACCCTATTCCTATTTTAAAAACTTAACCTTAATTCAAAATGGCGGATTTCAAGATGGCCGCCGTCAGGTATACCCTTACTATATGACTTCCCCCTAGTCCTAATATGTATCCATATATTTGTTATTCACCTTTTGTTGTTACAAGAGGTCTTACAGAACTTTTACCTCCAACTGTATGAAGACTATTCTGTACTTCCATGTGATGTTCTGGTAGCTGTATCTCCTAAACCCCTGGAGCTTCGCACCTACAACTTCACTGAAATACTGACCACATTTAGTACTACTTTCTCATATGTGTCTCAGTCAGCAACTCGATTCACCCAAACGTAAGGTTTACTTGTTAGAAGAATTCTTGTATTATTTTTTACACCAGTGGCTGAAACATGAAGATATTCCTATGGAAATATGGACGTGTTGTCATTGGGGATACAGGATTAATAATATGGTAAAATGACAAAACATTAAAATAAATGCATTTTTCGGTAGATCCCATTTGAAAGTTCAGAACGATTATCCGTCTCAAATCAGAAATAGAAATCGTGAACGTTATGCTTTTAACCTCTTCAGTCCATAGGTATACACATGTGTACCTCTGGTTTTTGTTTTATTATTTATTTATTTATTATTTTTTTATTTTTATTTATTTATTTTTATTTTATTTTATTTTATTTTATTTTATTTTTTGCCTCTATTCTGAGGCTTGCATCGTAGTTAAAACTGCTTTGTAACGTTTGTGTACCTCCCACCTGTGTTTAATACTAATCTTGTTCATTAGATGGCATCAATAATCATCATATTTCAAGCGATAGTTACAAAAAAGAAAATGTGGACCGCTTAGCAGGCTTTTATCCACGGGGGGGCAAGAGGGGGCCGGGCCCCCCTAAATTTTTCTTGCCCCCCCTAAAATTTTCATGGAAGGCTTGCAAAAAATCTCGATTAATTCTGTGTAAACACTAAGAATAACATGCAATATAAAAGAGATTATTCCAAGGATTTTTTCATTATAACTATTTGACGAACACTTCTAAACCTATTTTAAAGGAGTTAAAGTAAAGTTTATCAGTCTTCTCGAATCTCGATATGAAATTACACAATACATATTGAAGCAAGTTTTTACAAAAAGAAGGAATATGTTCATAATACTTCATGCCACAGTTGTAATAGCGATCTGGGTGGTAGGAGACGAAGTGTGAAGTGCTTGCTGCCAAATCATAAAAACAGGAAGAGGAACAAAGCGTTTATCTTTTGTCGATTGCAGTAACGGCGGTAAATTATTGTTATTCTATTGTTTAGTTGTAGTCAAGGACGCCGGTCCTGGGGGCCGGGGGTCTCGGGTCCCCACAAAGCTGATGTGGGCCGCTATTGTATTTATGAATATATAATATTTGGCATACTTTGAATGCAATTTGTCTTAAAATCTTCATATATATATATACCTTCTGCATCTAAATACCTCCCCGCAAATTTACGGAGAAATCGGCACCCTTGGTTGTAGAACATACATACATTGCAAAATCCTGGTCAACAGCAAACCTTAGATTAACTGTGGAACAATTAGTTGTGAATTGTAAAACAAGAACTATGGTGGAACATTCACCGAAAAAGTAATGGTTGCAAAGACTTTCATATGTTTGTTCTCGTAGAAGAATAAAGTTAAGCTAAATTACCTTAATTAGATGACTAACTGAGCAAGTGAACATATTTAAAGTTTAATGATTAAATTCCGGGTTGTGGAGCCAGGACTAGTAAAAATTTGCAAGATTTAGATGAGAAATTAAGTAGCAGAATGTTTTCTATTGTACTTGGGGTGGGGGATCCCGTGGAAGTAGCTAGTTTTCATATAAAAACGTAGTAAATTGGAACTATTTCTTAGTCGCGTACGCGTAATAATGTTGGAATTCAACATAAAAGAAGCAGTGATGCTTTTACTCGATACTAGATGGGTGTAGCGTTTTACTTACATTGAGAAAAATCCGTTCTCCGGACAGTGGTATATTGTACAAATATACGGAATCCTCTTGCTTACTATAAAAATCAGAACGGAGCATACGTTATCCGTATGCTACATAGGCACTGCCCTTAGGTGTTACATCATGCCGTTGCCGGTTGTCTGATGTCTAACAGTCTTCCTTATATTACATACATATATGTATGTTACCTTCGTCAGCTATATGTTATATACGTCCATTTGTATGTGAGATCCTGACCGCCTATATTGTTTCATACGGAAAGTATGTATAGATGGAACACTTATACAGAAAGTATTATAAAATATGCGTTTTCAGTTATATATTTGCTGTACGTTAAGTTCAAAAACTACAGGATTTACAAATGTAACATACGATATTATGTATGCCGCATATATTTTTTTCTCAGTGTAGCTTTGAATAACATTATAGTATTTTTTTTAGCTGTTTTGGTATGTGACTTCTTGGTATTGTGTGCAGGTGGTTCATTTATATAAAACTAGTTTAATTTAAGATTTTAAACAAGAACTTAGTATAAATATTTTTTAAAAATGCAACTGTAATTGTAAACAAGGGATTTACTTCAAAGTTACCTAATTGCCAACAAAAACCATAATAAAATCTACAATCATCAATTTCTACTTAAACTTTACCCATTTTATGTTCTGTTACGTTACCTCGAGGGTGTGAATACGGGGAAGGAACCACAAGTACATATGCAAGTCCATTATTAACCTAAAGGGTAGACTGGCGGCCGCGCGGAGCACGGTTGTGAGTAGTTAATGTGGAGTGCGGAGTTGAGAAGGAAGAACGAGCGAAGCGAGAAGCCGAAGTAAGGTGGGATAACGCACTACAGGTTACTTAAGTTAGGTTATGTCTACTTCGCACTTACGTACTTAGTACGTACTTAAGTTTGTAGAGCTGTTATATCTCAAGCAGAAACTCGTGAATGACTGTTGGTAGTCTTTGTTCTTTCATTCATTAAACCATGAATATTCAAAAGATTAGCCTCACTATCAACATCATGTTTTACAAATGTTAGTACTGTCATTTCACATCCAGCGCAAAGACCCTGTACACTTGCAGGCATGTTTACTCGAATATTATCCACAATCCAACCGTCCTGAACCTAGAGACAAATAGTTCCCTCTTCTTGCGAATTAGTCCCGTCTTTATAACTGCTTATCAAAAGATATTACAAATAAATTACGCTTCACTTACATGTTATCAAGCACACAAGCAATCAAATTATCAATTTCTTCTAGGTAAATTTTCAAAATTTTGATGAAAACGGAAGGGTAACTTCGCAAGTTAACCTTAAACAAGAGCATAAATAAAGTTGAATTTCCTTATTTCACAGTAGATCATCTCTCGTTCTTGATCTTTATATTAGTATTACATGTGGGACTATTAAAACATGTATATTTTAATTCTAATTCGTGCAGTTAGTAATACCGATTTAATAAAATTCACTTTTTTTTTCATGTAGATTACAGAATGTGAACTTAATGTGTCTGTGTAAAGGGGGATAATAGAATTAAGTAGAAGCAAAATACTTAAACATTCAAGAGCAGATATGATGAATTGCTGATGTTACTATTAGATGAACTATAATATGGTTGGCTCGGCCCAGAGATGGAGTGGGTCAGTGGGTCAAGTGGGTCGTGGGTCAACAGCATGTGACCCACTGTGACCCACCACCCACCATGACCCACTGTGACCCACCACCCACCGTGACCCACTGCGACCCACCACCCACCGTGACCCACTGCGACCCACTACCCACAATGACCCACTGCGACCCACCACCCACCATGACCCACTGCGACCCACCAACTCAGTATGATCTACCGACCCTCTCTGCTCACTGCATTGTAAACAGTATCTTCTGAGGACTGGTAAATTTGTCTCCGTTTTACTTTCAAGACCTTCACTTCCCTTTCTTTTCCATTTGTTTCTGTCTACTTACCTGAGGTGAGTATATCTAACCAAATGAAAAAAGAACTTCACGCGCTTTTGGATATTGATATTTTTAATAGTAATAATAGCAATAGGACTTACACTACTACTTGGCTTTCGAGACCTGTGAGTTTTTAGAGCTAACTACTGGAAAAAATACATTTTTGAATCACGGTAATATATAAATTATTATATTAAAAAAATGAATGTAACTATGTGTGCCTGATCATCACGGTCAAATTGCAAAGTCAAATGAAATTACTTTTGGTATATAGTTAGGCCTTAATCCAAATTGGGATGTTATATTGCTTTTATTATAATGCATAATATCCTAAGGAGGTAGTGAGGATCCGAATTTTTGCGAAAAAAAATGCTGGCAAGCCGTTAAACTTACGGAGATTAAATTCAGTGTATTAACTCAGTGAAAATAAACAGAGTGTGTCCTAGCATTTTTTTTTTTTTAAATTCTCCTTTATGGGGGAGGGGGGCACTTTCTATATATGGAAAATTGGTAGTGAGTTGGTTTGTAAAAATGATCGAAAACGATCGATATTATTTCAGAAAAAAATTAGAAACAAAAAATACAGTGCTTGGCTTCATATATCCATTGCTTTCTGCTATAATAATTGCTGAAGCTAATGTTTATTATATGGAGCGCTTACAGCACAGGGCAATCAACCCATAAAGCTGTGAGAAAAATAGGCATAAAATTTGTACTGTAAGCTTAATTACACGGAAATTTGAAGTTTGGATTGTACGCATAATTGTATGGAAAATTTTACATTTTTTCTCCCTTTACGTTGGTCTACTTACTTTGATTTGGAACTTTGAAATTTCATCCTTTTTTCCACTGAAAAGTATTGATACTTCAACAAGGAAATCATTATACTATGATAATTTAATTGAAATTTATCGTAATTTGGCACATGGCAAACAGCAGTGTGGTAATTGAAGTTGAAGAAGGAGGGAAATTCCCATTCAACTCTGAACACTTTCCAGAAACCTCGTTCCCTTTCGCTTTCTAGACGGGGGAGGGAACTTGGTAATGGTATCAAACCTTCATGTGTAATTGCAAAAATTAAATTTATAAACAAATAAAAAATAATCAGTTTATCAGGCTTTAATTGATAATTTATTCACAAGATTCCCTATCAAAGGCGTGGTAGATGAAGTTTCTGTTCTACATGGGTTGACATTGCCAACTGACATGGTCGATATGGAAAAGATGTTGAATGGTGATAGAGAGATGATACTTCTTGCTGAGTATTTCAAACCTGACCAAAAAAAATCGTTATCAGACTTAAGTCTAACAAGTAGATTGTCGATGAGAAGTTGCAGAAATCGGGTAGAAATATTATCAATTTCCACGACAGAGTGCGAACGGGGATTTCCCCTTATGAATTTACAGATAACTGATATTAGAAATAGACTAAGTGCTCAAACATTGTCTAATTTGTTGCTCATCAATGTTAATGGCCCACCGCTAGACAAGCTCAAAGTAGACGAGCTAGTTATTTCTTGGCTGAAGGATGGACATCATTCCACTGCGGATGATTTACCGCCAAAAAGTTACCAACAGGAAATAAATCCGATTTCAGATTTGGTTTAGGGTGGAAAATTACGAGTTACGGAAAATGTATACTTGTATTACTAATGGCTTATTTGTGTTATTCAACTTTGTACCTAATTTTTAGTAAGTCTCTTCTTTGCTTTAGATAAACTAGTTTGAATAAATATTCATAATAATTGCAATTATGCATATCTGTAACTTAAATTTAACGTGGTGTTTTAGTGATCACACAAATTACAATTATGAGCATACTTTATGGAGATGCTCTCACAGATGGTACCCGAGCACCTTTATACCCTATGAACAACTGATTTTTCAAGTCTTTTGTGAGAAAAATACTGTGAACTGGGAAACCATAACCTTTTCCATATTGTACAGGGGTATTTTCCTGCAAATAGAAGTTTCTTGTGGAACGCGTTCAGAAATTAACACTTGAAAGAATACTCTCTTAGTACAAGTATATTTTAGGTACACACTAATTTCCTCCCACCTCGAAGTATTTCAATTTCCTCACTGACAAACACTTTACCATTTTATATCGTAAAGGTCAGATCCACTGTTATTGTAACAGAGTGGTGCTTGAATGATTGACTATAAATTCAAACTCCGATTAGTGACAATTTCACAGTCTTGTTTTATTACATGTGTAAACTCTTTAGTCCGTTCAGAAGAGGCCGTGGATCGTGTTCAGATTTGATGACAGATTTTGGTGAGTCAGAGTAGATCAAAGTGGATGAGAGTGGTTCATGGTGGGTGGTGGGTCAGAGTGGGTCACCGTGGGTGGTGGGTCAGAGTGGGTCACGGTGGGTGGTGGGTCGTGGGTCAGAGTGGGTCATGGTGGGTTGTGGGTCAGTGGGTCGTGGGTCACGGTTGGTGGTGAGTCAGTGGGTCGTGGGTCAAGTTTTCATCGACCCACGCCAACTCTGGCTCGGCCCCCCCTTAACTTCTACCGGGCCCCCTCTACATTTTTGGGCTGGCTACGGGCCTGCCGCTTAGTGCCACGACTCAAGAGGATAAGAATGGACCTTAACTTAAAAGGGATCGGAAGAAAGAAATGAAGCACACAAATAAATGACAGAATCGTTAGGAAGTACGAACTTACTGTTCATTTCATAAAACATCTGAAAGCTTTAACCGATATTCTAAATCTAGATTTATTCACAATCTTAGGTAAAACTGACGAAGCATAATGATGCTGATACGTCATGGTATAGCACTAGATAAGCAAGAGACCCTGAAGTGAAGATCAACAATGATTTTAAACATGTCAAGAATAGTTGCACGAGCTCCTGAATATTTTGTCAGTTTCAGGTTTGGAAAAAGTGAGATAAATCATTAACATTACTATATAATAATAACAATAATAATAATAATAATAATAATATTTTAATTATGGGATGCAATAGTGCTTTGACTGTTTCGGTTGATCGTAACAGCCACTAGAGTCTTCAACTTAAGATGAATACATTGATCGTAATTGTCGCAGGTTGTAATTATCGCGACACCGAAATTGTGGAGGTTAATGGCAATGTTGGGCTTAAAGGAAAGAAGAAAAAGAAACAGAACTGTTCGAAATTTGAGAGAAATTTCCCTAACCTAGGGAAATTTCATAGGTAAACTTAGCAAAAAGGGAATTTTTCGATAAAACGAAAAATTCAGGAAAATTCTCGCGCTTACATATTTACTAATAAAAAATGCTTAATTGTTTCTTACTTTTTTTTAGGAATAAAGCAAAACAATAGCGGTATATGTCTGGGGAGATGTGTCTCTTCAAAATATTTGCACTAATTGTTGACTGGATGTATTTGTATTTTTTTTTGTTTTAAAAAGCGAAAGAAAAAGTAAAAAGAATAAATGAATAAAAAAAAAGCAAATGAATAAAACGTGATTGGCAGTTTGTTTAATATAGCTAAATTAATCTTACCACATAACTTCTGTCATAGGAATTCGACTGTCAACAAACTGGGAAAAAATTTGATAAGAAAAGGGAAAATTTTGTGTTAGTCGAGGGAAATTTTCTTAAGAAAACCTACGGACACTGGGAGTTAGTCTGTTTTTTATGCTTAAAAATATAAATTTTGTGATACTGATCTGCTCTTTCGTGTTAATGGTGTTATGCCATTATAATTGCAAATTCTAGTTACGTTGGTGATAACTAAATTGTGGATTGTGTTTGCAATTCTTCAAAATTGGTGCCCGATAAATAATTTCCATATTTATTAACAGTCAATAAATTAAAAGCCATCCAGTCGGCTGTGTAAACGTTCTACAAATTTATAATCAGAAAGTTTCGTTTAGAAGAACGAAATCAGGGCAAAATAAAAAATAAAAAATAAAAAAAAGCATATAAAAAATTAATGTTAAGTGTAAGGCAAAGAGACATCTACAGAACAGATAGGAAATTATTCTGTTTGTCTACGTATTTATTGTACATTAAATAACTTTGTAATGAAGTTATATTTAATTGTGTACAATATCATGTACGGAGCATTTATTTATTTAGTAATTTATTGCTCCCTTCTGTCCACCTCTTACCCTGTTATTTTCTTTCCATTCATTCTTATGCGTATGATGACGTAACACGCGACGAAAGGACATTATAAAAATAGTTATTAAAAAAGAGCATTCTTCCTTTGTTTATAACTTAACACATATGATCCTGACAGTAGAATAAGGAACAAAATGTTTGTATTATTTTATTTGGTACGAGTTAAGTAATTGATGTATGAATTATGGGTGCTGCTCTTTACGCGTTGGAATGTGAGATCATCATTTCTTTACTTTCTACCACAAAGATGAAAAAAAAAAAAAAAAAAAAGCTTTGTTCTCATTCTGTGTAAGATTTTCCACTCATTTCACTTATCTATACTTAATAGATGATTCTCAGTAAATTTTAGGTTTACTTTAAATTCACAACGATAAAATTATTCCGTTTTAACATTTTTTGAAGTAATTAAATATAATTTACTTTCTCTTATTGGAATACAAAGTACTGAGCTAAGAGAGTAAATACTCAGTTCTTTAAATAGTTTTCTAACATTTGTAACAAATACTTATGACAGATTCAATTTTAAAAAGGATTAAAGAGAAGCAATAAATAGAAATATGGTATTTGCATGATTACAAGGCAACCTTAATACTTATTATTATAGTTGTAGCACATAAAGGACGTAAACCTTTACTGGTTGGAATTGGATAATAATTATTATATAAAAAGACTGTACTTTACTGTACTTTACTGTAATTTCGGGCAAAACACACACAATGTTCAATTAAAGTCTGACAGTGAGTGTGTTTACTAAATATGAAGGAAAAATATACATACAAAAATGAGGAGAACGCGTTCTCCACATGATTGGCCTGTTTCAATTGCAAGCAATTGAGATAATTGGAAATTCTCAGGAAGCATTCAAAAGTTACCGTAGAGTTTTTATTTAAAACAGGGAAGGATGGTACTGGGTCCTAATATTTGAACGACTTCAACTGCAAGCGTGGAGTAAATGTAAAAACTTCAATTAACACATGCATCATGTTGTGTTGAAATCGTACAATATTTACGAAAGTTATAAAGAAATATATATCTTTTTAAAGCCAGGAGGGGAGAGGTTCAGTCATTCATTCTCGATTGATTTTAAATCCAAGTAGTAAGAATGGTTCTCAATAAAATATAATGATTAATTTACGAAAACCTAATATTTTACGAAAGATATCTTGGATTACCTGTATGTAAGGAGTTTAGTATACTCAGAAAAAGCGGTAGAAATTAACGATTTCTGGTTTCAATATTGATCTCTATAGAGCAAAACCGATAATAGAGAAGAGGTTTCCTGTAATCAGTTAAACGTTCCACAACTACATTACATTTCCATCCATTACCCTCTATTAAAACCGGAATTGATAGAAAACCACTACAACTTCCGGTTTCAATATTGATTTATATGAAGCAAAAATTATAACAGATGGCGAAAAACGTTTTTAAAATCAAAATCAAATTGGCGTTATAAGAATAGGTACCAACTTTTCTGTTAACCCTTTACCCAAACCAGAATTGGCTTAAATTAGCCACTTCCGGTTTTAACGTTGATTGTCTTAGAATAAAAAAGGGATAGATAGGAAGAAGCTATTTTCTGTGAGATTCAATTAAGCATCTCAAAAATATATCCCATTTCCACTCTAATCTCTCTACTGAAACTGAAACAGGCAGATTTCTGTCACTTTCGGTTTTAACGTTGATTATTATAAAGTGAAACGGTAACTTATAGTGAGAAGCGGTCTTCTCTAATCGATTAAAGCGTCCCAAGAATATATTTCTCCCCACTATTATATCTATTG
Source organism: Thermobia domestica (assembly GCF_964235325.1). Taxonomy (NCBI): domain Eukaryota; kingdom Metazoa; phylum Arthropoda; class Insecta; order Zygentoma; family Lepismatidae; genus Thermobia; species Thermobia domestica. Next base: position 268,488,354 of record NC_137458.1, on the reverse strand, counting down.
AAACAAAATGTAGCAGAAATAAACCTGACACTTATTTCTGAAATAATCATGCTTCACCAAACAGCAACTTGGAACAGCGTGACTGAATTCCTTGTCTTTAAACGTAGACATAGTATCGACGTGGAATCTAGAGACTGGCAGGAATATGGTTGCAGATAGTCCAACACGAGGGATTATAGGTTACTTTGAATGCTAACCCGTTCTCATTATACTGTAATAAATACAGACATGTTGTGTACCAGAATATTGCAAGACCTGTTAACTCTTCCTTTGAACATAGCAGAACGCGAACGGGCTAGCTCGTATTTGCAGGATATTTCGTATGCTCTAGGTCCACAGTGTGCAAGTTTAAGCATCTAACCACGGTAGAGTTTTTTATACACCAGTGCCGTGCCGGGGGGCGAGCGGTGCGACGGCCCCGGGCGCCGAAGAAAGGGGTCGCAAACTTCGGGAGGAAAAAAGAAAATATATACAGTATATAAAATGGAAGGAAAAAGTAATAAAAAGTGCTCAAAATCAAAGAAAAGCTGAGTTGATTTTTGAAAATTTTCTTACGCTTTGCACCAACCATGGTGGCACTTCACTGCTCGTCTGTCAACCTGACTCATATGTACGGGAGCCCTGTCGTATACTCTCGCCCCGGGCGCTGATTTTTCACGGCACAGCACTATTATACACACCTCAAAGTGATATTTAACCTTGGAATGAACGAGACACAAGGAAGCATAAAAATTGTAGAATGAATGCAAATCCTCTCATAAACTCGGCAAACTTCCATTTCTAATTTTAAACTATCAACAAATATATATATATATATATATATATATATATATATATATATATATATATATATATATATATATATATATATATATATCACAATTAACAAAATATGTTGACCAGGCTAAACATTCTCAACTAAAAAAAAGAAAGACAGAAAGTAGTATGAACATTTGCTAAATATTTAGAATTTCTCCTTTTTAGTACTATAACAGCTCCCCACGGTCATAAATCAACATCTGATGGCCCCAGGTAGTAAGCAACACATATCGATAGCTGATTAGTCCGAGAGGGAAAAAAAAATAAATTCTAATCTCTTTTTTGAGGTTTTGTCTGTTTGTAAATGCAAGTATCTGAACAAAATCGCAAAGACGACAAAGTTTATATATACTTACTCAATTTTCAAATCAAGACTTTTAAAGATGTTTATCCATTTGTTAGTGGATTGTGTTGACAATTGATTGTTCTTCAATAGGGATGCGCACGAAACAAGATTTGTGGCTGTCTCGTCTCGAAAATGTGCTGTAAAAGTGATGTCTCGACTCGAAAAATGTATATTTCTCTATTGGAATAGCCGTGTCTCGACTCGAATTTTGTCAGGAAAATCCTGTCTCGACTCGTCTCGTGCGCATCCCTATTCTTCAATATAAATGTTAAGGACATGTATTAATACTCATTTTGTCAACACAAGTTACTAACAAAACGAGTGAAAAACTTTTGAGTTTTGAACTGAAATTAAGTATTTGGCCTTATTCTCCTGTTGTCTAACACTGTAGTGGTTCTTATTTTTGACTTCCGATTTTTTTTTTTTTTTTTTTTTTTTTTTTTTTTTTTTTTTTAGTCTCATTCCCTAAAATGGTTCCATAATATTAAATGGTGCCTGAAGCGACCTCAAGTTTTTAATACATTTACAGTGTACAAAATGAGACAAAGGTACCTTGTAAGTTTGGAAAGACAATAAAATATATATTATGAAGGTTTGATTTAATTTGATTATCAGTTTAGCGTTCCTTTCCAGCAGCGAGGCTATATGAGACGTGAACCAATAGCTTAATGTTATCCTAACCATATGAGCTCCCGCCGGGAATCGAAACCCAGGCCTCCCACGCCAAAGGCGCGTAAATAAACCGCTTAGCCATGATATTATGGAGGTAATAACTATCAAATGATTTGAGGTAAGTAGGAAATATCGTCAGATGTTTGTTTGTGGTAAAAAGCTATCCCAATACTGTTTCACATGCCGCCTTCCTATTAAAAGATTTGAACTTGAATCCAAAATGGCGGACTTCAAGATGGTCGCCGTAGTGGTACTATACAGTAAAACCTTCGCCTCATATTGTATACTGTAAATGTATTCAAAACGTGAGGTCCGCTTGGACTACCATTAAATATTATATAATTGAGCCAATTTTTCTCATGGGTTACTTTAGTCTGATATGGAACCATTTTAGCACATGAGACTCAAAAAAAAATGTCATAGAGTCAAAGAAGAACCACCAAGTTTCTTCTATTAAAACCGGAAGTAGTAAAAAAAATTGGTACAACTTCCGCTTTAAATATTCACTCCTATACTATAGTAGTAATTGTAACAAACTACTGTATGATGTTTTAGTATTGTTCTTACAGACAGCATAGAATCTTACACTTCGAAGATATTATTGGGCACAAATGTATTTAATTACTTTGTATATTATAGTGCTATACTTGGCAAGAGTGACGACACCAGCTTTAATTTTTTATAGGGATGGGCAACGGAAGAGAAGAGACATTTTTGGGTAGGTTTTTTTTTTTTTTTTTACCGATAATAATAGTTTTATATTACTGTATCTACATTGCAATAGACTGCATGTCTTGTGGGGTAGCTGTGGCGCGGACAGACCATGTTACCAGTAGGACCTACCTAATTGGACCCTCGAGTATCGTTACTCCTTGGGGTAAAGCTAATAATAATTTGAGAAAGTAAAGCCACAATGAGTGAATAATAATAACCACGAGAAAATCTTATAGTTTTACGTCCCACGTTTATGCCGGCTAGGCTAAAGGAGACGGTGATGATGAAATAATGAATGAAATGGTGGAATGAAGAAAGTGGGAGGAAACGGGAGAACCCCGAGAAAACCCACGCACGCTGTGTTTGTCCACTACAAAGTACACTTGGCGCGAGCTGAGAACGAACCAGGGACCCCAAGCATGAAAGGTGAACGCTCTACCACTGAGCCACCGCAACCCCTGATAGCCACGAGAGTTACATCTATAAATACATTTACATTCGATTACCTCAGATGAAAACAGAAGAGTTATAAGCTTCAATTAAGATGGATATCCCGCCCGCTATAAAGATCAGTTGTTACGTTACAAGCTTCTACAATATAACATACACTAACTAATTCATGCAACAAACACAGTACACATAGGTTAAAACGTGATGCAACGGACTAACCAGATTTGGAAATCGTAAACCGGAATTAATTGGTAATTTATTCTTACGCGAACAGCCAAAGCGACCTCGCCTTCTATGCAAGATAAGGTTTCTGAAATACATCAAGACAATTCTTACTCTCTCCCTCTCTGGATGGTTGGATGGTCTTAAGGTAGGCAGAAACCTATCAGATAGAAAAATCCAGGCAGCAATAATAATAATACAAGGATCTCCAGTGGCCTAACAGTAGCGGATGTTAGCTGAAGGATTATTACACCTTTAGGCGTAACTGTATTATTCTTCGTGGCTTTTCCTTTTACAACTGTTAATTATTCTAAAACACAGATCAAGATTTTTCTTACATTTTCTGTTTCCTTCTTTTTTTCTTGCTTTCTTTTCAGCTCGTTCTGAGATATTTCGGTATCATAAATATTAAACCATGTGTAACATGCGTAATTCTAATGGCTTTTAATACATTATAGTCTGTACTCAACAATAACAGTTTTGACATTCAAAAACTGGATAAAAGATCCGGTTAACGCGTCAAAAACAAATTTAACAGAAGCAGGTTAATGGCAACGAGAATAAGCAACACACACAATAACGAAGAGATATTTTTTTGAAAAGAAAAACTATAGCCTATGCTATAATTATAGGATGTTTATAAGACTGATAGCTAACTTATTGACCAGAAAAAGGAAATATATTTTCATGCATGTTAACCATAATGTTTTATGGTCATTTTAAAATATCCATTCAAGGCAGTTTTTATATTTTAAGATAATATGTCAAAGTTCAAATCAGTTCTGGTAATTTTAATGTTTTATTTTTTTTATTCACTATAGGCCTACTGTGTCGTAATAAATTTCAAGCATATATATTTTGTCTTATCATATTAAGAAAAAAAGACCTCACTCAGTGCACAGAGAAAAATCTGTTCTCCGGACAGCTGTATATTATACAAATATACGGTATCCTCTTGCTTACTACAGAAATCAGTACGGAGCATACGTTATTCTTATGCTACATAGGCACTGCCCTTAGATGTTACATCATGCCGTTGCAGGATGTCTGATGTCTAACAGTTTTCCCTATATCACATGCATATACTTACGTTAACTTCATCAGCTATATGTTATATACATCCATTTGTATGTGAGATCCTGACCGCCTACATTGTTTCATACGGAAAGTACGTATAGATGGAACACTTATACAGAAAGTATTATAAAACATGCGTTTTTAGTTATACGTCTGCTGTACTACAGGAATTACGCATGTAACCTATCTTTTTAAGTACGCCACCTAATTTTTTTCTCAGTGTGCTTAGTAGAAATAAAATCTCAGTATCTCTGGCTACATTTTGCTTAAATAAAAGAAGAAATTGTGCTCACAATGATTTTATTTTTCATATATGACAAAAAAGTTTGATATTAACGAAAATTTCTGTTAAGAAAAAGGAAATTAATTGCAAATAATGAAAAAATTGAAATGAGATGAAATCTGTTTTGTCCTTTAGATTGAAACAAGCGGATGAGTAATGGAAGTGAGTGATTATTTAAGAATTAGGGGAATGAGGTTGTGGGAGGAAACGGCAGAACCTCGTGAAAATCTTTCGACATGATGTAGTTCACTTTAAAAGAATATGGTCTAGGAATGAACCAAGGAACTCTTGCATCTTTACCACTGAACCACAGTGTCTTCCCCTCCCCCTCAGAAAAGTTTCAACTTGATTAAAATTTTCTCTAAATAAAACAAAATTGTTTCAAGTAAGTTATATTTTTTCAATAATGAAAATTTGTTTGTAATAAAGAAAAATTGAATACAAAAATAACTAATTTTTTAGTTTAGTTTAACCCTTTCCAGCCCGAATTTTTTTGTGTTGGAAAAACATATGTGCACAGTATTTCCTGTTGCAATGATGCCACATCATATATCCTCTGTTTTGCTTCACCGCGAGTAAGTAGAGATACCAAATTATGAGATTGACCCGAAAGAAGAGTGTTATGATACATGGGGAAACTGCATGAATTAATATTAGATTTATGATTATAAAAAGTTAGTGATTCCAAATGTTAAGGAAAGGGTTTTTTAACCTCTCACTTTATGCTCTGTATGCTAAAGAAGACGGTTGATAAGTGAAAGTAACTAATTATTTGAACATTGATAGAACTACAAAAAGAAGAAAGGAACAGCACACACAGAAACATAGTTACACGCAGACACATTTTAACAGGATTTTTTGTCACAGTATAGTTAGGGTTGAAATAATTTTTTGATTCAAAATACGGACAAGCCTTAAGATGACGACCCATCAAAGATACGGTGCCCAAACAAAGAACAAATATTTTGAAATTTCTTACCTAAAAATCACCTTTTTAGGTTATCACACAATTGTTTACTGTAACACTTAAAATACTATTGGGAACTAACATGTTCTACAGTACTTTTCATTAGCACAAGTATAATAAATCATGCCATTAGATTATCTATATTCAATCTAACCAAAAGAACCCTGGAATAGAAAAATGAGACACTCTTTAAAAACATAACCTATTTTATTAATGGTAACTAAAATATAAGTTATATGATGAAAACGTAATTCTTTTCGCCCGAGATTTTAGCAATTCCCGACTCGGAAATTTTCTGGCAGCACCAAAAACTGTAACAAATACGAACATTTTCCTATTTCATGCTTTGTACGATACGGACACGGACACGGACCCGAAAATACAAAGAGCCCTTACAAAATAAGGACATATGGCAACCCTAAGTATAGTGAATTTTGGTAGCACTGCATTTGGTTTTGCACTCAATAAACCATGTGAGTTAACAAACAAAGCGGTCAAAGTGCTATAACTCCTGCCCAGCAGCACAATAAAACTCCACCATTCTTTCATAACATCGGTGCTGAAAGAGACGCAAAACTTCAATCCTACCTCTATAGGCCTCTACCTACAGGATTGTTGTGTAGTACTAAGTTCTTGGGTAATTTCATTTCTAAAAAAATGATAAGCTACGGGGTTTGGGACGATTGGGTTGATAAACTCAATAAATGTGTTAAATACAATCAATTAGAGCTTTAATTAAGAACGATTTAAACCTATATTGTCCAATGGGCCGAAGGCAACTAAGGTAACACAACAAGAATATACCTGCAACAAACACGAAGTTGTTGCAATGTTATACTATAGCACTGGTAAAACTTTCCCAATGTCCCTTGCATATCATATTAGTGGAAATAGGTTGGGGTTATATTTACAGAATAAATGACGGTTCGTATCCGGTTCTCAACTCTGAGCTATCTCTGTAGTTTCAACGGGAATCCGAATGCGGAATTCATTCACATGTTAATGTTCGCAGAGGCAGAATAATCTCTTTTTGGATCAAAAGATCCAATATATTTCAGTTAAAAATTTTCTTGTAGACCTTATAATATCTTATCTGAAGAACTAGGCTACATATAGTGTAGCCAAACCCAAACTATCACTTAACTCAGTATGATGTATTTACTCCTTAAGAAAATTCGAAAATTCGATTTAAAGGACTTCAAAAATTTTGTGGCCCCCTGATCTACAAACTAATTATTGGCCAAGATCTCAATCTTTTGATACATTTTTGGATCATTCCTAAAATTCTTGGCCTAAATCATAATCTTTGATCCATTTTTTGGATCATTCATAACATTTTTGTTACCTTACATGTTTTACAATGTTTTAGATTTTTGGTGCATTTGCATTTTCCTAGCGAGAACTTTCAGTCAGATTATTATGTTATTATCTTTTCCTATAAAAAGTATATTAACAAGGTACAGTTTCGTTTGAACTATTGAATTCCTTGTACTTGTCTCCTAGTACTACTAAGTAAAAGAAAAAGTGCAAATCATTACGAAGTCATCTCATTAAGATAAATCGACAAATTCAATTAAACGCATACGATTATTCACACTGTAGTCAAGTCATATCTTACCAAACACTCTTTGTATGACAATGTGTTATTCCACTAGTGTACGCAGAATTTTGTCATGGGGATATTTTGCATCACCCGAGTTCGTATAGTAATTTTTAATAATAATAATAACAATAACAATAAATGATTGTATTATTGTTATGCATGTATCTTATATATTGCACCTACACGTTACCACTTTCACTCAATAATTATGGTAAATGATTTATTCCACAGTAAAATACTGAAAATGCTCAAACGAAAAAAAAAAATACCATACTATTGTATAATTGCACAAGAGTTGAATTATCAATAATTGAAGTATTAAATTTATCTAAAACTGTGAAGATGTCGTGAAGTCGGATTGATCAATAAAAGAATTACTACGTTTTCATGTTAAAACTAGGACTATACTATTACAATAGAAAATAACTATTTATAACTATCATTTAAAAATAATTTAATACGGAATGCAACTTCAGACGGACAAAGAACATTTGCACGTCTTGTCGTGGATCTCATTTGTCCTTCGTAGAATGAAATGTATATTAATTCACAGCAATAGCTAAGAAATATTTATTCTTATTTGTTCAGTTTCTATAGTTTTTGAGTTAAGAAACATGTTTCTTCTCGTATTTTATTTTTACCAATAAAGTCTTCAAGCGTTGCAGAACACTGGCGATTTTTTAAACCATATCTTTATATTGTGTAGTATTGGACAAAATAATGGAAACATTTGTCAAAAGTGTGACCTATTTTCACTGTACGTGCTAGTACTGAGTACTGCGTAAATCAACTATATCTTGTTTGTTGCAGGTAGTATGAACTGTACACTACTGGTCAAGTTAGGCAGTGTAGATATGGACGTTGCGCAGATGTAGTGAGTGACTAGTATGTCTGACCTGCCGGAGTTTCAAAAATGTTGGTGTCCATCTAGATGAAGCATTGTTGAGTAAACAGCGACATAATACAAGGTATGGTCTCTCAATAGTCATGACCGCATGTGCAGTGCAAGGTAAAACATGATCGTCGAAGCATCTAGTGGTCGAGAAACGAAGCTAAGGATAGGAAACTACCAGACCTTGAAGCGTATTGTGACGAAGTAGAAAATACAACGAAACTAAAGTGACCAAAATTTAATCAGTACCTAAACACGGTTCACAGAGGTGCGTATCATTGAGTTTCTGTGGACTGTTCTGGAAAATGGAACTCGGCGCCGATTTGCAGATCCTTTATCTTTACCTGAGCTGGCTATACTGAAAGAAAATACAGTACTAATTACAATAGTATTGTATTATTATTTTTCGTTTGAGTATTAAGGAATGGTTTACAATTCCACTTATTGCTATTCAGGACTTTTATTGGTCTATTCCGTCCAGATTCAAGTTATATTATTTGTTAAAGGTGGAATAATATCATACTAATATAAGATGTTCCGACTGCCAAAGATGTTTCCAATATTTTCTCCAATGTTTGTATATAAATATATATACACCAGGTTATCATAAAATAAGTACCGTTATCGCTGTTCAGAGAACCCTGGAGACGTAATCACTTGACAGAATGCAACGAAATCTGGTAGGAGTACATTTAGGAACGCAGAAGCGATTGGTATAGAAAACAAAATTAGTTCCAATTTTCGCCAAGTAAGTGCAGAGTGAAAGAAAAACGACACTAGTGATGCTAAATGATATGAAAGGCTGTAATTATCCTTTCTGTGGGTCTCGTGGCATTGAATACTAATGTTCTTAATACCCCGTGGTCAGTATCGGATTTACGGGGCAGGGGCCTTTGGAACTGAAGCGTCTCTTTAAAATTCTTGAATACCTTACAAAAACGAAGTTAAATGTTAGTCTTTCCTAAAATGTGGTCCCTAAAACACAAGCTCTCTCCATTCCAGGAAAAGATTAGTGTCAAATCTCACCTCCAGAGGCTGAGTTTTTGTTCAGTGTTAAAACCGGTGAGTGTGGTATGGAAGACAAATGATATTGATATTCAATGAAAGAAAGGCCGTAATTACCCCCTTTCGACGCGTGGCATTGATTTGTACTCCTATTAATAACCCCGTGGAGGGACGTACGCAGAGGATGGGTCCTGGGGGGTCCGGACTCTCTCCGAAATTTCTACTTTTGTCTCCCCGAAATTTAGCCTAATTTTAGGGGCAATTTTAGGAATTTTAATATAAAATACCCTCATATTGAGTTTGGACCCCTCCTAAAATAAATTCCTGTGTACGCTACTGGCCATGGTGTAGCGATGTGTTATGAGCGATGATGATGTGGAGGTCCTAGAGCAAGGAAAATGCATTGTGACTAGTACCGTACGAGATGATGATGGCTTTCTAAGGACGGGACATACAGGGTAACGTGGGATCCGATTCACGTGTCTTCACCGGAAATCGAACCCGAGACCCCTTGAACACAATGCAAAGAGTGTAGGAAGAAAAAAGAAGCAAACATCGTATCACCATCAGTTCACTTCTGGCACATAGTGGTCCTCAAACCCTTATAACTGAAACACATGCCGGCGTGAGTAAGCGCATGGAGAGGTAATTACAGTCTTTCTTATCATTTAGCATCACTAGTGTCGTTTTCATTACACACTGTACTTACATGGCGTTGTACAGCACCATAATTACCTCTAGTGGCGAAAATTGGAACTAATTTTGTTTCCTACATCAATCGCTTCTGCATGTTCCCAAGTATGCTACTACCAAGTTTGGTTGCATTCTATGGAGTGGTTACGTCTCCAGAGTTCTCTGAACAGCGATACTTGTTTTATGATAACCTGGTACATATATATATACAGTACAACCCCTCAAATCCGAACCACGTAAATCCGAAAACCCGGCAAATCCGAACACGGTCTCAGGAAAATAAAATAACTACAGTTGGAAAATGAAAAAAAAAATAGATTTAATCACACAAATTTAGTTTCTTTTTAAGGTTTTAACATTTTAGACTTAATACTTATTAATGCATATTAAGCATGCATTAATGCATATACAAGCATATTAATGCATGTATATACATTCATGTCCAAAATTATTGTGGTATATCTATAAATATGTTGTTGTAGCAATATAATTTGATAACGAATTCGTCCGGTATTTCTTATAATGTTAGTATGTTTATAATCGACAAAGATATGTATGTTGCTAATTTCATGTCAAAAGAGCAGTAATTAAGAACAATAAAACAAAAATAAAACTTTCTTGTCCATTTAGCAACATTTTGTTTTACTCACTCTAATTTTCGTTTGTATTCCTGTGAAATTTGCCACAAATATACGTTCCCGATTACACACATAGTATTAGCATTAAAAGTATCCTGCAAAATCATTATCTAATTATATTCTTATAAGAAGACAGTTATAGATATGCGACAATCATTTTGGACATGAGTGTACACCCGCCAGTCAAGGTCACTGCCCTTTCGACCACTGGGCCACCCTGTCTAACCTCAGTCGTTGTTTTACCGCCAATTCAGTGACGAAATAAGTACGTAATATTATTTCCTGGGTAATCCGAACACCCCGAAATCCGAACAGGCTTCAGCCCCAATTAGTTCGGATCTGAGGGATTGTACTGTATATATATATATATAAAGATACATATGTAAACTATTCATACAGAGGACCGCGTAGGTAGGTCCTTCCTCACCTCTCCACATAATCCCCATTGAGATTCAGGTATTTGTCACACCGTTGCACCAATTTGTCCAAACCCATTGTAAAAAAAAATGAGGGCTTTGGTTATTTATCACTCTCCTCACATTCCGCTTCACTTCTTCATCACCAGTTGGCAGGAGATCAGGTCGTTTATGTAGAACCTGAACTCTTCTTCAGGGAAACGCAATTCGACATAAGAGACCTGGTCTCTTCTTGAGGATAACGCCCGACCCCACTCATCACGGAAACAATACACAAAATTCAAGATTTAGGGAGGAAACTTCTGTCCCACTGTCCATTCAGCCTCAATTTAGCGCCGTGTTACTTCCAGCTTTTTCTGAAGTCTGCATTGCAAGGGAAATGTGAGGAGAGAGCTAAATAGCCAAAGAACTTATTTTTCGCAAAGGATTTGGACAAATTAGTGCAACAATGAGACAAATGCCTAAATCTCAATGGAAATTATGTGGAGAGGTGAAGGAGGACCCGCCTAGACATGTATGTATAATTTTACGGCTTAGGGAAACTTATATATTGAACGACCCACCTATAAAGTGTTAAAACTTCAATATTACACCAAACAAATTTCTTACTTCTTACTAAATTTATGTAATAATATATTTAGAGGTATATCTGTAGACACTTGCTGATTCTCTTTAAGACTATCGTTCACAAAGGCCCAGATTAAAAACTCGTTTCAACATATTTAATGAATTTTTGTCATAGGCGTATAGAAGTACTCCGTATTGTAAACTGGTATGCAAAACATAAGGACTAGATAGATAAAATAACGTAAAATATTGCGTGGTCGGTGGAAACGAATGAATCAGCAGTACAATGCTAGGGGTTTCGTACACGCACACACGGAGCAAGACATTGTATGCTATGACGTTAACGTGACCATAGCGCCGAGTGAGTCTTCTACCAAACACGTAATAGTTGAATGAAAGGAATGAAACAGAAACAGTGTGTGTGTGTCAGAGAGCTGTACAAATGGATTGTGGTGGAGTTAGTCACAACAACATGACCCGGAAACAACATTTAAATTACTTCACAGAGGAAGAATCATCTGGAACCTGGAAAAATGGACGAAATGTGACGAGTGTTGATCAGGAGAGTTTGATATTTCTCAGCACTCTTTCATGTGGATAGGAAGCATTTCAAACCATATGTAATGTTGTGGGAAGGAGAGATGGTGGTCTGTCACGGTCAATTACGGCAGCGAATGACCGCTACATTGTGCAACACGCAACGACGTCAAACAGCGGGTGCAATTGCAAACAAACCTAATAAGGTACATTCGCGAAGTGTCCCCTTGGGATTCGTGTAAAATTAATTCAAATACAAAGTTCTCCGTGGCTCAATGTGTATTGTACTAATTTTAGTGGCCCATACTGGTAATTTGCATATTTATAGGCCTTCATATATCCGGAATTCAATCAAATACTACTACAGTGAAACCTCTACTAACGGACACCTCCCATAACGGACATATTTTGTAAACCCCAAACACTGTAATAGGAAAAAGTACATTGGCAAATCTCTCTAAAGCGGACACTCTCTAGTACGGACACGGACAGTCTTTCCTGTCTTTTATAGGTATTATTTACCTCCGTATTACGGACACTTTCTCTAGAAACAAGTTGAAAAGTACAGTAAAAAATAATACATTTTTTTATGATTCATACTTGTGTCAATAAGGAAGCACATGAGGGTGTGACAACATTTTGCCTCCTCAACTGTCTGCTCAAGAGGAAAGGTCTCCGTTTAACAACATCCTCATGTTCTTTGCTTGCATTCTACTCTCACCCAACCTGTTTTAGATACAAAAGTGATTGATTGTTGCCCGCCGTTTGGGATGATAAGTCATTCTACTGTCCGCTGGAATCTCTAACTAAGCAAAAGACAAGTTTGGTATTTTTTCCCCGCGGGTACTCATATTGTCTCAAAAGTCATTACTGGACTGCAATTAACTAACAAATTAAAGCAATACACTGAAAACGTAGTAAGTAGCGATAAGTGTAAAGTGCAGAGAACTATAACATCTTATTTCCATGTTGTGCCTCGTACATAGAGTATTGGATGGCACAATATAATGCAGGTACAGTAACATTTTGGTAATGTTCGTAAATACATGATTCATGCAAAAATATTTTTCTAATAGCACAATACCTTGTACAGCGGGGGACACTTCTAAATGGTACAGCCATATGGAGATTTACGGCTAAGGTGTACCATTTAGAAGTGTCCCCCGCTGTACTAATTTACGTAAGAAGATATTGAAACCTCTCTAAGGCGGACTAGCGGACAATTTTTGATTCCCCATGGCTGTCCGCTTTAGAGAGGTTTCACTGTATAACGTTCAGACACAAAATTGCTTTTAGTTTCTTCATATGTAACTGGACATGAATGTGGGCATGCGCAAAACAAATTGGATCAAGTACTGCTTCTCTAACACATGTTACCCACCCTTGCCCTATCTTGGATCTGCCATAGCCTATTGGATTCAACTTTCGGTTTTTTCAAATGGAAATAGGTGCAAGTGATATATCAAATTCATGTACAATTTTCTCGAAAATTCATTTGTATAGTGAATTTTACTGTAGCTTGTATCGTTTGCAAGGTATTGCATGTTAAATGTCAGTCACTTCACGAATATTGAACCAAATAGAAAGTTGTGCATGGCCCCACGTGTATATGTTATATTTTACGTGATTTATTGTTAACGAAATATTCTCTAAACGTACATACATACAGACACACACACACGTCAGTACCCAAATCTGGTCGTATCTGGATTTATATTAGGCATTTTGACCGTAATACAATACTTCTTTGTTACAGTATAACATGGAAGTAATAATCACTCACAGAAATGTAATAAGATTATGACACCAATGTTGTAAAGAGTTTGTTTATACCTACAGTATTTTTCCAGTTAGAAATTGTTTTGATTTGTCAACATCAAAAACGTAAGCGTAACTGATATTACTCTGTAATGTTTATTCGCGAAGTGCCTGGAGGGATTTAACATGCAATAGCTTCCAAATGATACAAGCTACATCAGTGAATTTCTGGGAAAATTGTACATGAATTTGTTAAAACCAAACGTAAAAACCAAAAGTTGAATTCAAGATGGAGGCCGCTGGGGTTAACATGTGTCAGAGAAGCAGTACTTGATCCAATTTGTTTTCGTATTCCCACATTGATGTCCAGCTACATCTAAAGAAACTAAAAGCAATTTTGTGTCCGAGCGTTATAGTAGTGTATGATTAAATTCAGGATACATATGAAGGTCCATAAATATGCAAAAAAAAAAAAAAAAAAAAAATAGTGCAATACACATTAGGCTGCGGAGAAATTTAGTTTTGAATCAATTTTACACGAATCCCACGAAGACACTTCGCGAACGTACCTTGTAAGAGAACTGCAAAGCACCGAATCTCACGCTTTACAGTGGCACGTTAACTGCAAGGTAGTAGTCTCTTTGTCCAGCGACCATTACGTTATGTTCCGTTGACAGCCGCGGCACCGATTGTGGTGGTGTCAAGAACACGCGGGCTGGGCCAAAGAGGAATACGGAGATGTTTTCTTCCCCGATGACAGAAGATTGAGTCTGAATGGTGAGTTTGGACGTACATTCATCTGGCAAATGATCAGAACACACAATAAAACCCATACACGTTTTGTCAAACACCTTCGTTTTCATCTTCCAGGTATTTTTCTGCGCAGAAGTGTATCTTACATAGACCTACATATACCTATTTTTTTTAATACGGCACACTTACCGGCAAATATTATTGTGACACTGTACTCCTTCCCCACGTCCTTCTTTTCAGAGGATATTCGGCGGATAAGCTGGCCTGCCCGTTCCCTCGACTTGTATCTAATTGACCACGTATAGGATGCTGTAGGGAGACGTCTTGCAGCACATCCAGATGCAACAAGGGCATCCAGCAGTTGTCAACAGCTCTGGTGGAGTAATGAAACACCATAAACAACAACTCATTACCAGCCTTGTGAGCAGCATGGGAGTACGTTGAGGAGCATGCATTGTTTCCGTAGTGATCCTACACTTGATGACCCTAACAATGTTCAGTAAACCGTATAAATTATGTAATCCTCGTTATGAAGTTTCCGCCATTCCCCATTCCCGTTCTTCTTGAGTCCGAATATTCGTCTCAGGATCTTATTCCCAAACACTTTCAGTCTACTTTCTTCCCTTAGAGTAAGCGACCATGTTTCGCAACCATACACCACAACAGGCATGATTATCGTTTTATATATTTTAAGCTTCAAATTTCTCGACAGAATTCGCGACGATAAGATATTCTGAACTGAATAATAACACCAATTCCCAGCTTTTAGTCGACATTTAATTTCTTCGTGAATATGATTTTAATCTATTAATATTGATCCTAGATATTTGAGAGTATCCGCCTTATCAAAAGTATTATTTCATATTTTAACGCATCCATAATTCGCCGTGTTACTATAATGACAAACTTCCATGTAAGTTATTTAGCTTTCTCTGTATTTACTCCTAAACCCATGTCCCTGCAAACGTTTAATAAGACCTCTGTATTTATTTCTATTGTTCTCCTATCATCCGCTATTAAATTTACATCATTAGCGTACGACATAACCTGGTGAATACCATTCAACTCTAGGTCTTGGTTGCTTTGATTTTCCTTATAGCGTATTCCAGGACAAAGTTGAATAATAATGGCGACAACGGGTCTTCTTGTTTCAGGCCATTCTCGACGTGAAAGCTGGTGGACAAAAATTTTCCTACCCGGACTTTACTTTGGAATTAATTTAAACATATCTTAATTAATCTAATTAGCTTTTTCGGTATTCCAACTTCTGTAAGAATGTTGTACAATGTTTCTCTCCTAACGGAGTCGTAAGCCTGGGTATTGTATTCCCACTTCTTTTCGAGTATTTGGCGAATGGTAAATAATTGGTCGACAGTTGATCGATTTCGTCTAAGTCCGCACTGATAATCTCCAATAATTTCATCTGCGTATGGGATCAATCCTTCTAATAAAATATTTGAAAGGATTTTATAGGATATTGTCAGAAGAAAAATGCCTCGATAATTATTACAGTCAGTTTTTTTGCCTTTCTTGTAACTTGGAACAATGATTGATTCTTTCCACTCTTGTGGCAATTCTTCCTTGTTCCAGATAGGGAGACTGAGTTCGTGTGTCTTGTTCCACAATTTTTCGCCTCCAACTGCAATTAACTGAGCCGGAATTTCGCCTACACCGGTTGATTTAAGTTTGTATTTCTTTAATTTGTTTATAGCGATTTCTACTTCTACTTGGTTAGGTTCTGTAATTAAATGTTCTGCGGTTCTGTATTTCCCTTTTTTCACGCACATTAGTTTTTGGCTGCGTGCTAAGCAAGTCATCAAAGAAATCTTTCCGTCTATTTTAGATGTTATCTGTATAAGTGAGAACTGTTCCATCAGCTTCCTTTAATAAATAAGCACGAGGTTGATAGCCTTTCTTAAATTTGCTGATCCCCTTATACATGTCCCGAATGTTTTTATTTTTACTATTATCTTCAAGTTCCTTAATTCTAGCTTTCAAAAAATCGCGTTACTTTGTTCTAAAAAAATTCAAAGTTTCCCGCCTGATGTAAACGAAATTTTGTGTAGTTATTTCATTCGGGTTTTGTAGCCAACGTAAGTTTGCCTGTTTTCTCTTCTCTGGTAGTTCAATGCATTCCTGGTCGAACCATGGTTTGTTCCTACGTATTTCCTCGTGTCCCAATTTTTCTTTTTCTGAAATTTTAATGCTATCACTAATTTCAATCCAAGTATCCTCAACAGTAGTGCACACTGAATCTTCTAAAAGTGAGAATGTATTCGAAACTTCAATCTGGTATTCCTCTCTTACCTGGCTCTCTTCTAATTTCTTTAAATTAAATCTCTCCGTTTTTAGACACTGAATATTTCCTTTATTCAACTATAATCTTTCTCTTATTATCGCTGCTACCAGGTAGTGATCAGTGTCACAACTAACCCCTCTAAACGACCGAACATCAATTATGCTGGATTTTCTTCTTCTAGCTACTAAAACGTGATTAATTTGATTATGTGTTTTTCCGTCTAGTGAGGTCCAAGTGTATTTATGAACGTCGCGATAGGATTTTGTACTCTTTGCTATAAGGTTTTTGGATGTTGCAAAGTTCACGAGTCTTACACCGTTGTCATTACTTTCCTTATGCAGACTTTCGTTCCCAATAGCCGGTTTGAAAATATCCTCTCGTTCTACCTTCGCATTTAAATCCCCTAATAGAATTTCCATATGGTATCATAGGAGTTGGTCAAATATCCGTTCTACTTCTTCGTAAAAACTGTCTTTTATATCGTCATCCTTATCTTCTGTTGGGGTAAGTACCTTTAAAACAGTAATATCACACCACCTACCCTTAAGATTAATAAAAGAAAGTTTATCATTAACCAATTCAATCCGCTTAATTGCTGATATTATTCGTTTGTGAACAAAAAACCCTGTTCCTATTTGGTGATTTTTATTTCCTTCCCCGTAAAAGAACGTAAAGTTTCCGGAATTCACAGTTCCATTTCCTTCCCACCTAACTTCCTGAACTCCTACTAGGTCCATCCTGTATTTCTCTAACTCACTCGTTGCAAATTTTAACACGCCTGCCCTATAAAGACTTCTAATATTCCATGTTCCAAATCTCATGTCCATTTTCTTTTCCTCAGGTCGTGCCAAGTTATCAGTCCTTGTTCGAGGCTTCTGTGAATGTTTCTGAACAAGAGCCTTTTTTTTTTACAGGATGAGGTTGTTAGCCTTACCCAAACCCCCCAAGCTGGAGGACCACTCCTTGTCTGTCCGCGACTGCTTATTCAGTATATTCGCAGCTAACCTCTATATCTAGAGGTTTTCTCTTCGATCCGCAACCTGAGGACACGCAACCATGCCGTGGTGACAGGAACCCACAATACACAGATTTTTTGAACTCTACTTTTTCCAGTAGATATGTAGAGTGATTTTCTCGGCCGGATTAGTTAATTAACCTTTTCCGACTGAATTATACTTTTTGGTATAATTTCATATAATAGTAAATTATAGGAAATTGAGGTTACATTATATAAAAATACATTTTGCTTCTATTGTTGCTCAACAATGCTGAAGGAAAAGGGGACTCAGGAGTCCCGTCAGGCTGATAGGCTTTGATACAGGAGAAATAATGTATGAGCAAAGAAAATGGGACCTAAAAGTCCCGACAGTCGGAAAAGGGTTAAGTAAGTTTATTAACATCTCTACAAGTAATGGTGACGTTAATGTAGCTACGTATCAATAATTCCATTTTTTATTATTGAAACGAAAATACTAGAAGTTACATATCTTACTGTTAGATGGCAGTAGAAATCCGCTGGGAGGCTTGACATCTATCGGATAAAATTAAGACTTTTTCGAGCATGATCCTTTTTACAGTCTACCAGAATTTTTTCACAGTGACAGATAATTCGAAAGTTATTATGACCAGTAACCGATAAGCCTGATTCTAAATATAACAAAATATTAGGGATAGTGATAGCGAGAATTCTTATGAAAAGCAAATTCAACTCAACTTATTTGTAACTCTTCGTTGGGTGAAACAAGGCTTATATATATATACCATTAATGCAGCAGATTACCTAAAATTCTGAAGACGGTCTAACTATTTTGTGAGTAATAAAATAACTACTTATAGTAGATGTAAAATCGATATTAGCTCATGCAAGAAAGGCATTTGAAAAAAATCTGGTGGAAAATATCCATATAGAACTGAAGAAGATGGAACTGAACTAGTTTGTATGGGATGTAACGTTGTCTTGGTGTAAGACATGGAATCGAGGGGAAGAAGAAAAACGGAAAATGGGAGATTTTGAGATGCAGTGCTGCAGAAGAATGTTTATTTATTTTTATTTACTTACAAGATGTCAGATTCAGATCTTCTATACTGGAATAATGATAATAAAATATACAAAAAGTTGAGTTGAGTTGATTTTAGTTTAGCGTCCCTTTCAGCAGCGAGGCTATATGAGACGTGGACCTACTGATTAACGTGGAATCCGAACCACATGAGCTCCCGCCGGGAATCGAACCCGGGTCTCCAAAATATACAAAAAGCAACGACAGAAAAAATATATTGTTATGTCCTATACTGGCCTCATGTTTGTCAATGAAGCCACGTGCTTCGTTACTACTACTCCAAGAAAGCAGACGATGGATCTAGCAGATGACGGTATCAGCGTCATCGGTGGGACACGTGACCGAAGAAGAACACCAACGCCACCACCACCTACGAAGATGGTATAAAAGGCACCGCAGGACCTTAAGGTGGATCACTAGGTTTTCCCAGTGCCATACTAAACGCTACTTGGATAGTGTGGCGTTGCCAGATACTGTCGAGTGTTTACTGATGCCAGATAATAAAGGGAGTAATCATGGAATTCTGCTCGGATTCTTACTAGAAAGTTTTCGACCCTTACCGCAATTCCGCTTCTCGAACTGCAACGCTAGAATCCAGGGATTTTCTTATTGTGAATACTACTGTAAACGTGCAAATTTGGAAACAACTCATTATGGCGTTCTGCACAAGTTTCGTCTCAAAATCTATTTCCTTAAGTGTAAATTAATATTTAAATAAAATATGAAACATAACACGAAAAACGATCAAACAATATATCTATTTCGTGAGAAGATCGTTACTTTAAAATACTTTACACATACAAATACAGTGAAACCTCTCAATAACGGACATCAATGGGAAATGAATTTTTGTCCGTTAATGAGAGGTGTCCGTTACAGGGAGGTTACAGAAATTTAATTTCTCACAACGGCAATTGTATGCAGTAATATATAGTAAATACATTATGTATATGCGTAGTAAATACGTAAAATTCAATATGAAAATACTCTATTTAGTACATACTTGAATTACTGAGAGGGATGAAGGAGAAATTCATTTCTGTTAAGTAATACTACTGCTGGGAGATGTGTTATGCAAAAGATAATGCATGTATGGTAATTTTCTTAAGTACATGTTATCACTCTGTAAAAAAAAAAAAAAAAAAAAAAAAAACTAATTCACACACCTCCTATACTAAAAGCAAAAATAGCTTAATAAGAGCATGCAATATTATTATTAAATACTGAAAACGTGGACAACACACTCTCCAACTATGATTTTCTTGGAAAAAATCTATGAAATTGTCGGGAAAGATGCAAGGTCCAGAGGAAAAAGGACTAAATTTGTTAGGGAAAGGAAGATCTTTCGCGTAGAATTCTTGGCCATACGACTGACCCTGCATGAGTGTTTTTGCTTATTAAAGTTCTTCTAGGATTTCTACCAGAAAGCAGTTTATTGCGGGCAGAAAAAAAAGAACTTCAAGTTCAGCTTGAAGGTGTTCTGTTTGATGGTTCACCAGGTCTAGATTCATGATAAATACTCTTGTGAGGAATAATATATCGCAGAACCAAGAATAATTTCTGTCCGTTATGAAGAGGTTATTAAAACATCTGGGGGGAAAAAAGGACTGTCCGCGTCCGTTACTGAGAGTGTCCGGAAAAGGGAGGGTTTTGTTCCATAAGGGATTATATATTTTTGCCGGGACAAAAAAATCTGTCCGTATTATAGAGGTGTCCGTTATTGAGAGGTGTCCGTTAAGGGAGGTTTCACTGTAAACATTTCATAAAACGGAGCACTTCCAGTAAGATCTAACAGCAAGTGCCATCTTGTGTGCTCATTGTAAAACGAATCAAATATTTTCTTTTATTTGTTACATTTTTCGATATCAGAAGATACAACCAAATGAATCAGTGTCTTGTGCTGTAGCTAAAACATTACTCTATCTTATAGTACAATATTTATAATATGTAACATTTCATTGAGCAGTAGTTAAGGCAATGAGCTCAAATATGTACTGACTTCCGGGTGGTAATCCACCTTAACGACTAGACAACAACCTCTCTGGGTAGCTATACAATTCCAGAAGGCTGCTACAAATACAAACGCCTGCTTCATGCGCTGAAATAGAAATCTAGTTAAAGAAACTTTTGACAATAATTAGGGAATAAACATGTAAATATGTAAATAAGAAAGGTATGGCGAGGCCTGTTAGGCAGAGAGAGAATTGATATACTAAATCTTAATCAAATTGTTGAAATATTAGTCATATTAACAAAATTAACAAGTTCAAATAGGATGTTAATATCAAACTAATATGTCACAGAGAGTATAATATATAATACGAAACCATATATATATTAGACTCTTTATAGACACACAGTTCAAGGACGAAGAAGACAACCGATTTGCATAAAAATAACAAAAATACCACTAACCAAACTTCTCCACCAAACTACAGACAACTTAACATAATAGGATAAACTCACACTCAACTTTTTTAAGATAGGAAATCAATACAGAGAGTAAAGATGCTTTTGCATGGAATTGTGTCACCCTTTCTCAGTGTGGTTTTGTCATGTAAATACTTGAGCATGTGCATGAGCGATAAAGGAGGTTTTCCTGGACTCATGTGTTTTCCAGGTTTTTCCTCCTATTACCCAAGCCAACGGTGAGGCGAAAAGTCTTCAGGCGTTTTCCTATATTCTTTCTTACCCTTTTTTCTTTTGCTAATACACACTGTCCGCTAAATATCTTTGGATAAAAACCGTGACGCGAAACAACATTCGACATGCTGCTCTAGATCTCTAACTGCATGTAGGAGTTGCACGTAGATATAGGTTGGTGCATCATTCACGGAGCGAGTTTTCTTGCTAAGGGGTCCTCTTATCTTTAGTTTATTTTCCTATTTTCTTATTTCAAACGGTATCAGTTTGCTCTGGGATTGGTTATCTTCCTGCCTTCTTCTGGCTAAACTGGGCTTCAAGAGCAATATTAACCCATCTTCTGGCTGTAACTGGATCTTTTTAGATTGGCTACCTCTCCCTTGGCTGTGACTGGGCCCTGGGAGACACGTATCCTTACCTCTTGGCTGCAACTGGACCATGAGGACTCCTTTCTTTCTCTCAGCTGGGATTGGACCTTGAGAGGCACAATATACCCAACTCTTGGCTGCGACTATGCACTGGATGATTCTATTCGCTAACAACCGAATTTAAGGGACTATATTGGTCTACGGCCCAGAGTCATAACGATTTGTGTTATATTTGTAAATTACTGGATTTTGATAATAAAAGGTTGTGGGAGAAAAGTCCAAATCCCGTGTAACAATTGTTCTACCTACTGCCCTAGCAGCATATTTTTAAAATACACAGTGTTTCAAAAAGAATATACGTATTTCGAATGCATATATTTATTAAACTTTAAGACATACGAATATGAAATCTTACACACATATTTACGAACCTCTCAAGTTCAAATTACAGTTCAAAGTTCAAATTCCAGATGTTTAATGTGTCCTCCATCAGCGACACGAACAATCTGACATCGATACTCAAATTCCTTCCATACTCGGGCAAGTATGTCCTGCGTCACTGATGTTATGGCAGTACGGATCCGGTTCTTCAACTCTTCCAGGTTCTGTGGGAGTGGTGGTACATAAACGTTGTCTTTAACGAAACCCAACAGGAAGAAGTCACAGGGTCTTAAATTCGATGACCTTGGAGGCCAGCTGAGACATGCTAAGTCGCCAGCTCCTTGACGACCAATCCAACGGTTCGGTAGAGTTTCATTCAGATATTCACGCACTTGGCGACTCCATTGAGGGGGTGCCCCGTCTTGTTGAAAAATGAAGTTGTCTTCGTGCAGCCTGGGAAACAACCAGTTTTGAAACATAGCGAGATACTGCTGACTGTTAACCGTGTTTCCATTAAAAAAGAATGGGCCGTAAATAGATGATCGGGATATCGCGCAAAACACATTGACTTTGGGCGAATCTCGTACATGTTCAATGACTGCATGTGGGTTCTGTAGGCCCGAAATTCGAATATTTTGTTTGTTTACCTGACCACTAACACGGAAAGTCGCTTCACCACTGAACACGATGAGTTGTGCAAAAGTGTTATCATAGCATCCAGAATCTCGTTACAAAGTGCTACACGTTTGCGTTTATCATCAGGACGCAGAGCTTGTAACAGCTGTAACTTGTACGGCTTCATAACCAACCGACGTCTCAAAACACGCCAAATTGTTCTTGTTTGCATTTGTAACTCCCGACTGGCACGTCGAGTTGATTTTGAAGGACTACGTTGGAAATCAGTTTGAATTCGTGCAACATTTTCTTCAGGAACACGGGGGCGGCCAGGACTTTCCTTTACATACACATCCTGTATCTACAAACTGTCGATACCATCTGCGAATGTTCCACCCATTCGGAGGATCAATTTGGTACCTCAACCTGAAACGTCTTTGCACTGTAATCACGGAATTGCACTTCTCACACTCGAGAACACAAAATGATTTCTGCTGCGGAGTAGCCATTTTAAACATACACGGTTACCAAGCAAAACAGAAGACAACTGACATCTAGCGGCTATTAATATAAACTAGTCTATGTATTCGTTTCTCGAATAGCCGAGCCGAGGCGCAGCGATCAACAGTTTGGACAAAATAATTCTTCGTAATACGTATATTCTTTTTGAAATAGGGAGGTATTGATCAACCAGATATGATCTCTCTATAAATTACGGTTCCCGATATATGGCTTCTTAAATCTCCCGAAATTGAAACTTTTTTTGTTAATATCTCGGAAACGGTAAGTAATAGATAAAAGACATGATATTGGTGTTAATCAATACCTAAGAGGATGGTAAACATTTTGGTACCAAATAGTAACCGATGGCCACTGGCAAACTGGCGATCGTTCGCAAGATATTCCCAACGTCCTTGGTTGCACCAATATGAACTTTTCCCAACTTAATTTTGGCCCTTGTGCCGTGCGCAGACCAATCAACTTTTTTTCACAATGATAACAACTATTTCGTTCCTTCTCAGAAATGTTTTTCGTTACCACGCATGCCTAAACTTTAACCTTAAGAGTCTGATGCAACTTTTGCCCTCGTTAGGTTTTCCACAGGTCACCTAGATTCGAGCCCTTTATAAACTGCTGTTTTGGGCTCCATCGGCACCTTGCGCCCAAGGGATCACTCTTGAATGTCGTGCACATGGTGGGAGTACGCAATCGCTTGGGCACGACTGACCCAATTGGACATTTTACCTGCTCTTTTATCCCTCAGGGTCGTACTATCTAGATGTAGTCCACAATATCTTAGGACCCAGAGCTCCAAGATTGACCCGTAGTAAATCCTTGCCGTAACTCTGCCCGACTTTCTAGCGAAGTCATCCTATCTTATCCTATCTTAGACCAATCCTATCTTATCCTCCTACTCAACTTGACATTCTGTTTAATACCAGTTATTGACTCAATAATTGGTCATTAGTCATTAGTTATTGATTCAATATTGAATTAATAACTGGTATTGGTATTGAAAAAATAATTCTTTTTAAATTCGTTCTGGCAATGATCTTCGAGCATTCTCAACTGATTTTCTTCTTAAATGTCTCTCAGTCAAAAATATCAATATCAGATGGTAAACTATTGTACAATGTTGCCAGTCTAAAGTACTAACAACGTTATACAGTTGAAAGTCCAGGAGTATCATACGTTAATAGCGAATGACTACGTATAAGACACTGTAATTGGGCAGTAATACTTGTTGTGTTGATAAATAAATAAATAAATACACGAAAATTGAGAGCTAAACCAATAGGTCGGTGTCAATTTTTCCATTCGTAATCTTGTGAAGGAACAGTAAACCGACCGCCATGCATCGTGTGTGTGGGATCTGAATATTAAGTTTGTTAATGATCTGAGTTCTGTTGAGAATATGCACCGAGGGAACTCTTTGTCTATTAGGAGCAAGAAAGAAGTTAAGAACAGAATCAAAATGGAATAAATTTGAAGCACAAGCCATGTTCATGATCGGTGAACAATATTCAATTTTAGAAGCAGAAAATACTGGGAGTTTTGATGTCGCAAATTTTAGTAAACCTATATAGAATACTCAGTATTCTCACAGCACTCTTTACAATAACAGAGATATGATCAGCGAAAGTAAGTTCCTCATCAAATAACACTCCAAAATCTTTATGGGATCAACTCTATCAACAGGACTATTATTAATACAAAAAGTGTAGCGACTCAGGTCACACTAGTCAGTGAGTTTAGAAAGAGTTTGTTAAAATCTATAGCATTATATATGGAAGAAATTTCATGGAAAAAATAACAATCATCGGCAAAAAGAAGAAAGTTTGTAGATGGTAAAGAAATGTAGGGCAGGAGATTATACATGAAAATTATATGAGTGGATATTGTGTGAAATAAAAGTTTTACAAGTGGCAGAGAAACAAAAAGAACTATATTGAAGACTATTTTGGAAAGAAGAGATAGGATTTAGACAGACACATTAGGAGATATGGATAAATCACGCTATTGGAGGGAATGGCAAAAGAAAAAATACCCAGGGAAAGGCAGGACCGAAATATACGAAACAAGTATTTAAATATGTAGAGAAGAAAGATATGAAAAGTCAGGTTAGCATAGGGAAGAATAGAGAGCTGTATTAAATTAATAATGATAATGCTGACCTTAGAAAAAGAAGAAGAACGAGTTTAACGTAAATTTAGGAATATAAACTTTACAAAATACAATTCACCTCGTGAGAAAGTGTTTTTGACCTTTAACGAACGAAGTACTTTAAAAACTTCGGGTGTTTTAATGGAGTAGAGAATTACTTTCCTAATACCCTCACTAGGACCCTTGTGGATATACTCGTAATTTTGTTTTACGTTCATATATTTGGTCTAGGAATTAATTCGTGCGGTAGGTAATTGAAGCTGTAGTACAAACACAAAATACATAAATACCTTAAGAAAAATATTGTCCATCGCTAGCCACCACTTTCGCCCATCTGTCAGGCAATGTACGGATTCCGTGGCGAAAGAAGTCCTCATCCTTGGAAGCGATCCAGTCAGAGACCCATGTTTCGATATCTTCTGAAGAAGTAAACCGCTGTCCAATCAAATCGTTGTTCATGCAATCGAACAAGTAGTAGTCCGAAGGAGCAACGTCTGGTGAATACGGCGGGTGAGGTAAAACTTCCCATCCGACATTTTCTAAATAGGTTTTGACCGGTTTTGCGACATGTGGGCGAGCGTTATCATGTTGAACAATAAGTTTATCATGTCTGTTCTCCCATTCTGGTCGTGTTCTGGCCAGAGCTTGCTTCAAACGCATTAATTGTCGTCGATAACGTTCTCCATTCATAGTTTCACCCGGTTGCAGCAGCTCATAGTACACCACACCTTTCATATCCCACCATATGCACAGCATAACCTTTGCACAGTGAATATCTCGTTTTGGTTGTGATGGACCTGGTTCACCTGGTTTCACCCAGGCCTTTTTTCGTTTAGGGTTCTCGTAATGGATCCACTTCTCATCACCCGTAATAATTCGATGCAGAAACCCCTTTCTGCTCTGTCGTTGAAGCAGCAATTCGCAAATGGTTTTTCGTCTTTCAACGTCTCTGTCTTTCAATTCATGTGGAACTCAATGTGACATCTTTTGAATCATTCCCATGGCTTTCAAGCGTTTGGAGACTGTTGTTTGATCAACGCCTAATGCTGCTGCAAGTTGTTCCTGCGTTTGACACGAATCCTGCTCGAGCAATGCTGTCAATTCTTCGTCTTGAAATTTTTTTTGGCTGTCCAGCTCGCTCTTGGTCTGCCAAGCCGAAATCACCACTTCTAAACCGTGCAAACCACTTCTGACACGTTCGCTCAGCTAGAGCATGGTCACCATACACTTCCACCAAAATGCGATGACTTTCAGTCGCACTTTTCTGCATGTTAAAGTAATGCAGCAGGACACCCCGCAAAAACACTTTATCAGGCACGAATTGCGCCATGTTCACTTAACTACAAACTGGTGTTGTTGACGCTTTAATCCACTGCCCTATACTACGAACGATACACAATGACAGGGGTTTGCAACACATGTGTGGATACACGGAACTGTGGGACGCTCCGTTCGTTGCGCCATCTCTTGTCCACCCGCACGAATTAATTCCTAGACCAAATATTTCGTTTTCTTTTACCGGTAGTCTGTAGTTTATGTCTTTACTTATATGCCTACCAGAGTACTATATACGCATATAAGCATTCTTTTTTTTTTTTTTTTTTTTGTAAGATATAATCTATTAAAAGCTAGTTGAGAGTGCTCCAACAGCATTGACAGAACGACTTAAAAAGAATTACTTGGGGCGTTCAGAAATGATTTGTACTACAATTAATTTGTTTTCACAGGACCATTTATTGAACAAACGATTACATTTTATTTTAGAGGTATTCCCCGGCAATGTCTATGCACTTTTGCCACCGTTCTGAAAGCTTCCTTATTTGTGTAGCAAAACCATTCTTTGGAGGCATCTCTCTGCCACTGGCGGATGAACGCGTGAAGTTCATCGTTTGTGTTGAACTTTTTGCCTCCCATGCCCTCTTTCATTGTCTCGAATAAAGCATAGTCGCTAGGAGCCAGATTTGGCGAATATGGAGGATGCGGTAGTACACTAAACCCTAGTTCATGCACTGTAGCAATTGTCTGGCGACTGACATGTGGCCGTGCATTGTCATGTTGGAGAAGAACGCCACGGCCCCATTTTTCTTGTCGGCGTTGTTGGATGCGTCGGCGGAGTCTATGCAGTGAACTGCAGTAGCTCTCACTGTCGATGGACGTATTGGGAGGGAGCCATTCCACCAGCAGTATCCCTTCTTGATCCCAGAAAACGGTCGCCATTTGTTTCCGCACGAATAGTTCCATCCGTGCCTTCTTGGGACTAGGGCTTCCAGTAAGTTTCCATTCCATGGACTGGTGTTTCTTTTCTGGAGTCTTATAGGGGAACCATGTTTCGTCGACGGTGACCAGACGCTCAAAGAACTCAGTCGGATTTTCACTGTACTGTTGCATCAACTGCTGGCAAATCTCCACACGCTTTTGTTTCTGAGCAACGATGAGGTCATGAAGCACCCATTGTGAACACACCTTGTGCAGCTTCAAATCCTCATGAATGATAGTGTAGAAGGAACCCCGTGATAGACCTGTTTCTTTCTCTAGTTCAACAAACATGATTCTCCTGTGCTCCATTATCAAATCATTCACTCGCGCGGCATTGCTTGGTCTGCGTGCAGTTGCAGAACGCCCAGTGCTCTTGTTTTTTTGCAGCACTGTCTTTGCCTTCTTTGAATTCGGATACCCAACAAAACACGGATCTTCGACTTAGTGCTGTGTCCCCACATACGGCTAATAATCTGTTGTGGATGTCTGAAGTATTCACTCCTTCCCTCCAGAGATACCACACTGTTCATCGTTGCCCATGCTGTCTTTTCGCTGTCCACCAGCGTCCTGGCACGTTGGAACAACTGCTGCTACAATGTACTACCTACGGAAAGAAACAAAACCATTTAGAGGGATTTGATAGTACTATAGTCTATCTTAATTAAACATTTCAAACTGCTACTTGGCACCAGTTATAGGGGGGATGCCAATCATTATTGAACGAACTAAATATTTTTTCTTATTAACTTCTACAGGCTTTATACGAATTGTTCTATGTACTTTATTATTATACTCACTAAACAACTCTTGTAATACATCTATCCATTTATAACTTCCTTGAGTACTAATTTGTTTCCACAGAGTTTTGTTAAAACGTTCTACGATATGTTGTTTTACGAAGACATATGCTCAAAATGGAGGGTTCAAAATTGAAAAATTCGCAAAATATAATCTCTCCCTATAGTTCCTGAGATATGGCTCCTTAAATCTCAAAAAATCCGAACTTCTTTGGCCAATATCTGGGGAACGGTCGCCAGTTGGCCAGTGGCTACCGGTTACTTCCTCTTAGGTATTGATCAACAACAATAGTATCTCTTTATGACTTACAGTTCCCGAGATATGACTTCTTAAATCTCCTGAAATCGGAACTTTTTTGGCCAATATCTTGGGAACGGTAAGAATGACGCGAAAAATTCCATCACTTCTTTGAAATAGTTTTTGATACTCTATTGAATGGAGGGCTCAAAATTGAAAAATTTGCCAGTAACACACACACACACACACACACACACATAGAGAATTCAGTAATGAACTTTTTAAGTTCGTTGAATATTTATTATTTACTGTTTCTCTGATCAATTGATTCTTATTTGAAAAAAAAATACAATCGTGTCCATACGCAACTTTTTCTCTTTCATTAGATTGGTCTATAAACCTTTCCTTTAGATTTATATACTCTTTTGTCACTGCGTTTCTCAACACGTTATTATCAATGCGTCTTCCGTATGTGTTAACAAGCTGGTTATATCATCCTGATACAATCGTCTTTTCAGGTTAATCTCGTTATCCAAACAAACAATCAATTCCGTATTGCAAATCTGAATATCTTTAAGAAAAGACATTTTTTTTTTTTAATACAAAGTTGTTACATAGAGGAAAGCTTTGCTCAGAAATCTCAGGGAGTGGTTAGTAAAAGCTCTTGAAAACAATTAAAAGAAAAGGTGATAATAGGAAGATTCATTTCTTTTGGCTATAAATCAGATCCAATTATGAGTAGAATTGGATCTACAAAGGATTCGTGTGAGTGTTAGACTCAACCTTTTCCTTAGTTTAGCTCCTTACAGTAAATAAAGTAGAAAATACTGAATAATCGGACATGACTCACGAAACTGGTAATATGGGAAACCTGAATACATCTCTCTCTCTCACACACTCTCTCTCTCTCTCTCTCTCTCTTTCTTTCTTTCTTTCTTTCTCTCTGCGGGCCGCAGTGAGTCAGTGGCAGAGCGTTCGCCTCTGATGCACGGGGTCCTTGGTTCGATCCATGCTCGCGCCAAGTAAGCTTTGTGGTGGATAAACACCGTGTGCGTAGGTTTTCTCGGTGTTCTTTTCCATTCCCTCCTACTTTCTTCATTCAACCATTTCATTCATTTCTCGTGTCCTTTAGCCTAACCGGCATAAGTGTGGGACGTAAAACTTAAAGATTTCATCTCTCTCTCTCTCTCTCTGTCTCTTTTTCTGTGTGTGTGTCTGTCTGTGATTGTATGTAATATACGAACAGTGATATATTATCTTTATTCCACTACTTTTTCATTTCCCTTGCAAAGTGGTCCATGTTCCTTGTTTGTCATGCTGAAGAGAATTACAATGCAACCTTAGAAATATATATATATATATATATATATATATATATATATATATATATATATATATATATATATATATATATATATATATATATATATATATATATATATATATATATATATATAAGCTCTCATTTTTATTTGTTTATTTGCCACCTATAACAGGACAAGATGACCCAACTACAATAGACTTACAGAATATACAGTTATAAATTGAGATATTTATATAAAAGTACCTACTCAAAGAATAAGAAAAATAAAAGTAAAAAGAGAAAAACAAAAAAAAGTGAAGAAATGGAAATGTGAGCATTAGTGTATAAGACAATGCTATATATATCATTTTGTAGAGGAAAAGAAAAACAATATTACGTATATACACTGGGACAATATAAAATCATCTGACGGATTTCTTCTCCAATATTTGCTTCTCCAATTTCAGAAACAAGTAGCAGTCTTATAATGTACTTTTGGCACAGTGCGCAACATGAAAACTGAAGTTTGATTTTTTGTATTCCACACTTAAGAACTTTAGTAAGATACATGATTATTTTCAATAGAAAATATTTAAAGTATTTAGATTTGTCAAGTAGAAAGTGGTTGGGTTTCATTTCAGCACTGTATTCTATGGATAGATTAATGTTTTGCATCCTGAGTATTATACTGACCTGCTAATCACAACAGTACTGCGGGTAGTATATCGAGTAAGGATAATATCCATAATTAATCACAGAAATACAGGGGATTCGATTTTTAGTTGTCAATATCTTCGAATCAACTGAATGAATTAATTGTCTCCATTTAATGAACTCCATTCATATCTTTTGAGCCTGTATGTCCTGGCCAAAATTGGTGGCGATCTATGAAGTAGTTGAGATTTTGTGTCTCCCGACAGGGACAGACAATAAATACATGAAGGAGTTTTGATTATAAATAACGAATATGATAGCGATAAATCAAATCCTGTTTTGTCCTTAGTTGTATTATCGTATTACATATTGTTATTATACCCTATGTTCAAAAATTATCTTTACAACTTTTAACTCTAATAACTTTAAAACTATAGTAGATTGTAACAAACGGTTTTCAATATGTGATAAGGTAATTCATAAACTGTTATTCTCGCATACCTTGCACCCCTAGTTTATTGTGCCTGTTGTTTTTAAAATCATTGAACTTTGATTGGGGTAATATACACTACAATAGACCTAAGCATTTGAATTTTGATAGACACCTGGGTTCTTAAGAATGAATCTTAGCTGCTAGGTTGCAAGGGACTGAAGCTCACATTTCTGTATCTCAACCTGCTGGTAAAGATGACATTATTTTTTTACTTCTCCGAAAGGTTTTGCCGATACAAATGTGGAGATTTGTCTAATGTATGTGGAATATAAGCAATGCTTGCATGAAGAGTGTACTGACAATGAATCAGAAAGAACAAGATGGTTTTATTTCTAAGAGTTGTCAGTAGATTTTCAGTCCCAAAATCTAGATAGAAAAGAAAACGTAATTAAAAAAAAAAAATCTCTTTGATAGTGTTCGTTTTGTTTGTACTAATGATGTAAAATTACGTAAGAGTGGCGCGTTCATTTAAAATTTATTTCATGTTACACAGGAACTTCATGTTTCATAGTAGGCTATATAAAATCTTTTATTTTCTGATTTGTAGAAAATACTAACAAATAGACTCTCTTGCATCATTAAGGGGGGCGTCACTTGTACTGTTTTCATCATACTATGTTCCAAATGCAGTCATTTTACAATATTTCTCAGATTTCTACAGACCTCACTGTTTCGTTACTGTCCGTTTTCCACATTTTAAATGTTATGTTATGTACTGTAGGAATACTTCTGTCTTAATATGACTCATTTTCCTCCCTTCCCCCTATTAAAATATTGAACTCAAGAAAAATATGTTATTTTCAAACCACAATATAAAAATGTATGAGCGTTCAACTCAGGTGAGTGTTCATGAGTCAAGTCTAATCAAACTGAACCTATAAGATTCATGAGCGCAAATGGCGCATATATATTAAAATATTTTTCCAAATAAGAAGAAAACAACATTAGTAGTCACAAAAGACGCTAAATATGTGTGTGTTCTTTTAATACCTATTTTATTACTATTATTTTTTAAGAAAATAACTTATTAATAAAATACAGTTGCGACTGAAGGTATGGGCGTTCCTTCATTTAAAGTTTAACGTTCTGTTCGGTACCAAGGCTGTATGGTATGTGGACCCATTGGTAAAAGTTAGGAGACGCGGGGTACATCGTTCCTTCACTTCCAAAAATATCTACGGCGTCCTTCCACTTCCTAAATATTCTATTAGGCACGGGCAGCAGCGTGACGTCATGCGTCCCCTTATCTTTCCATATTCACTTTATACCTGCGTGGACCTACAGCTTACGTATGCTGCGTGGGATCCTAATCACATGAGCTCCCACGAAAATCCAAACCTGATCTCCCACACTGAAGGCGCGTACTAACCATATAGCTAACGTAAGATGGAGTTAAATGTGTAGGTGTGTTAATGATAAGAAGAAAAGAATTAGAGGGAAGAAAAGAAATCAAATACAGCTATGTTCAAAGAAAAACTAGTGATTATAGGAAACATTTTCTCGCAAACACACCCCCACAGTTAGATGTGCCTACACAAATTTTATCACGCACTCGTTAGTAAAATATTCGCGAATTGTGCAAATTGATGCATATTAGTGAATACTTTTTGCTCGTTATTTCGATTACTGAAAATAGAAAAAAAATACTCGTAAGATTTTTGTCTAACCATAAAGTTACCCATTTTTTGGAACTACATAAATATATTCTGGATTAGCCTACTTAAGTCTTAATTACGGGACACAATTATGGAAAGGAAGCTTCAAATGGAAGAAAGAAAGAAAATGGAGAGAAATTTAGAAACACGAACTCAAAACGAATTCATTTCCTTATTCGTGTGTAAACGTAGAGAAACGTGGCTCTCGCAATAAACAATATAATTTACCCATTGACCTTTGCAGCCTTAACTAAATGAGGCGTAAATAGGCAGAGCATAGGTTTTCCTGCTTGATAAAAACAGATGATTTTTTAAAAGCTGCCAATAACTTATGTATTTTTTCTTAAATCATAAATTACTATATTATGTTCGTGTCTGTTTACACCTCATTAATTCTTGTGTTATAATACTTTCTTTGGTGATTGACAGTTATTGGTCGAAAACAATGTCTTGTTAGCTAACAGCACTGTAGTGTAACAATCAAAAACAATGGATTGTTCATGTGGAATCTGTAATCTCAAATAAGGAAAGATTGTTTGTAGTATTGTGCTTTTGAAAAATATATTTACTGCTTATGTTAAACGTATGAC
Organism: Thermobia domestica; assembly: GCF_964235325.1. Taxonomy (NCBI): domain Eukaryota; kingdom Metazoa; phylum Arthropoda; class Insecta; order Zygentoma; family Lepismatidae; genus Thermobia; species Thermobia domestica. Next base: position 268,454,929 of record NC_137458.1, on the reverse strand, counting down.
TTAAAAAATACTACAACTATTACTTATGATGTTGCAAATAGGCACGAAACGTTACATTTCATAATATTGTCTATAGTTTCTTCCGAATGTTCTGTAATACTGCGTTTCAGCTTTTCTTTTGAGGTAAATTATTTAAACTTTGATTATCAATCTCGTTACTGTTCTTCATAAATCGACCAATCTGAATTTAAAGTCATCGTGATTTCAAGTTTCGCACCACATAATTTCGTAAAATTACAGTTTTTCTTTTGATCTTCGTAATCTTCGTATTTGTAGCACTTTCGAAAATGCAAATACAAGCTTTGCCAGTTTTTCTTGTAAGGTACATAGCAAAAAAAGTTAGCTTTTCACTAAAGCAATATATAAAGGTAACGAAGAAAGTTCTGTCGCTTTTTCACTCACTACCTTCGAACATCGATATGTCACCTAAGATTAAAAGTAGTCCCCATCAGTATCGACGGCATTCTGCCAACGTTCTGGAGGGCCATGGATTCCACCGCGGTTGAACTTGCTGGGCCGTGAACCGAAAAAGGTGTCAAGTTTATTTTGCACCTCTACTAACGATTTGAACTGGCGTCCTCAAAGGTGGTTGTCCAAGGAATCGAACGGTGCAATGTCCGGGAAGTAGGGCAGATGCAGTAATGTTTCCCATTCAAAGCGTAGAATAGTGTCCCAGGTCATCCTTACATAGTTGCATTGACCCTCTGACCAGCTGGAAGCAGTTTCTGATGCATGATGCTATGAGCAGTCCATCAAACACACAGGAGGACCTTCTTCTGGTGCAGTGCTGGTTTCGGGTGTTTTGAAACCGGTTCGTGGGATGCTAACCAATGTTGACGGCACTGTGGAGCTGCATATAGGATCAACTTCTCAACATATGTCAACATCCTGACCAGAAATGGTTCGTTCCTCAGACGAGACAGCAAAGAAACAGGTGTCTGCTCGCATTCCCTTTTGGCCCGCCCAATTTGATGGAGGTGCTGCCGTATGGTTTCTCCACTCACACTGAATTGTAGTCCCACTTTCTCACATTCCTGACCACTGTTCGCCTCAATTGTTGCCTGGAGATCTTCATTTTGCACACGTGTTGGCCTTCCGGCACGTGGTGTGTCATCGAGTGTTTCGTCCCCGTTCTTAAACTTGTTAAATCACCGCTACAGTGCCCGCGTAGTCACTGGCCTTTGGCCTCACGAAAGGCCTGGCATATCTTCCTCCCCACTGCAGCGGTGTTTGACCCCAGTTTGAACTCGTACAGTATACACGACTTTAAGACACTCTGTGGAGGTCCCATGTTCTTCACAGTGTAACTGAACTGCCACAACCAGGTATTATGTTCTATATTCCCACACCAACAACTGATCTTCGCCTTATCTTCATTCGCGTTCAAGTCATAGTGTGAAGGCCAATTGAACACAGACCTATACAAAAAGCAACAGAACTTTCTTGTTTACCTTTATACAAAAGAAAATGACTTCGCTTTGGGTGAAGCCACAAAGGAAGTATAACACCTAGACCCACCTTGGATTGTTACAAACAACCAAACAGAATGTCTTATTAAAATGTGTTCGTTTCTTATTAATTTATTTATTTTTACCTTTAACTCGCCAAAGCCCATGCTAATTTTACCCTTAAAAGGCCCAAAGGGTGCCTCTGAGACTCCCTGCTGCATATACAAGCTACCTAAACTCACCGCGACCATTTGTATTTTCCGTCATTAATAGGAAAGGCTAGTCACTACTTTGCTATGAAATCATTTGTCAATGGTAATAAACAATGAATAGTATGAAATAATTAGAAACGTACATACTTCAATAGGAGCCTCAGAGGCACTCCTTGGGCCTTTACGATAGTATAAAAAATAACGCTATTTTTTCTAAGGTAAAGTAAAAAAATGCTTAGGAAACGCAATCAGAGAGTGTATTTCAAAGAGATAGGAGAATTCTAGAGCGCAGGACAAAGCACGAAATACCTATTAAGAATAATGGCATTAAAAGTTGACCAAAATGCCTCCAAGGCACCCTTTGGGTTGTCTCGGGTTAAGCAACGATAGGAGAGAGAAAGTATGGTGATCGTGAGAAAGCTAAAACGAAAATTCGAGACTTTACGGGTTTTCACATTCAATGACGAAAAAGTAATCTCTGAACAAAGACGCACCCAATTGAGTGTGTGCACGGAATTCGGATCCCTCCTCTTCGAACTTGGTTACTCGACAGATATTTCAACACTTTCTTAAGAAAAACTGTTGGTTGCTCTAGGAGAGAAATGATTGATGTACCCTAAAGATTTGATCTTACACTATATTTTCTTATAAAAAGAATTTAGTTTTTTTTATTATTTTTTCTGAGAATATAGGTGGCAGTAGGTACTTTAAAATAACTTATTGTTTTATCGGGTGTAGAATAATACCAGTTCCAAACAATATAGACGTAGCAACTCCTAGTGATGCATCCCCTCAAACAAACTTCGGACTCCTCCCAATACAAATTTCTGGGGGCTAGCTTGTCTCTGATTCTTCATCCCTATGGATATATTCACCTTGTAGTCATCCGCTTAACGAATCTAGACCAAAGTTCAAAGTTAAGATTCTCTAAATAGGCTTTCGAATTGTGTTCTTACTTACAAAACTAATAAAGGGAGAAGATTCCTGGAGGTGGAAATAAAGGATTACTATCTTCTCGAAACGTAATCTTGCCTAACGATGTTGTTGATAAAGTATATCGTAAATTGATATTTGATTTAACAACCCTGTACTATTTTATAAATACAGTGAAGCTACCATTATCCGGGGAATTGGGTGGCAAGGGCACTGCGGATAACGAAAATCGCGGATAACCCGGAAAATGGCTAAAAAATGAAGTGCAAATACGAAAAATATAGCATAAAACTTATGTTTTATTGTACAAAAACATAATAAAATTTTTAAATTCTTTTGCTCAATCACTAAAATAAAGAACAGGAAGTAATCAACAATTCTGTACTGTAAATCTGTCAGTAATTTTCGATCTTTTCACTGGAGGGCCAGTTCTATTTTCCCGGTTGTTGATTTGGATTATTATTATTATTATTATTATTATTATTATTATTATTATTATTATTATTATTATTATTATTATTATTATTAAGGTTATATTTAAACCTCCATGGTCGCACGCGGACTCTCGACTTAGCAGTGAACAATGAATGTAATTTACGACCACGCAAATCACTCTTCCCAATTCCCGTTTTGACTACCTTACAACAATTGGCTTCTGCCTATCAAAGTAAAGTTGCACTTCGAAACGTACACTATTGATGGAAATATTGATTTTCACAATGCAATTTATTTTTATGATTTAGAACATACAGTACTTATTTCCAGCGACTACTTATGAAAAATAATTGAGTGCGACTGCAGCATGATTTTTTAAAAAAAGTCGCGGCATTTGTGGATAATCTGTACCGCGGATCATCCGCTCGCTAATACTCGGGCAAATCACTCTTCCTAATTCTATGTTTAAGTTATAGGTAGTTCCACACCTAAGATGAGCAACATTCAAAAGTAGTTTTTTCTTCAAAAATTGAGGACGAATAGTTTAACGTTGAATTCTTTTTGGATGAGTTTCTCAAGATTGATTCAGGTGACCATGTTCATATTTGATACATAGGGGAAGATGTGGTAATAAGAGGCAAAATGGCTGGTAGTTTGGTTTATCATTAGAAAAACCGTAAAAAAAAAAAAATCCACAGCTTTATCTTTCTGTGTACAAGCCTAAAAGAATTAATTGCTTTTAGGCAACTTCTGTACCTTCTTTTCTGGCTTTCAAAAAATGTCTACCAAAAACTTTAGGTACCTAAAGTCAGTCTTTATCGTGAAGACTTTTTTTTTTAGAAATTATATATATATATATATATATATATATATATATATATATATATATATATATATATATATATATATATATATATATATATATATATATATATATATATATATATATATATATATATATATATATATTCTCTCTCTCTCTCTCTCTCTCTCTCTCTATATATATATATATATATATATATATATATATATATATATATATATATATATATATATATATATATATATATATATATATATATATATATATATATATTTAAGTAGTTGCATAAATTTGTACAGCATTACTGATACTTCAGAGTGGAATTGTTCCAGTTTTTCTCTGATAAATGAGCTTGCCACCAGAAAATGTGTCTCTCTTATTACTGTTTTTGTTTGTTTGTTTGTTTGTTTTGTTGGGGTAATAAGAGAGAGTTATTTGATCTTTCCAGGTTCACTAACGGAAGCTTAAAATTTCACTGGCCTCCTCATGATGATATTCAGGAAGTGAATAAAGTGATTATCTTTTATGGCCCTGTAATTTAGTTAATGATTCGTCCGTTGTTAAAAGAGCAAAACTTATAAATATTAAGATCCTTTATTCTGTTAAAAAGAGAGAATGTGTGATTTAAAAGTTTTGGTTTAGGCCTATTTTCTGTTTTAGGGCTTAGAATTTCATTCCATTATTGTTAAAAGTATTCACCCAGGCTATTTTTCATTTTGGTGTAGCCTATTTAATTTTGTATAGTCTACTGTGTAAGAAGTCACTGTAGCATAAAGAGTTGTTTTACATTGTAGACCCTACCTTTTTAATAATAATATTTTTAAAAAAAAAAGTTTATATGAGTGCAATGTGTAATTTTGCCGTCCCAAAATGTTCAGAATGAGTGAAAAACTTCATAAATTATAAAAGACTATATAGTTTGTAATTACAGCAGAAGAAAAACATCTAAAAAAGGTTGGGCAGTAGAATACATCTTAGGTATATCCCTTGTAACCCCAGTTTCATAACAAAGCACAGCATGAAAGAAATCTGGGCAGCATCTCTTATTACCCCATACGGAATAATAAGGAGTGTATCGAAAAGTAGTTAGCAACATTGCATATGTCAGGAAAGTCAGAAGAAAAGATAAAAAGTGAAGCAAACCCACATTTTTATTAATAGAGAACCTCTATGTATCTACATGACAAAGAAAATACAACTTACATGTCCCGTCGTACATATGAACGTAGCTTCTGTTTAATTTCAGCCATTAACCGTTGCACAGTCTCGACGGTGCATTTCCTCGATGCTGCAGCCCAGTTTCTCTTGAAGTCCGCCATGTTGCGCATTGGTTTATCATTCTTTCGGAAGTTGCGTTTGACAATTGCCCAATATCTTTCGATTGGACGGAGTTGTGGGCAGTTTCGTGAATTCATGTGTTTCCCTACAAACTCGATGTTCTGTTCATTGAGCCACCGTACTGTCGTCTTAGCATAGTGTGATGTTGCTAAGTCGGGCCAAAACAAGGGGGGATTGCATGCCTTTTATACAATGGCAGCAGTCTTTTTTTAGACATTCCTTTCGGTACACTTCTGCGTTTATGGTGAATTCTGCGTAAAAAAATACCGGAGCGCAAACCACAGGAGCAGATTGCCTGCCATACCAGCACTTTTTCCCAAATTTTTCCACGTCAACGTAGCTCTGTGCAGCACATACATCCCCAGCATTGCGTGCAGTATAATATTGGGGTCCCGGGAGTGTTTTTGAGTCCTCTTTTACGTACGTTTCATCGTCCATCAACAAACATCGCTCTGGTGACCTTACGATGTTGTCATACAGCTTGCGGGC